>NC_135578.1:104096442-104401025 GCF_965152235.1 Eretmochelys imbricata
GAAGAATACTTAGGGATCTCAAAACAGTCTGGAAATATGGTTTCAAAAAAGGAGGGAGGATTAAATCCATCTTCCCCCACACCTCTGATATTGTGCTTGAAGACAAGTCGATACAGGCCACAAGAAAAGCTGCTGCATTAGGATTCCAAGAGGTTGAGTGCTAATTCCCAGGTGGGTCAGTTCTTCACAGTACTATCTCTCAGATTCACCAGCTCAGTTGGGAAGGGGTAGAACTGAGAAGTCTCAGGCCTTGTCTACACTAAAGAGAAAAGTTGATCTAAGCTGCTTAATTTGAGTTACATGAATAGCTTAGATCTGCTTACCACAGGGTCCAGACTAAGCAACCTTGACAGAAGACGCTCTCCCATCGACTCCACTTACTCTTCTTGATCAGGGGGAGTACATGAGACGACGGGAGAGTGATCTGCTGTCGATTTATCAGGTCTTCACTAGACCCACTAAATCGACCGCCGATGCATCGAGTGTCGCAGTGTCGATCGTCCAGTAAGTGTAGACAAGCCCTCACTGAATAAACTGTCTCTCAGAAGCATTAAACCAATTCAGACGTACATCTCTTTTATGCTGTATGTGGACTAGTAGTCTCCTATGTTGTTTTGCCATCTAAACTGGCAAATAACAGGTAATGCACCTCAAGGTGACTTCAGTCCAGTAAAGGCCCCATTCAGGAATGCATTCCAATTCAGGAGGGCACTTAAGCATATTCTCAACTTTAATCATGTGCTTCAGTGCTGCCCAGAACAGCGATGGATTTAAGCATTTGCTAAATGGTTTCCTGAATAAGATGAAAAGAGTAAAGGCTGCAACAGTTCAGGGAAGGGGAAGTCTAAATTGATGAAGGACTCATGCCAGTGTCACTGGTAGGAGCAGTTAGCATTAAGGAGGCTGGAGCAACACAGAGGAGTCAGGCCTGGAGGCTGCTGGATGAGCAGAAAGTCCTAGAGCAGAAGAGGTTTTTTTCTTTAGAGGATGGTAAATGGAATATGTTCCAAAATTGTTTGGGTTTACACCTTGGTGGGGTCCTGCTCCATGATTGGGGCTCCTAGGTGCTACCACAATACACATCATAACAGCAGCAGATTATGCCTGTTATATCACTGGACAAAATTAATAAAATATGTTTTGCACATTTAAAACATGTCCATTTCCATGCTGCAGAGATAGTTTTGATGCCAGTTGCCATCTCTGCTTTATAAACATAGCAGTTTCAGCAATAGCTGTTGCATTAAACGTTTTGTTTGATTTATTTATATGGCGCTCAAGTATATTAAATGTCAACAAGAACTTGACCTGTGCCACAGTTGTTTTTGACACAGCTGCAACTATCCCTACAAATGACTGATAAAGCATTAGTTGTACAAGTAAATTAACTTTCAGTTCCAGTAGCAGCCTTCTTGTATTGCTGCCTGTCTCATTCCCTCATGTCCAGTCCTGGGGGAAAGTGAGCACGTCTACTCTAGGGAAATCATGAGATCTGAGGGTGTTCCGCAGCTGGCAGACTCAGTCCCTGAGAAATCTACTTGCAACAGGCTGCCTTTCCTCTTATGAAACTGAATTGTCACCTTTCCTCTCAGTGTCTGAATGCAGATATCAGAGAGAGGTGGGAGAGTGAATAAAAGGAAAAGTAAGAAAATAAGAGGGTAGAAAACAAGAGAAAGAAGTGGTGAGTACCAAGAAGAGCACCAAGAAAGAGGTGAACTAGAAATTAAAGTCCCAATTCAATGCCCAGTGGAAAGACTGCATAGACTTCCATGGGCCTTGAGTCAGACCCTTGAGGAATTGATTGTGCAAGGTACTGAGCATCTTCAGCCCTCATTCACTTCAGCGGGAATTAAGGTTGCTTAGAACACTTGAAAAAGTGTTTCAAAGGACAGTTCTTCACATAAGCCATGAGGTATAGGCCTTAGGCTGTTGGAGAGTTTGTGGACATTGTCCTGAAATTTATCACTTAGGATGAAACTGCAGGAGAAATGTAGATGGACTGGGGAGCTCAAATCCAATCACCCAACCCAGGGCAAGGGCTACAATGCAGCCCCCTTGTGGCTACAACTCTACTTTGAGGTCGCAACTTATCTGTGCCATTTATATAGGGAATTGAGGCCGTTGCCTGCTTCTGTTTCACACTCTGTGCCACTTCTAGAGGCTGCCTTTGACTTGGGTGATTCTTCATTTACAACTGTCTCTTACCACAGGCTTCCATGTCAACTTTGGAAATAACATTAATAAAAGACTGGGCTAGATTCCTAAGAGGAATAGCTTGGTTTTTGTAACACCTTAAAAGGTGTTCCCGTAAAACCCAAATGGCAAAATAGAGAGCTTTTGAAAGCTGCTGGACTGATATGTCTCTATAGAGGCAAGCTCTGCCACCTCCTGTCACTGCCTCTGCTTCACCATTCCATTACCTATCAGTTTTTCTAAAGGAAAGAAGAAGAAACTCCATATGGATGGCGTCTCAGTTTAATGAGACGGACTTTAATTAACATTAATGGCAGTTCCATTGGTAAGGCCACACACTTTGAGTTGAGAATATTTTACATTCTAGCAATTTTAGTTATGACATTTGAAGGATTACTTGTTTATCTATGCAGATGACCTTTCTGAAATTCCATTTGCCTCCTATATGTATAGGATAGCGTTTGAGGGCCGTTTGAATAATTTTTTTGAAGTTGAGATTGAAGGTGTGCTACTGAAAGCTTGTACCTGACATGTTTCCACCGTAGGGTAGGAGACAGCAGAGGTATGCACTGTGCTACATTTCCTGCTTCTCTAATAGGAGTGTTTGGTCATGAATAATGGTCACTTTATCAGGGAGTCAGAAAATAGTCAAGAGTGGTTGAGACACATGGTAATTATTGCAAGAAAGCTCTAAATGAGGTTCTTATCATTTTCTCTTTTGCTGTATATGAATGACCTGACTTGCTTCGCTGTGAGCTGAGCATTCACAGTACATAAAACTTTTTATTTTATCCCACTGTCTGGAACTGAACAGAATAATCAACAGTATTTTTTTTAAAAAACAGACCTCACTGCTTTGTGAACATTATTAGCTACTGCTACAATGTCTGCAGCCGGGCCAGATGGCTAATGTCACTTCCAGCAACAGTTCTCCACTCTCAGAGGCCCCACATCTGGGACCCACCTGCACAGACCGTTCTTTCCTCCTTACTTTTGAGCAGCAATTAAATTTAGTTGGGAAGGGGAAAATACATAGTCGGATCCCCACTTTTTTATCATAGCTCCCTTAAGGAAGGTAGCATCTTGCTTATTTAGAGTACTATTGACTGGTGGGAGGTTATGACCACGTTATTTGCATCAGTACACTAAGTGCTATCAGTCACACAGAAGAAGAACAGCAAGTAGAAGTGGAGAACAGGAATTATTTTTTAAAAAAACAACCCACCACCACAGACCAGTACAGTCTTCTTTCATAATCTTGGCAGGGATAGGAATCCCATTTGTGAAGCTAGGGCAACGTCAAATTAGTTATGAAAACTATAAATCAATATGAAATGGCGATCAGCATCCTCTCCTGCTTTTGTATATGCCCAACATTGAAACTTTTCTAAACGTAATCCCTGTTGTCCTGTTTTCTAGCTGATGTAAGATCTCAGGAATGCCTCTTAGTAATGGAAGCTAGAAAATAGTGCATAGAAAAACTTCTGCACATTTTATTTGGAAATATTTACAGCATTTTCTGTTTAGCATAATCAGAAGGTCTAACCCTAAATGGTTAATGTTACCATAATTTAACTGCCACAAATACTTTAAAGTCTGGCATTTTCTTTATTTTCCACTAAATGTCTATTATTTCACGGTTACTGGTGTGCAAATACAACTTTAAAACATACATATGGCAGCGGGACAGTGAATCAGGTTCAACCACTTTCATTTTCCAAAAACTGAATCCAGATGCTTTGCTGATTTACACAGTTTTTTCTCTTGTTTGTGAGGAACCTGCATAGCTTGAACTATCAAGTTGTCAGTTCACTGAATGCAATATAAGGTGTGGTTTGTAGCCTGGAAAATCAGTATGTTGGCAAGTTGTTTAAATTAATGCCCGGATTTATTTTCCTCTATACTTAACTATGGTATTTCTTCAACCACTCCCTTTTTCCAAAATGGACAGAGTATATTGAGTGGGTAACATTTCCTATATATAATTATACGCTGAGAGAGAGATACCTTAGCTGGAAAAGTCAGATCCATGTAAGGACTTTCCCAAAGACTGGGTGTGTTTGGCTATGGAGTCTTGGTCCAGTCCCATTTCTTTCCTCCCTTCTCTCCTGCAAGGCACTAACAGTGCTGCACAAACAGGATTTCCATATGGTTCACTCTGAAAACTATAGTGTGTGTTTTTTGCAGATGAGTTTACTGGGTATCGTTCATGCACTTCTGTGGACTGTGGATTCAATATATGGGAGCGGAGAAAGGGTCAAATTCTTGCTGGCTTTTGTTCCTACTTGCTTAATAGAAAATCTGCAAGCAGAAGAGGATGAACGGTGGAAGTCTGTTACATACAGTGAAGCCCTTGCCACTCCACAAAACTGCCACAGCAAGAGTACTGAAAGGGTTATGAGGACAAGGGGTGTGTTTCACAAGTATGCAGCTTCGGTTTCCTGGCCCAGTGATGAAAATTATGTGCCACATGTGTGCAGCTTAACTGTGCTGTAGGGGGCAGGAGGAGTGAAAACACTTCTGATCAGAATATGGGTGCACAGCAAGAGTGCTGCTTTTGTAGCAGCTGGACCTTTGGATCCAGATCCACCATAACCAAGAACAAGGCCATCCAGTTTGCTTTCTGATGTTTTCATCGTGTCGTTTCAGCTGTCCCAAGTGATGAGGCTTCTGCCACAACCCTTGGCAATCTGTTCATTAGTCTACATTTGTACATGTGGTCTTCAAAATACCTTTGAAGCCCTTGAATCCCAAGGGGTGATTTCAAGTTAGGCCTCCTTGTGTCCAGATGGCTGATATCAATGCACCTCTTTCCGTGGGCTTTGCCTGACTGCTTTGTGCTGTTCTGTCAGCAATCTGTACTTCTTCCAACACAGATACTGCACCAAGACAATTTTTACTAGCACCACTTTTCATTTGGACATCAACACACTGCAAAATACTGTTTTTTTCTAGTTGTGTGCATTTGATTTTTGCATTTTTTTAAAACAGTTTGCATCCTGTACAGACGGTTTGGTTTTTGTGTCTTTTTTGATCTACGTTTTCCATTTTAATAAATGTGAGCAAATAAATAGTTTCAATGGGAGATGATAGGAAGAGATGTGATAGACACAAAGGACAAATTACATGTGATTGCTGTTCCTCTTCTGTAGTGCCATATGGCTGTTGTGTGTGCCACAAAGACAAATATCTACGCTCAAGAGAAAGAAAATATGCAATGGGCCAAGTGGGAACACTATATGGAATGTATTTTGTCATGCTCATGGATGATATAATTCTTGAAGAGCTTTTCTTACACACCACTAAGACTAAATTCCATATTTCTATTTTGGACATGGAGGGGAACATTTTCAGGGAGTTGTGTGGGGTTTTAACTGCCTTTACCACCTTGTCTTTAACAGTAGTCAGTGAACTCAAACCCCACACAGTGATGGGAAAGTTTGTGGGGTCATTGAGGTATTCTTACCACCACAACAAAAAGCCTTAACAGTGGTTTTGCTAATTTTATTTATTTGCCTGAGCTGTCCTGTCTCACTCCTGATTGAGCCTTTCCTCTTCCAGACACTTGTTTTAGCTTTCCTGGTAGCATCCATTAGTTCCCCATTTGGACTCTCCCCCTATTTGAACATCTGTCATGTGTCCCCTATCAACTTCCAATGCTTCCTGTGGACACACAATTAAGTTCCATTGGCCTTCACTCCTTCTTCCTCTGCTTCTTAATATGTCGACCAGCAGTTTTTTTCAGCTTTCTCTGGTGATCCTTGAGCTCCTGCTATATATCTCACCTCTCCTTGCCAGTTACCAAACTCCCCCAGCTGATTTGTGACTTGTCCATCCGTTTCCCCTGCTAGTGGATGCAGCTATGATTACCCGAACTTCAAAATGCCTTCTGCGTACCCAAAGGCAAAATAACTTGGTGCTAAACTTGTCAAGGACAAGAGTAGGTTGGTTGTCAGAGCAATTTTATTCTATCTACCAACCTAGGACCTTTCCCTCTCACACTGAGGTCAGTGAAAAGACTGTTTGGGAGTTGGACCAGGCACATAATTCTAGACAGACACATTGGATGCATGAGGCTATGTGCCTACATATTGAATGGTCCTGATGGCATCCAGGAAATCAAGGTGAAGCACAAATACCTTGCGATGGAAGGTACAGTGTAAATGGAAAGCTGAATTATGTTACATTTTAACAGGTTTCAGAGTAACAGCCGTGTTAGTCTGTATTCGCAAAAAGAAAAGGAGTACTTGTGGCACCTTAGAGACTAACCAATTTATTTGAGCATGAGCTTTCGTGAGCTACAGCTCACTTCATCGGATGCATACTGTATGCATCTGATGAAGTGAGCTGTAGCTCACGAAAGCTCATGCTCAAATAAATTGGTTAGTCTCTAAGGTGCCACAAGTACTCCTTTTCTTGTTACATTTTAAATACTTCATGGATCACACCAGGCTTTAATAATTGAAACAGTATCCAGCATGTTCCTCAATGAGATTTTGTTCTGATGAGAGAGACTTTAATAGAAGGAAAGTTCTGCAGATTTTCATGAAGCTTGAAGTTTGATTTCAAGTCCCGTAGGGCAATGGTTCTCAACCAGGGGCCTTCCACGGGGTACATCAACTCATCTAGATATTTGCCTAGTTTTACAACAGGCTACATAAAAATCACTAGCAAAGTCAGTACAAACTAAAATTTCATACAGACATTGACTTGTTTATACTGCTCTGTACAGTGAAATGTAAGTACAATATTTATACTCCAATTGATTTATTTTATAATTATATGGTAAAAATAAGAGAGTAAGCAATTTTTCAGTAATAGTGTGCTGTGACACTTGTATTTTTATGTCTGATTTTGTAAGCAAGTAGTTTTTAAATGAGGTACATAAGACAATTCAGACTCCTGAAAGGGGTACAGTGGTCTGGAAAGGTTGAGAGGGGACATCATGCTGTTGGATGGTGTCACTAGTGGGTTACATATATCTCTATGTTCTGATGGAGGTGTGGGGAGGAAAGGAAGGGGGTATGCCTGACTATATTATGCCTATCTACAGTGTCAAAGCTATAAGGATACTGAAACATCAGCGTCAAATACCACAGCTGGTCATTTCCAGCTTTTGTAATTTGTAATGCTTACCTCCTATTCACAATAACTTTCCAGTTGTGTAGCTAAAGTTTAAATAAGACTCATGTTTAAAAAACAACAGCAAAAAGCCACTTTTATGTGCTAGGTGCATAAGGTTTTCTACTGCACTAAGGCCCTAGTAGTTTTCACAGAACACCAGCATCAATTGCAGACAGTTTTCTATAGCTCCAGGAACTTGAGTTCCTTAAGAGAGGGGAACGTTTGCTGCTTCTCTCCCCCAGAGATCTCCAGACTCCCCTCTGCTGTGAAGCTTAGGAATTTCTCCAGGAAAAGGTTTTCTGGAGAGGGGGAAGCTGCACTGAGTTCCTGGGCTCTGCTATAGAGGGGAGGCTGCTATTGTAAAGTAGTTCTTTAGAGTTTCTTTTTTATACAAGCAAGCCCACTTCAGCTGAGCCAGGATGGGGCTTTGACACCCGTTTTTACACACCTCACTTTGTAAGTGCAAAAGTTTGAAGTAGATATGTTTTGCGGCTGAAACACACACCTTCCTCAGGTAAAAGCTAGGTTAAAACAGAAAACTTGAAGGAGCTCAAGGGGGTCAAGGGTTGCCTCTTTGCTTCTTAGTGACCTTGAGAATGGATAAGTTCACCCTTGGTACCTGGGCTACCTGGCTGTCTCCCCTAGGTCATACTACCCTGCATGGTTTCTAGCTCTAGGGACACGGGGTGCTGCAGAATAATCCGCAATGGAGGGACAGACAAGGAAGCTGGAGCTAGGCAGCCCAGGGACCCTGTAGTCTACAACTGTAGAACTTCAGGGGAGCTCAGCTGAGGAAGGGGCCCTCCATCTCCCAGTGGCCTGAGGATCTGCTAAGGTTTCCAGAGGCCCTGGCTACAGACCTTTGGAAGTCTGCAGGAGACTCCAAGTGCTGCCTTGTGGGGTTGAAATACTTTTAATTTCATCCCTAATAAAGACATTGGAACCATGCTTTAACTGAAGAACTCAGCATAATCTTAACTATGTAGGGCCTCCAATGGGGCTCCGTGGTGATCTCTAACCACTAGTCCTTCCCTCCCAGAATGACTTCTAACATTCAAAGCCCTGGAGCATCTTCAAACAGACACCCTTTTTCGTTGTTAATCAACCTATCAGATAAATGTTCCCTTCTTTCCTCCTAAGCATAGATGTTCCTTCCTCCCTTCCCTCTTGCTCTGCCCTCCCCCCAAAACAAAGTAATGGCGGACTTAATCCCAGGATGGGCAATATTCAGTCTTGCACTGGTAGCTAGTTTAAGGGCCAGAATCTTTTGGGCTGAGGGTTAGATCCTGGCTGTTTTATCTCACTGGAAAGAGGAGATTTTTGCAGTTTTTCTCCAGGGGGTACACCCAGCACTTGTTTCTGGCCCCAAAAGTCCAGGAGATTTTAGACTTTAAAAACTGTGCCACTATTATATGTAGAAAGTTATTTTAGGTCATTTCTCTAATGCGCAAGATACCTGTATGGACCCTATCATCACAGTATTGAGTGTCTTCCAAGTATGTTCAAGTAGAAATAACAATAACTCTCTTTCTTCCCTCCCAGCCTGTAATAAGAGAACTAGTTTGATTCATTTTTATTAGGTTTGGTTTCATTTTCAGTGTGTTCTTGTATATACCTTTGTATGTGAATTGTACTCACAAAGAACTTATCGAAGGGAAGTTAAAGGAATGAGTTCAGTTATGGAAGTGTTGACACTCACAGTGATTAACTCTTGCAGGATTCAGTTTTGCAAGTTATATGATGTGCAAAAGACACCAGACAGTGTTCGTAAACGTTTGTTGGAGTTTGTTTGGTGTGACCCACATAATTCACTTATCGCTTTGCCACTTGTGAGTTGGTAAAACCTTTATACCACACCATTGTGTATTATGTTAATACATTGCCAGTTTTAAAATCAAGAATGGATGTTTTTCTAAAAGATAAACTTGAGTTCAAACAGGAATTATTTTGGGGAAGTTCTGTGGCCTATATCAAAAAGGTCAGCTTTGATGATCACAGTGGTCCTTCTGGCCTTGGAATCGATGAATATAAGTAGATAGTAACAAAATACAGTTTTGCTTGGCTTGTAGAGCAGTTAACACTGCAGTCATTAGAAATGCAACAGTTATTATTACAGACTAATGCTATTATTTAGGATAAGATTCCCAGGCCGTTCTAAATATTCGTATTTATTTATGTCAAAATTTTATGCCAGTTATCTGCTTGTTAATAACAACTAAGAATACTTAGCATAGTACTTTTTGTTTTAAAAGTGCTTTACAAACATTAACTAATCATCTCGATACCCTTTTTAGGCATCTAGTATTGGGTTTAACAAAGTCCCTTTTTTATCTTACCACGGGACCACGGCAAAGAACTTAAGCACCTGCTAAGCTTTAAGTTCATGAGTAATCTCTTTGAAGTAGATGAGGACTACTCAGGCGCTTAAAGTTAAGCAGATGCTTAAGTACTTTGCCTAACTGGGTCTTAAGGGCACATTCCAACTCCCATTAAAATCAATAGAAAGACTCCCATTGACTTTCATAGAGGTTAGACTAGGTAGTTATGAGCTCTCCAGAAAGAAAGCAAAGCATGCTTTATAGCAGTGGTTCTCAGCCGGTTACCTATCATTGTGGACTGCTTATGCAGCTCTATGGGTGTTATGTGGGCCACATCCACACAATATATATATACTACCCGTATGGCCCGGAGGATGTCACATAGGCTGCAGCTGTGTGCTGATTAGGCTGTGGGTTGAGATCCACTGCTTTATAGCAATCCTTGCTATTAAACTGCATATCTAAAGTGAGACTTGAATAATGCTTGGTCCAGTGTGCTGTGTACTTATAACAGGACCCCTGTGCACCACAGAAAGGTGTATGCCTGTAAAATAAGATTGGAGTTTTTTCACCGAACAGATTTTAAACACATTTTTTGTTTTCTGTATTTTAAATATTTTATATTTTTAAAATCTGTTCAGTGAAAAAACTCCAATCTCATTTTTTTGTAAATTTGCTGGACTTGATGGTGCTGTCCTTGTGCAGAACAAATCCCCATCCAAGACTATGGGTGTCTGGCCTGAACCACTGTGATTCCATGGCATCTGGTGGGAATTTTGGTCTTTTTATTCTTTAACTTTCCATTTAAATAGACAACTTCCATCCGAAGATTCCCAGAAGCTTTGCAAATACTAATGAATTTATCCTCACAACACTGAACTGCACAGTGACTCATAGCTATATAGTGCTACAGAGGCAGCATGCTTAGAACACTGGCCTTGGACTTAGATTCAATTCAGAGCTCTGTCACGGATTTCCTCTGTTGCCTTTGTCTCCCTTGCCTCAGTTTCTCACTTGTGCAACGGCGATAATACCTCACATGGGTGTTGTGAGGATAAATACAGTCAAAAGTTTGAGGTGCTCAGATGCTACTGTAAAGGGGACCATATACGTACAATAGATGGATCAATATTATTGTCCTTGTGTTATAGATGGGGAACTGAGATGCAGAGAGGCTAACATGACTTGCGCAGTCATGTTAAAAGTCTGCCAGATCCAGGAAATGAATCCAGATTTACAGAATCTCCATGGAGTGGTTTGGTTTGAGGTTTGGGTCAGTTATTTTTTCTATTCCCGGTCAACAAAAACAACAACAAAACAAACAGCAACAAGAATTCTCAGCCAATAAATAAAATATACAACAGAAGTAAAGAGAACAATGGCTAAATGTTGATTAATCATCGAAAATCACAATTGCTTCCAAAGTTGGGACACAAATGAAATTCATGCTACTTTTAATACAGGGCCATAAGTGCTACAATCAATAACTGAGGGACCGTGGATTCAGACTAGCATTCATGTAAATATACTCAAACCCTAACAAATTGATTTTTAGCAAATGAAATCCCTGATCAAAATTGACAGAGCGCAAAGGATTTATGCTATCAGTTAATTTACTTTATAAGAGGAACTGAATACATGGGCAAATGTGGTTGGCAGTGAGGATGCTAAGCTACACAGGTGTCCTGAACCCACTGCACATCTATATTCACACAACTACTCCCATTGATTCAAGTGAAAATACATGGCTGAGTAGGGGCTACTTGCATGAGAAAGGGGGTGCAGGATTGGGCCCATAGGCATAGCGAGAACATCTGGAAACTGGGAGGGAAAGCAGAGCGGGAGTTCATGGGCACATATATCTGTTAATTAGGCAAGTCACGGTGGTTATGGTGACCCATTAAGATGGCATGGGATGTCAAGGAAGAACAGTGTTATGATTAAGGTATGGGTCTGGGAACGAGGAATGGATGGATGTTTTCTTCTTTCCATTATTTTTCATTGTTGAACACCCTCTACACTTCCTAATTTCAGCCAAAAGCAGATGAGCCAAAAGGTCACAGTGAAGGCTGTCCTCAGAGATATCTGGACCAACTGGAGTAGGGATCTCCAGGATTGCTAGCCCAGTTTTGTGAATGCAAATGGCGCTGCTAAAGAGCCAAATTTCATCTCTGGTGTGAACCCATTGAAATACAGTTGACTTACACACCAAGAATAAATTTGGCCCCTTAATTTTGGGTGCTTATCTAAATCAGATCTCTGAACCCTATTGCTGTTGATCCCTTGGATTGTTGTTGTTGCAAGCTATCGGTTTGAACATGGAGCCTTGTTCCATATACTGTACATAGAGCAGCATGTTTGACTTCTTTAAGTAATGAAAAACTGCAGCATGGCACAGATTAAATCCATTCAAGACAACCAAGAAAAGAGGTGTATGTGCAAGTCAATGAGAGGGGGGAAAAAAAACCTGACATATACAAGCCCTTTAGTGTGCACAGCATACGATTTTTTGGCTGGCACTCACATGATTTTATTCAAGGGCTGGGAAAGAACTATGATTAGTTAAAAGCTTCGGCAAAGTCTGGAGGGAGTGCTCTAAAGAGTTTGGAGCTGCACAGAGGTGACTGTAACTCCTCTAGCAATTTCAGACTATTATTCTGTAGCTCAGGACAAAAGCCTTTTCTTTCCCTCCGTGTTCAAAGAGACATTTGTCTTGAGATGTTGCAGCTGTGGGCTGTGGGATTGCTTGTTTGAAGATACTCCTTCGTAGACGAGAGGAGAGTCAACGCACTGAAAGTGGTAGTATTTTATCCTGTGTGGGGTTTCCCCCCCCCCCTTCTCCCTCCTTCCCTCCCTCCCTCTGCTACCATGTGCGGTTTTTAATAAGAAGAAGAATGTGGAGGCAACATTTTCCAGGCAAGGGGAAATTTCCTGTTTCTTTTCTGTTTGTTTAATAAAGTGTGTAGTTGACTGTAAAACTGTAGCTACTTTGTTGTGAATGAGTAATTCAATAGATTGTCGGGCTTGCTTCTTTATACACTTTTATATACTGCAAGTGAACATGTTTAAAGCTTTTTTTTTTAATAGCTGCGTGGCGTAGGCAACTGAGATTAATAAGTATTAGGCAAATGGCTTCTGCTTTTGTTTCTGCGAGATAGTACCAGCCGACTTGCGGTCACACAAAGACTGCCATTTAGCAGGGAGCACTCCCTAATTCTCTTGGCAGGGGTGCCACTGGAATCGGATACAAGTGGGTGGCAAAGGGGAGGAGCTGCAAAAGAAGACAAGCAGGCTTTGTGTATTAAAAATGAAACAAAAGCACTTTATACACTGAGCTGGGTGCAACAAGCTGTGCTGCTTGTGAATCAGGGTGGAGTTTGAGTTCTCAGTGTTACAGGGAAAGGGTTTTTTTCTTTCTCCTCCCTTCCTTAAAAAGCTGTCCACTGAAATGCTGGAAGAAGTCCAAAAAAACAGAGAATGCCCAAAAATATATATAATGAACAATACTTGGTCAACTTTGCAAGCTTTATTATGATTTATCTTCACATCAGAAAACTTCAAACGAGTGGAAAGCTTTTAAATTGTATACATATATTTTTATAATATATTTCCTTGCTGATAAAGAGCAGTAATCTCACTAGAAGAAAAAGAGACATTCTGTGTCCTCCATCTCTGTTCATAGCTCCCTCTTATTTGTAGCTACATGCCCATGAACTGAGACAAAACTGTGCATTTTTTACACTGGTGATGACTCCTTGTTTTATGTGCTTAATAACTCTTCTTAGATTAGCTCTGTGCTTTATATTATTTTATATGCTGCATTTCCCTTCCCCGTGTTCCCAACACTTACGTGATAGAGAAGTGTGCTGCAGAATTAAAGGTTTAAGGCCCATGATTTAAACCTTGAATGGGAATTTTTAGTGGGGGAATTTTTTAATTACTTTCTGATTTTTTTTTGGCTTATCAGATTCTTAATGAAGCAGTCATATGTGTCAAATGTGTTGCATAAGTTAAAAGAAGGAGAAAAAATATATGAAGTTAGAGTCCATAAATTTGATTTTTCTGTGTCCCAGCAGTTTGATTTGAGTTTGTGTATAAAATATATGCTTAATAGATCTGTAAAGTTTATATACAGAGTCATAGAGCTACAACTAGATAGATACAAAGAATGAACCAGCCAAGGAAAATATATTGCACTGTATGATTTAACTTGTAAACCTGTCAATGGTTTTTATTAAAATGTAATTACTGTACATTATGCACTTCATCTCATATTGATCTGCTTCAAAACTTCCTTTCCCTGTCAAATTGAAGTAAATTACTTCATTGTAGTAAGAGAAAATGAGAGCCATTCTTCTAAATATTTAGCACAATTTCCAGCTCGCATTCATCCTTGGCAAGTGTATTTTTGTCTGTAGACTAGCTTGACATGTCTAAGGAGCCTATGTCATCACACACAATTACATCTGTAATCCCAAGCAAAGACACAGATGTCATGTTCAAAAAAAAAAATCTTGTGTCCTAAAAGTCACTTATGTAATGATAGGATGAAAAACTGAAACCCGCCTGCCCTATCACCCCCCAACTGTTTTAAGTGTCCAAGTTTCAGATAGCCACTGGTTTTGTCTTACTTGTTTCATTATTTGAGAAAATAATTTCCAATCTCGTCTTATCTACATCACTGTTTGTAAATAGTTCTTACCCTGCATAGGCAGCAAACTCTGATTACGTTTGGCTGAGAAACACATTGGCCAGCTCATGGTGTAAATCCCAGTGACTACTAAAGCCATTGTCCTGGTGGTGATGTAACTATTTTCACTGTGCCATTTGCCTATGTAGCATATTCTTTCTTTGCCAATAACAATATGAAACTGTCATTATGTGATGGTCTAGGCTTCGTTACACCTTAGTAACGTTTTAGTCAGTGTTGCAATTAAGCTGCATGTTAAATAGGAAAGGTGATGAACCTGGCTGAAGAATAATGCTTCACTTATGGATGGTAAGCATTTGAGATTTATACACGTTTTATTCTTGTTTATCTGCTTATGGCAAGCTTCTTTCACTTATCCAAATCATCTCAGCTCTGTACCATCCAAAATGACACAGTTGCACTTCCATCTGGATAAAATACTGCAAGCATGATGTATTACTTCCAGTAAGTGCAAATAGAAATCTCAGTAGAAAAAAGGCATCATGTTTAGAAAAACGTTCATGTTAAATTTTGGAAATATTTCATCAGAACTTCTGTTTGTTTGGGGTTTTATCTTTTTAATCCCAGTCAATAAAACAATATCTGAGAACCATTAAACATTTCTGCTAAATTTGCCTGTGCCCAGGGTTTATTTTTCCCCCTCTAAAACAAGTATAACTAGTTTTTAACCAGTATTCAATACAGACCAGTGTAGATTCCTCCCTGAGGTAAGTGAGTTGGCTTCAATAGAGTTCTGCAAGGCATGATTTTGGCTCATTGTGTTTCAGTCTGTCTTTCACACATTATTTGATGTAGGTCTTGCTCATGTTGTTCACCTGATGGCAATCTGGATAACAGTGCACATTTAATTTTTCCATTTTTTTAAAATCAGCATGGTGGTGTTCTCATTAGTTTCCTTCCCTCGTTGTCATTTTTGTGGCATAAGGGTTACACTGACACCACTTTTGGCCTCTTCCACAGCAGGATATTGCAGTGTTGACCATTATCCGGGAAACCAGACTGCTACCACAGTACTGCAAGTGAGAGATCTTAGTTCCATTCAGTAAATGATCCTCCCTTTTCTGGTTCTTTTTTTTTATCTGCTTTTTGAATAGCTGTAGAGGCACAGACTATAGCATTTGTTCTGTAATGCTCTTTGTTTAGGTATTTATGACTTTCCCTGTGACCCCCCCTTAACTAGTCACAGGTCTCCACTTTAGAAAGGAATGGGAAATGTAATCTGATTTTTCACCCTTAAAATAACTCCATTGACTTCTCCAGCGCTTGTCCAAATAATCATCACAAACTATTACTGTAATAACTAGTAAATTAATATGTTTGGAGCTTAATGTAGCAGGGAGATGACTATCAGATCTAGATGTAGTGAAGACATTACTTTCCATCACCACCTGAATAATATAGTCGAGTACCGAGGTAGAACAGATGTGTTCTGAACCTAGACAGAAAAAGAAAATCGAAAAAGATTCTGCAGGGTTCCTCTATCAGACAGGCATGTCTTAGGGCCAACATTTTTAAAAGTGGCCTCTAATATTTTTGAGGGCCAAAATTAGAACACATTGGGCCTGCGTTTTCAGAAGGGCTGAACACCCACAACTCAAGGGTAACAGGAGCGATGGGTATTTACAACTTCTGAAAATCAGGCCTAAGGTTGCTTAAGTTAAATACCCAGAATTAACTGCCATCTTTGAAAATTTGAGCCCAGAACACTTAATGGCGTCGGTCAAAGATCCAAAGTATTATGCACCCCAGATACTGATTCATTAAAAAAAAGTTACTCTTTCATCCAGTGACTTCCAAGCACTTTACAAGTGTTAAACCTCAGACCCCTGTGACATAGGTAAATAGGATAGCCAGGGCTCTATGAAATATTCACAATGAAATTTGAAAAATCTCAGTATTTGAGGGCTTAGCATTGTATACCATTATTGCTTGGAAATGGGACCAATTCTGAATGATTGTTTTTAACAAAATTCAAAATTTCCAAGCAAAAACCTCCGTTTTTGAAATTTCATCCCAGTATACATGGGGGGTTCTCTTGCATAAAAACCATGAACTCTTGCATGTTTTGGTGCCAGTCCTCCATTTTACAAAGATATCACACAAACTTAATTTAGGGCACTTAAGCACAGGTATACTGAGACTACTCTCGTGCATAAAGGCAACACATGCACACATGTTTGAAGGAGATGGGCTTTACTGGACTGTGAAATTGCCTGGAATTATACCATGAAAATATTTTTGCAACATGTTATAAAAAAAACCAACCAATTAAACACTGTCACAGAACCCTAATTATATCACCATTCTACATACTGATAAACTGAGACCTACTATTTTTTAAGTGACTTATCCAAAAATGAAACAGTCATTGGCAGAGCTAGGCATAGCACACAGGAGTCCTGGTTCCTGGTCCCCATTTGGCACAGTCGCTTGTCGGTTAACCTCAGCTTAAAAAGAGAAGAGGCTGAGAACATGTAGTTGTAGAAAACGCAGCTCAGTTTAACAGACACACAATTACATCTTGAGTGCAAAATAAATGTGTGGGAAAACTTCTTGTAAGTGGATCCATGTAAGAATAACAAAAACCCTCTGAGCTGTTTCCTGGCTGCTGTCACTCCCAGCTCTGGTTGCACATGCTCAGGAAGGTGTCCTGAAGATTTCCCACAGCAGCTGGGGTGGGGGAGTTTAAGCTACAGTCCCCATATGTGCACACAGATTCCTCTCACCTGCTCCAAATGCCAGTTTACAGTGCAGAGACAGAAGAGCAACAGTTACTCTGACTTACAATATTTGCTACTGATTTCATGAACTAAGATGTGTGTGTTTAGGGCATGTCCCCCACTTAACCCTAATGATACACATTTGTACAACAAAAGAGATTCCTGTTCTATTTCTGTTACAGAACAGTTTGATCTGTTTCTCTTGGCTGGCTCTTCCCTTCCTTTTCCTTTTGGGATAAACACCTGTTTGCTTATGGAATGATTGTTGCCCAGAGTCTATTTTCTGAGGTAATAGGAATGCTAGAGTCTTTCCTCAAAAACCACAGTTTTAAAGGCCCATACAAACATAGAGAGTGAAATTCTGGCCCCATTGAAGTAAGGGCTTCAGTGGGGCTGGGATTTCAGTGTTGAATAAATTTGTTTGCACACACTCAAGAAAACAAAACTGGTGAGTCTGTCTTGTTTGTTAACATATATAGTACTTGAAATGTAAGGATATCCTAGCAAAACCTAATTCTAGGGCCATATTCTGCTTTCACTTACACCTGTGTTGATCAGGAGTAACTGCATTGGAGTTAATGGAGTGGCACCCAAAAAAAAAAAAAAGTGTGAGATCAAAGTCAGCAGCCCTGTGGTACTAGTAGTTGGAGTTGGAAAATGCATGGTAGATCAAGAGTCTACCCTCTGAGCAGGGCACGTTTGTATTTCCCTAATAGAGAATGTATCAATCAATGGTCAACTGATACTCTGCTGAGTCTCCCAGGATTCTGTTCCTCCATCCAAACTGCTTCCTAAAGCTTCAAATACAGTAAACTTGTGTGGTATGCAGCCACTTCCCACTTGACACAGAAACCAAGTTCAGATAGTACTCAGATAGGAGCAACTATAGACTGAGAAGTGTTTTAAGTCCTGCTTATCTAACGGGAAAACTCCTTTTGATTGCAGGTATTCGCCCACAAATAATGAATGGCCCTATGCATCCTCGTCCTTTGGTGGCTTTGTTAGATGGAAGGGACTGTACAGTGGAGATGCCAATTTTGAAAGACTTGGCTACTGTTGCATTCTGTGATGCACAATCAACTCAGGAGATTCACGAGAAGGTAAATTTAACTTCTGTAACTTCATTGAGATTTTTTTTGAAGGGGAAAAAGATGCTTGTCCACTTTAATACCATATTTATTTTCCTGTTTGGAAGCTGCATTTTAGTGTGATAAACTGATCATACTTCTAAAAATATCTGTGGCTTAATATTCAGTAGAACTGGCTGGAAATCAGGATGTAATTTTCATGGACATTTCAGAAGGGTTTTGTTTGGCTTTTTTGCATCAAAATTTTTGATTTAAAAAATGCCCTCAACATTTCTAATTTTGAAGTTTTTCAGACAACTCTCACATTCAGTGTGAGGTCCTACGCTCAACTGAGTGGCATCGGTCTGTCTGTTTGGATGCAAACTTTTGAATGTTGCACCCAATCAATTCCAAAATTTCAGGGAAAATTCTAGGTGTCAGTGGGCAGAACTCTGTTGATTTTGGAGAAAATCAGTCAACTGGAAGAGGGAAATGGGGGACCCAAGGAGCCTCTGGAATCTGGTTAGCACATACATCAGCTTCAACCAAGTCTATAATTGTCTCTGTATCAAAGAACTGATTATTGACAGCCATTAACACTTTGCAGCCTAATAGCACCCCTCATTTCAGCTTGGCCCATCCTCCCAATAGAGTTTAAAATGTTGACACCCTGAATGATTTACCTCCCTAGACTGAAAGGAAAAAAAATAACGGAGATGGGGGAAGGAGGGCACACACAGAGCCTCTGGCATGGGGGGAAATGGGTGATCCCAGTATGGGAGAATTGGTGGACCTCAGAATGGGAGAGACAGAGAGTTCTCACTGAGGGGTGGGGGAGTTGCAGGGAGTCCCTGAAATAGAGGGGTAGGGAAGGTGGCACACAGGGAGCTTGTGGGGGAGAAGAAAGGGATGCAATGATCTTCTGAGGCTCAGCCTAAAGAAGGAACCGTGTGTGATCCTCTAGCGTAGTAAATACTTGTATAATACCAAAGGAGCACATAGAAAAGCACGTAGAAATGCTCACCAGTTACATTTCTTCTTATATAACTGGACTTTTCCCTAAGCTTGTACCAGTGTATAAGATCTCCTCGAAGTCAACAGGGCATGAATTGCCTACAGAGCTCTGGTGCAGAGTCTCCTCTAAGGATGAAGCATCTCACAAATACTGGACCTTACCTGAGTATGTGCCCTCAACTCCTGTTAACTGTGCCACAGTCACGGGTGCACAGCACCACGAGCTCAGCACCTTGCAGGGGCAGGCCCATTGGTTCCATTGTACACTACTGTTACGGTTGTTGCCAGTTTTTCCCCGTTTAAATTACTAGGATTTTCTGACGTGCTTTTGTTGTGTTTCAGGTATTAAATGAAGCCGTTGGGGCAATGATGTACCACACTATCACCCTCACCCGAGAAGATCTAGAGAAGTTCAAGGCCTTAAGGGTCATCGTTCGAATAGGTAGTGGATATGACAACATCGATATCAAAGCTGCAGGGGAGCTCGGTATGTGTCCATTCCATGCCAGTGACCCCTCTGCCATTTGTTTGTTTCTCTTTAAATCAGCCCAGGTGACATTGTTTCTTGCCTGCATTCGATCAACGTGGCACGGCAGACCAAATTTTCAAGTGGGTTTTGATTCAGTCCCTAAAATTGTGGGTGCAGTTTTGTGTGTTTTAAGATGTTGCATGCAAAAGAACATGACTGTGAAATACACAAAAGTGTGGACAATTGTAATTTTAGAAACTGCTTTTTAAAACTTGCCCCAGTTAGAAATATATATATCCACCCACAGCACAAAAAAATGAGATTGATGTATGTTTCAGATGGTTTTTATTAGTTCTGTGGGGTGTTTTTCTTATTCTTGTTAGTATTTATTTTTCCATCATGTTTAATTTGTATCTGCATAATCAAATAGAAACTACCATCTACAGTTGCAGGCACTTTTTTTGCAATCACGATAACTCGTGTCCTTAAATTTAATTGCATTTGTACACCAGTTGAATAGTTATGGGTCTACCCAAGTTGCATGCAAATGCAGATTGCTTGTGGAACTCTGGGGATTTGCACATACAAATAACTAGGTGAGCTAAATTGCATCTACAATTCTAGTCGCTGTGTTGAGACCCCTTTTGATAATTTGATCCAAAGAATGCAATCCATCAAGAAGTACCATGACAGCATTGCTCAAGATTGCTTGTGTTAAAGATTTTCTCTCAGGAAAATAAGAACAACAGACATTTAGACCCTTAGATAATTCCGGTGAAATAGTTTCAAATAGTCATTCCTAAAAAGCAGATACTAGCATAGTGAAGTATTTTTCAGCTAGAGGAGCAGTGTCTTCTTAGTGTGACAGATTATTCTCTATTTGTAACTCTTACTGTTGTCATCCATGCTATCCAGGTTCAAAGGCCTTCAGCATTTAAAAAAAGCTGAACAAAGTACACAAACATAGCTGCATAATCCTCCCTTTTAAACATTGCAAATTGGGTGGCCAAATGATGGGATTTGAAGTGGAAGATGTAATTTCTACCTACAAATGTAGCCGGAAGTTTAATTGGCACCATTATCTAGAAGGGAATTTTTTTAAAAACTAAGGAGAGATCTTTAACTCTGTATAGCTGATACATGACAGGTGGCTAAACATAGTGACAAGTCATGCGGTATCCACCCTCTGAACACAAGTGGCTCAGTTCTGATTTCAGACATACAGGCTCATTTAACGCATACACTCTCCTCCTGAGCTATCTCCTACTTGGAATAATTACCGTAATAGCAACGAAATTCAACCTTTACACCGAATTGTTAATTCATTTTAAATTGTGGAATTGAAACAGAATCCCTGTGTTACCTAACAGCATTCCAGATGAACACCCTGTGCTACAGAAAGTTCAGAGCTGCCTCTCCCCAGCTTCTTCGCTGTTCCTGATGATTATGAGAAGCAGAAATTAATAACAACAATAGGGTTGTACAGTCTAATAGGAAGAGCCCTGTTGTGATGGAGCTGCTTTTGTTGTACAGTCCCTGTAGTCTCACACCTGCGTTGTAACAGTTTCTGGGATTTGTAAAATAATGTCAGTGGCTATATATTTGAAAAGACTTATTTTTTTTTCTCCCCCACTTGTTCCTGTCCGTTGCCTCGGTATGGATAACAATTCTGTTTTTCTGTCTGATCACAGGTTTTTCATATCAGTACTTTTTTTACATTAACAAAAGCTTTTTTTATCATTCTATTGGAGACAGGAAAATGACATTTTGAAATGTTCTCACAGCTCTACTGAGAAATTAACTTTATTTTTTCATGTCCCCATAGAGATGCACTGTATATAAAAGCAAAGGCAGCATTCACCCGTGGATCTGGGCAGTGCTTTGACTCAAAACTTTGTATACTTTTGCATAACAGATGTGCAGCAGTTCTGACAGATTGGAACAGAGCAAATATCCCTAAGGAAAAGAGCTTCTGTAATGGTCAAACCATTTACTATTCATTGCTATTAGTTATAAACCAAAGCTACAGCTGCTAATGTCTCCTTGCCAGCTTCTACTCTTGTGACAGGGATAAATATCTTTGGTTAAACAGATACATGATAGGTCCTCTGCAGTTTGTAGATCTTATGTAGTTAACTTCTGAAACTTCAGAATCATGTATAGATGTTTTCATGATGCCCTGTGCTCTGAAGAGGAAATCTCCCTGAATCCACTTGTGTAGAAATATTAACAATCATGCCAGCCAGCCTTGACACTACAGGCTAATCTTGTACTCCATATCAAGAAGTTTTTGAGGAAAGAATATAAGCCAAAGTAGATGATCATGGCTATAAATCTAATTCTCACCTCCCTTTCAGATACTTTAGCAATAACTGTTCACAATATTCATGTTAGATTTTAATTAGAATTGTCCAGGATGACACTGATTTTGCAAACCAAGATAGTCTTCATCACACACCTAACGGCCTAATTATTTGTGTTATATGTTTATAGACTGTGAACGGAGTCCCAGGGCGGGCCTCACTGAGATTGCTCAGTTAGGGCAAACTGCAAAGAATGACGCAGACAATCCCCAAAACTGGTGGTTATTCTAATACTTAGATTCACCAAGCCAGCAATGAAACAACTTCTACAATACCTTCCTGGGTACCCAGAAGCCAGAAACACAGTTCCCTTGAAGCAGCCCAGCCATGAGCTCCCACCCAGACAGCCAAGTCAAATATGATGAGGATTACTGAAAATCTTGTCATCATATAAAAACTTCTACCAATCCCAAAGGATCAGAGACATTACCCACCAGGTTAATGAATATTGCAGATCTTACCCAAATATACTCGTACAGCCGATTCATATTAACTAAACTAAGATTTATTTAAAAAGAAGAGAGAGTGAGTATAGATTAAAAGATCATTATACATACAGACTTGAGTAAAAATTTTAGATCAGTTTCATAATAGAGATGAGCTTTAGAGTTGCAAAAGTTCTTTCAGAATTAGTTCCATAGGTCACAGTCCAATGTCCAATATTAGGGTGACCCAGACTGGAGCTGGGGACCTTAGTCTTGCAACTCAAACTTCCCCTGATGAAGCTTAAGCAGATCTGAGATAAAAGGATCAGGGTCCAAGAGTTCTTTTTATAGTTCTCAAGCAGGCTATCGATAGCATCTTGACAGCAGGCATTCCTTAGGTGAAGAATAGTCATTTTGAAGTAACCTCCTATTTCCTAAGCATCATAGGTAACAAGCTGCATGGATTAACAATAAGGCAACTGCTCATCTCTTGCCATTTACAGGTAGTTTACTACATACTTCAAAGAGAAATGAAGACAGTGATATTACTACATTCAGTTCATCTAAATGTTAATATCTCCTTTTGATTTTTGAATTAGCAGAATACAGTGATAGACAGGAACTGTTTGGTTACTGTGTCAACCTCTAACAATGCATATGTAAACACACAAAAAACACAATCATAATCTACTAATACGTCTCTACAGGTTGAATCCGAGTCATTTATCCTGCTAGTTGTGTAACCCTTTCTGGCCCTGTGTCACATAGTCATTTTTATGGAGACATTTTCCCTATATTTCACCTTTTTTTTTTTTTTTTTTTAACTCCTAATGTCAGGAAATTATTCTATAAAAATGTCTCTCAAGCCCCTTGCCATAACTGGTTGGACTGTGATGAATTAAAATTTCACCTTTGACATTTTTTCAAATGGTCTTCTTCAGCAACATCCATACTAGATGGGGTGATGAAACTTTTCTGAAATCAGTCATGCACACGCTGAATGCAAGCAACATCGGGACATGTCTAACTGTGTTATCCTCAGTGAGGGGTTGTTAAAAGTGCGGTGCATACATTTTACTTCTGTCCTGCATTCCCGTGCTGCTGCAACTGAGTAAACAGGCAGTGTGCGAATAATACAGTTTAAAGTCTCTAATGTCTGTGCTGAAATTCCTCCTGTTATGGTAATATTTAGATCTTGATAGCACAGCTTTTGTTCCCTTATTGCAAAGAAGAAAGGGGTTTTCATCCTATCCTACTCCTGAGAAGACTCAACAAATACAGGTACTGGCCTCAGATTCAGAATGATAACTCTTGCCTGCATCATTCCATCTCTCCAAGCTCAAGATTGGTTTATAGCTCTTGACTTGCAGGAAGATCCTTAGATTCACAGTGGGGCCCAATAATTAGCAATACAGAGTACTCTCCACAACACCAAGAATATTCACAAATGCCTGGGGATGGGGGCAGCACACTGAAGGAGAAAGGGACTCCACATCTGTCCGTACCTAGATGGCAGGCTGATCAGGGGCAAGGTCCAAGCAGGAAACTGCAGCACCCGTAGAGTCCTCTCTCTGTTCTCCAATTTGGACTCCTTGTGAACTATGAAAAAGAGTCCGTAACAGCATTCTGACAGTAGAGTTCATGGGAGCCAAGATCAACTCTGTTGATGAGAGCTCACCTGCTAGGGGGACAAGTTCCTGTCTATTCAGTCAGTGACAAGGGACTTCCAATCGAACCTGGCAGCAATGGTGTGTACATGCCTGGGGCTGCTGAGTCACCTGTCATTGTGCATATAATTGAGGCTGCTTGCAAGACTTCATCTATGGCTCTTACAACTGTGATCTCCATCACATGAACAAGAGAGTCACATTCCCACCCAAGTTCTATAAGAGTCCACTTAATAGCTGAACCTAGAGAACATATGAAAGCGTGTTCCTTTCTTGACCAGGTCCCAGGACAATCTGAATGTCCTGGAGTTCAGGGTCATCCAGTCAGCCTGCATGGCATTCCTGTCTGTTCTCTGGGACCCTATGGTGCAGATCTTACTGGACAACATGTCTGCAGTGCACTACATCAACAAGCATGGAGATGCTGGGTCATCCCCTCTCTGCTAGGAAGCCATTGGACCTGGCGTCATCACCATGGGGTAATCCCATTGGCTCTTCATCTTCTAGGAATGAGCAACAACCTGGCAGACTTTTTAAGCAGGCACACAATAACCAACCTCGAGTGGTCTCTGCAGGTGTCCGTTGCAGAGCTGATATTTTACCAATGGGGGATGCCACAGAGGACAACACCAAGTGCCTGAACTTCTGCACTAGAGGGCACCTGAGCCTGGGCTCCTTACAGGTCTCCAGGTTTCCTATACGTCTTTCCTCTCAGTTCCCCTGATCCCCAGGGTGATATCCAAAATCAGAGGGAAGACGTCCATTCTGATGCTAATAGCTGTCTGTTAGACAAGGCTATTTGGTCTGCCAGACCTCCTGAACGTGTCAATTCAGTCCTGCATCCCTCTAGCAATCTGCCCGGACATGATATCTCAGAACCACAATCAGATATTGCAGCTAGACCTGCAGCTGTTGCACCCAGTGGCTTGGATGTTGGCTCCTTGAGCACTACTGACAGAGACTATTATCAAGAGGTCCAAGATAGCATGAAGCCATCTGCCAGGAAGACCTGCTTCTCCATATGGAAATAGGTCTCCATATAGCCTATCCAGCATTCTCTGGGACCAGTTGAAGCTCCAGTACCAAAGATCCTCCATTATGTGTTGCACTTGAAACATTCTGGATTGACTCTTCGTTCTCTCGGAGTTTACGTTGCAGCAGTATTGATGTGTCATGTCAGTACAGTTGTAGCCAATGGTATCCAGATTCCTCAAGGGCCATCTGCATACTTACCCTCCTGTTGGAGACTTGACTCCTGCATGTTGTCTTAACATTGTCCTCCTGTTACTCATGGAGCTATTGTCAGATTATTTAACCATCCTGGCCCAGGACTGGTGTATGTGTGTAAATAAAACCTTACCCTTAAGATGGTCTTTCTGGCCACTATCACATCGGCTTGGATGGAGAAGTCAGTGGAGTATTGTCTGGGTATATTCTATGAGTAATTTATTTTATTTACACTCGTACATCAGTCCTGGGACAAGTGTGGTCCAACATCATGCAGGGCAGTCCCATCTTCCAGGAATCTCAGCCCAACACCAATAACTAGTTCCCAGGTATTGACTCTAATCAGAGCCCAAGACAGAGAGCAAACTCTGCTGCATGTCACACAGCTCCCTCTCTCCTGAAGCTGCCTCTGCACACAGCTTTGCAAAACACCAGACTAGCAGCAGTGCATCATGTCTTCCTAAGAGTTAAAACTTGTTCTCATGCCCCCCCCCACCCCCCCCAAAAAAATAAAAGAAACCAGATGATTGTGTGGCAGCCTTCTGGTGATGCTCTCTATCACAATAACGTTGCATTCTTAACTAGGTTAAAGAGTCATAATATATATTGGCCATATTTGTGTGTTACAGAAATGTTAGTGAGATGTTGCAAGCAGCAACGTGAATTGTTTTACCACTAATGGATACCATTAGCATATAAAATCAAACTGATATTTATGCCTTGCCCGATGAACACAGCTCTTTCAGGTTTGTTGATAGGCTAGTGTTAACATAATTCATCCCTTCAAAATCTCAGTAAAAGTAAAGAAAATGCGTGCTCTTTGGAACAATCATTTTGAATTAGACACTTGGCAAAGTGTTTATCTACAAAAATATGTTCATTTGGCTGTGGGCTGTTGACATGTTGCTCACAGTTTGACTATAGTTTGCGTAGCTCCTTGGTGTTTTCTTTTAAAAATAAACAAAAGCTGTACAGTTATTTACATTTGAAGACTTTAACTTCATATTACATCCTATGGGGCCATACCCTACCCCTCCCTCATCTCCATCTCCTCCTTACCATGCACATTACACAGTGGGTGTAACACCTCTCAGCATTAATTAGAATTACACATCCACTGAGAGCGATAGACATATAAATGCCTTAGGGCCTGATCCAGAACTCACTGAAGTCGGGGGAAGGACTCTTATTGACTTCAGCGGGCTTGGATCAGACCTTTACAAGGTTTACAGTGCAAACATTTACTCTCAAGGGAAATCTGCACCAAAAATTCTGCAAATTTCATTTATCAATAAATAAATGTGGAGGCTGACACAGCACAAAGGCCAGGCCTGCCTCAGAAACACTCCAGGGCCCTGCTTTTCTGCACCAGGTGAAGGCAAGCAGGCTCAGTCCAGTAGGACCCAAGTGTGGAGGGGCTCAGTGTGGGGGGATCCAGGTGTGGGGCGAGAGGATTCTGTGTGGGACAATCTGGGTGTGGACGGCGCAGTGAGGGGTCCAGGTTTGCTGGATGCCCAGGGGCCTGTTGGGGGTTTCTGGTTTCAGGGCATTGGGTCTCTGCAGGGAGGTTCAGATGGAGGTAGTTGGGGTTCTACAGGGAGCATGGGAAGGATAGGGATAGCAGGGGGTCTGGATGTGGGGTCTCAGCAGGGGCGTCCAGGTGCAGCTGGTTGGGGCTCAGTGGGGTGGGAGACTGGGAGTGAGGGACTTGTAGGGTAGTCCAGGTGCAGAGGGGGATGGGGTGGGGGATTGAGTGTGGGGGGCTTGTAAGGGGTGAGACTTGGCAGAGGGGGTCCAGGTGTGGGGGGCAATGGGATGCAGGGGGTGAGGCTCAGTGGGGTGGGAGACTGGGGGGTGTCTGGATGCACAGGGATTTGGTGGATGGGGGAACAGCTCCCTGTACAGCGACCCCTCCCCCTGTGGCTGAGAAGCAATGGGGGCAGGAAGCAGGAGGGTGGGGGGAGATGCGGAGCTTCGTGCAGTTGGGGGGCTTCTGGGGGTGGGTCTGGCAGGAAAGAGCAAGTCCCATCCTCCCTCGCCCCCAGCCCAGCCGGGACTAGCAGCTGAGCGTGTGCAAAGTAGGAGACACTGGTTGGGGCATTCCCAGGCCCCCCCAGTGCACCCCCACAGTGACTTACCTCTCCCCCAGCAAACTCGATGGTACAGTTTAGCATTTTTAATACAAAAATACGCAGCATGCTGAAAGTATGGGAGTAGAGTAAAATAACATGCCTGTGGGGGGTGCCGTATCAGTTGCTTGTTCCTGTGTATATTTAATTGAATGCAGAATTCCCCACCTGCTCGACTAGTCCTAGAGCACCCAGCCCCTTGAGAGCAGGACTGAGCTCACAACTGTAGGTCTTGCTGAGTTGGCTTATTCAGCAGTGTCCGCTCTAATGGGTGTCCTGATCAACTGATCCCGGCAAGAGCCCGTTCCTCTGCCTGCACCTTAACAAAGAGGTTAGAGCGCTGTGAGAACTCGGCAAGCCCTGCGCCTCAGCCTCACCTCCTGCTCCGTGCTGACAGGGCTGCAGCCTGCCCCAGAGCCTGCTCAGGGCTGCTGCTGCTGCTCCTCCTGCATCAGTAGGCAGGAGTGACCCCTCCACCATGCAGGAGTGGGCTAGCTACCACTCTGCATCAGGCTACTTGAGACTCAAGTGATGGGAGAAGGAAGGTTTAGTGGGAGGTGAGAGCCTGCCCCTCCTCCTGGGGAGGAAGCCCTTGTACGGGGAAAGGACGAACTTCCCCATCCACCTGCCTCATTTGCCATTACAGCTGAGTCTCCTTCTCCCCCATCACTTCAGCTGCTCCAGGTTGCCCCCCTGAGGCTATGTCCTAACTGCAGAGTTCACTTGAGTAGGCTCTCGAGTCAGCCTAGCTCAAGTCAGAGTGAAATAACACGCAAGCTACAACCAGCGATTATGTTAGCAGCACGGAGTGGGTGTGTTAGTAGCTGATGATCAGTCGCCCTGTCCCCCCCAACGGACCAGCCAACATGAGTTAAAAGTACCACAGCTCTGGAGTTAAGGGGTTGTGTGTGTGTGGACGGGACTCGAGTTAGGACAACACTTGTTATAACTTGGGTTCACTCTGCAGTGAAGACAAGCTTTGAGTGCCGCACCGGGCTTTAATATTGCCCTTCCCCTCAGTTAATTTTTCCATTAGTCCTCACTTCTTCAATCTGTCCCTGTCAGGCAGGCTGGCAGTGCACTGCCTACATGCACAGATAGCCCATAGGTCCTTCTCACAAGGTGAGGACCAGTGCGCAGATCCTTGAAGGTACGGTACATAGACATTATCCTGCTCAACATAGCAGTACTTAACTCTAGACAGTCTGCTGCCCGGTGGAACGATCAGCCTTGTGCTGGGCTCCCCTTACAGTGCAGAGGGAGAGCTAGACACCTAAGGAAGGACTCGGCAAGGGAGCCGCCTAAGCTAGCTGGGAGTGAAATCCCGAGGAAAGACTTGGGGCAAGGAGAAAAGCGTAGGCACCGGAGCGGCTGGCTGCTGGGTGCCTCCCTCCACGTGGCAGTCTCAGCTGCAAACCCTCTCCTGGAGTGAGGCACCAAAGACAGGTCAGTTACTTAGCCCATGCCCTGGCAGCTGAAACCATCTCTCTCTTCTGCTCACGCTCTCCCACACTTGCTCTTGTCCACAGGTATGGCTTAATCATGCTCTGAGCACACCTACAGGACTGGGCCCTGCTGGTGAGATAGGCGTTCCCCTTCCCCTGACCAATTTGAGACTCTGGCTTAGGGGTCTACAGGGTGTCAGCTTGAGCAAGGCCTCCAAGCTGCTCATTAGTTGTGGGGCAGCGTCACCATTTAGGTGGCTTTGCAAATGCTGACCAGCATTTGGAGGTGTCTCCAGGGTTAGGTGTCAACTATGAGAACATCCATAATGCCTGAATGTGGACTTAGTCGCCTAAGAACCTTTAAGGATCTGGGCTGTAGGGATTTTCATATGCATTTGCCTGAATAAGGACTGTGGGATTCTGACCCTTTACAGCAAGATGGGGCTGCAAACTTTACAACTGCTCTTTCCAAGGAAAGGTTTAAAAGGAATGCAGTCATGATGGTGGGTAAAGCTCCCAAAAGTGCCAGATCCTCAAAGGTATTTTGGTGCCTACATAGATTTCATTGAGCGTTAGCGGCTGAAGTACCTTTGAGGATTTGATATTTGGATTTTAGGACCCTAAACGACTTTCAGTGAGGTATAGGCTCCTAAACCACTTGGACACTTTTGAAACTGTTACCCAAAATGGTCATTGACTCTCATATGGGCAAAAAAAGAGGGACTCGTGCAAAAACGTTCTCCCTTAGCCTGGGGTGATCCTGTGTCCCTGGGCCAGATTCATTGCAGAGAGGGAGAGTGAAGGGCTGGGAAATCTCTGTTTTACCTTTTAAACATTTCTCATTATTTATAACTGAGGAGAGAGAAAAGGCTGCATAGAAAACACGTGTGCAGTAAGAGCCTGGTTTTCAGGGGAGCTTAGCACATGTTTCTACTGTTTTCCTGTTACTAAGAGTGTTCAGCTAGTACAATGGGAAATAGTGTGATGGCCTGTTGGTATGGCGAGGGCAGACTGCCCTGGGAATTTTTTAAAAAAAATCTGACCCTTGGTGCATCCCAAATACAGACATTTCTTCAGAAGTGTTTGTAAGAGTCCAAAGGATAAGTAATCCTGGTAGGGCTCCAGAGATGGGGTGAGTCCCATCAGAGACAGAAATTACCCCCAATCTCCCCTCGATCTGGCAGTAGAATTTAAACCAGAAGCGCCCAAGGAACCCCTCCTTCCAACACATCACTATGCAACAGTGTCATAACAGCCTCGATTAAGGACGGAATAGATCCAAGAGGTTGAGTTTTTGTCTCAGAGAACGACCAGCTGCACTGGCCAATATCGCTCCCTGCTGTGGCACAGTGGTGAGGTGCCACCATTGTGTGTGGGGTGTGGGGGGGTGGCGGGATGCTTGCTCTGTATAGAAATGCAGCAGACTGACATTTCAGAGGTGAAAGCAGTCTTACTGCAGCTTATAAAACCAACCTTTGTGAAGGAACAATGGGCCTGGCTGGGACTTGCATGCTTTGGAACTACTTTGCCCCTTCACTACAGAAAATTAATATACAATATGTTATGTGCAGCTAAAGTAAAGAAAGCAGATCAGTAACATTCCTGTAATAACTGTACTGCTGGTATTACATTTAAAAAGAACTTCTAATTGGTTCATTGGGGAAAAAATAGAGTATCAAAAAATGTATAAGTAGCAAAATAGGATTCATTGTTAGCAATTAGGATTGCTTAAAATAAATGGAGTCTTCACTTTAAATGGTGTCTTGAGCTTTAGCTTAAAACCTGTGAAAAAAATCTACCTTGGGAAGTACAGTGTTTAGATACCTACCTAGAAGGCGTGCTTGCCTGATCCAGTGTGCCAGTCATATGTTCTTACGTATGGTATTCCTTACGTAGTCCGCAGGCTGCAGCTGTGAGTTTGGTCCTTTGTGAAGTGGCATCTAGCAGTACAATTTCAAGGTGATATTGGGAGTTTGCCACAAAATTCCTTTCACCATCATGTAATTTTGAGCAGGTCCGCCTACATGCTGGGTTGGGAATGGTCCGCTGATGGTGTCAAGGAACATACAAATGGTTCAGATCAGTTTCTTGGACATAAAACAGTTTCATTAGTGAGAAGCCTAGAGATTTCTGGTGTTTCAGTGACGTGATCGCGCAGCTGTAAGATCGTGATTTTGTTGGGTTTTTTTCCCCTTCTCCAGGGATTGCTGTCTGCAATATCCCATCAGCAGCTGTGGAAGAGACTGCAGATTCCACCATATGCCATGTCCTAAACCTCTACAGGCGGAACACTTGGCTGTATCAAGCACTGAGGGAAGGGACCCGGGTGCAGAGTGTGGAACAGATAAGGGAGGTGGCCTCGGGAGCAGCTCGGATCAGAGGAGAAACTCTCGGCCTCATTGGATTTGGTATGTTGGCAACTTCTGGGGGACAAAATATCCAAAGCAGAGCCATCTAATGGATCTAGATGGATCTAATGGAGTCTCGACCTTGGAAGAGTACGACTCTCAGGACTTACATATGAGATGGGCAACTGGTCACCCAAGGGCTGCATCCCACTAAACAGATTATTTTATTTGTACCCCTGCAGTCCAGCTTGGTGCGGGCGATCTGGTGGTATCAGGGCCAAGAAGGGGGCACGGTGGCTGTGACATGATACTGTGGCGAGAGCCAACAGGCCAGAGTTGGGAGCCAGGCCCAGCCTTGTGGCAGAGGAGCCAGTAGTGCAGCATGAATGCGGGACAGGCTCGTTTCCCAATCCCCCTCCCCCAGGACTCCCCCCGCTAGCCTGTCAAAGGGTTTGAACAGATTTTGTGGCTACCTCCACTAACTTAAAGTTCCCCATCCCTGACTTAGATCTTCAATATCAGCATAGCTTGTTTTGCTACATTTACTGGACAATGCACTTGTGAGCCGTTTTGTAGTGATACACCAGGAGCCACGCTAGGGGTTCCACCAATGTAACGGTGTTTTTAAGCTGCTATAGTTCCGTGGGAACAGAAGCAATGTGCCCTGATTTTCCGCCAAAGGAGCCTGTTCTTTTCCTGTTCAGAATTGTGAACCCAGCTTCCTCTGCGAAGAGGAAGCAGATTTCCAAGGCTGCGGGGACTTTGGTGAGCCCCATCTCCTCAGGGCTTTCGTGAGCCTCTCGTGCACTCTCCCTTTACCCTGTGGTGGTTTTCCCAAAGGGTTCTCCACACACACTGGTAGCCTTGTTTCATGCTGTATCTTCCCACACGCTCTGCTCTGGAGTGTGACCATGAACCTTTGCAACAATTTCTGTATCCTCTTGCTAGCGATGGTTTTTTCCACAGGCAGTGCCTTGGCCATGCGCGAGGCCAGTCCATGTATTTGTTACATGAACCAGCCTGTGTGTGAATGTGTGCTTCCCCCAGGAGCCACACAAGGTGGGAGCCTAGCTAGAGCTAGCTCCTTCTGGGCTCCCTGCTCACTCCTCAGAGAAGATTTCAATTTCGCAAATAGTGTAGCTGAAGTCGGCACATCTTAGGTCAACTTACCTGGCCTTGAGGAGGGCGGCGAGTCGACTGCTGCCGCTCCCCTGTTGACTCCGCTTCCGCCTCTCGTGAGCCGATGGGGAGCGCGTTCAGGGATCGATTTATTGCGTCTAGCCAATCAATTCCTGATAGATGGATCACTACCCACCAATCCGGCAGGTAGTGAAGGCCTGCCCTTAGTGTGGTGCTCTCTTTCCCCCTAGTGGTGGCTGGGCCAGAAGTTGCTGAGCCTGCTACAGCCTTGGCTAAGAGCTGAGTCTTTTAATCCAGGCAGTAGTGGCTCATGCTTTTAGGACCAGAGGTCCTAGGTTCAGTTCCTGCTGCTGATGACCCAGTTGCTCTGACTCTGCCATGCTGGCCAGCCCATTTTGGGCGCAGAGCCCAATCCCTGTCCACCAGTGCATAAGGGAAATTCCAGGATGCCGCAGAGGAGAGGGAAGTCTCACTCCCCTGAATGCCTTCTGCATGGCTGTGCAAAGCCAAGCCAGAATCTGACTTGCAGTGGAGTGAAAGTAGCACAGATAACTGGCATTGTGGCTCATCTTTTACCACTTGTGGCTAATGTGCATTAAAGATGCTTTAATGCTGGGCTGAAGATGTAGTGAGTCATCTGGCTAGAATATACCTGTGGGTTCAGTTAAACCAAAAATCCCACAAAACCCCCACAGCACTGAGTCTTAGAGCCCGGGGTGGATCACTCGATAATTGCCCTGTTTTGTTTATTCTTTCTAAAGAATCTGACACTGTCCACTTCGACTACTGGGCTAGATGGACCATTGTTCTGAGCCAGAATGGCCGTTCTGTTGTTGTTATTCCAGAGCCAGTGTAAGCATGCTGTTTGTATTTTATGTTCCCCCAACATATATAGTCCTCACCCAGGGCACTGAGCCAGGCTAGCCCCATTATCACAGGTATTTCGGACAATGAGCCAATTGCATCCCTGCTATAACTCCTGTGATTTCGGTGGTGCTACATGAGAGGTGAATTTGACCCACTGTGTTCAGAAGCAGTTGTTGGGAAATTAAATATTCAGAAATGAGGCACTGGCCCCTGTCATGGGCTGTATGAAAACAGAGGCACTGAATGGCTGGACTTGGTCTGGAAAATTCTTCCATTTTCCTCCCATCGTAACACACTCAGGGCCTTCTCCTGTAACCACAAGCCCAAGCCTAGAGCTTGCTGCTGGAGGGAGGAGAAAGGCTCCAGCACACTCACTCATTGGAATTCCAGCTCCTTCAACTAGAGCCCCTCAGCATCACCCAGCACCAGCCAAAAGGGGGCAGTAAAATGACAGTGCCAACGCTTTGCTGTGTTGAGAAATAGGCCTAGTCTGTAGACAGGGGATGCTTTGTATGAAGTACTCAGGTAAGGGCAGCTTTTCAGGCAGTCACAGCACAGGACTCACATAGCCTGATTCTAATGAGTACTTCAACATGAATGGACAGTGCCTGGTTATTTGGCTTTCTTTACATTGCCAGACAGACGAATGAGGAATGAAGGGGCATGTATTGATGTAGGAATTGGGTAGCCGAGTCCAGGCAATGACATTGAATAGGAACGACATTGTAGATAATGACCTGCTGATTGCACTGCAGCTGTCCCTCTTTATCAGAATAGTCTTACTAAACCTCTGCTTCCAAACCATGACAGTTGTCTTAGTCATGCCCAATTAAATAGCCATTCAGCAAGAGTATGGAAGAAAAAGCCTACAGCAAACAAGTTGCTCTTATAACTAGGGCTTTATTTTTTTGTGGGGAGTTTTTTGGCATTGTCTGCTTGAACAAAAGCACCTCATAAAGGATTTCATTTCTTACTACAGCTCCTCATGGCCTGGCCTGCTCAGAGAACACACAGAATGTGGCCCTACCCTGGTGGGGTTGTAGCTGCAAATTCTGACCTCAGAGCCAAGTGCTGCAGGGATGCAGATAGTTACGTTTACTCAAACAAGAGCCTTTTAAATAACATGGCAAATGCTTAATGGACGGTCCTTTTACCACTGTTGCTGCTTGTATTGTAAAGGCGCATTCTAGGCCTAGCCCTTTGCACGCTGTGCTATATGGGTAATGTTTGCCCTTCAGATAAGTCAACAGCTAGACAGTTGATCCTGAGAATTAAAGAGGCTTACAGATGTCATGGCTGCAGCAGGGAGGGGACGCCTCAAAGGCTGGCTGTTTGTGTAACTGGCACAGGGGAGCGTTAAATGACACATTTGGTTACTTTTTTTTGCTCTTAAACCAAAGGCAGAATGAACTGAAGTGATGTAATCACCAGGTTTGGGGCTGAGGTTGCTGCAGACGGAAGTTTGGCATAAACATGCCAGTGAGTGATGGGGAGGGAGAATGGGCAGTGCAGGGGGTTAGTGATAATATTTAGCCATTTTCCTGCTCAGAGCACTTCACAGCCCTCATTTAATGAATTTGTGCACGTTAGAGGTGCAGAATCTGATTCCCTCGGTGGCACTGGACTTCACCGGCATGTCTCAAGTTTCAGAGCTGGGCTTCGAAGTTCCTGGCTACGTGTCTTCCACTGAGATCACTAGCCCGTGCCTTGGCTCATGTCCTCAGAACACACCATGCCTCTTTAAGGAGAAATCCTTTCCGCTACACTAGCTTTCCCCTCTGTACTTCTCATGTCAGCCACATGACCTAAGTACAGTACAAGAGTATGATATTAGTCTAGACCCATAGGCACCTAATTAATTTGAAGATTGGGGCCTAACACCTTTTGGGAGGCCCTGGAGCATAGTGCCCAAGCCTGGTCCTGTTGAAGCCAATGGGAGCGGGAGCAGGCCACAGGTCACCTCCTGGGAGAGTCCGAAGAGCCAGATGCTCCTTCAGTAAGTGGGTATGAAGATGTATTAGAGAAGTGATGCGGGGAAACTTCTGTACCACCTGCCTGGCTCTAGCCACTGCTCATGTCATTCTTTCTTCCAAAAGCCCCGCACCTCAGCACCTCCTGGCAAATAAATGTGGATAATAAATAAGCAAGAGAGCATGCAGAATCAGTGCAGGCTGAATGAATTTGCTGTGGCCCAAGGAGAAAATACGTGGGAGCAAATCGTGGAAGTAAATGGATCTGTTGCCTACATTGTTGTATAGATTCAGTGCTGCAGCGTCACATAGCCCAAGCCTTGTGACTCTCAACATCCTCTCTTCTTTTTCTCAATACATAGGTCGCACTGCGCAGGCAGTTGCCGTTCGAGCCAAGGCATTTGGATTCAGTGTGATATTTTACGACCCATATCTGCAGGATGGGATAGAGAGGTCTCTGGGCGTCCAGCGAGTCTACACACTCCAGGACCTACTATATCAGAGTGACTGTGTATCTTTGCACTGTAACCTTAATGAACATAATCACCACCTTATCAATGACTTTACGATTAAGCAGGTAATTTACCTTATCTGGAGAAGAAAGAAGATCATTTTATGGTTCTTGCTGCAAACCCAGAACACTATAATAGTGATGATACCAGTGATGATTTTACCTTTGAGAAGTTAGTTACATCTGTCTCTTGCACATTATGTACCAGGTGGTAGCATTTTACTAGGTAAGAGAGCCCCTTCATGCAGTTGCTGAGACAGAAACTGGAGCCTGTTTTGTTTGACATTACAAACTAGAGCTTAGGCTTTCTAAGTAAAAGCCTTTGTGAGTAAGCAAACACCAGAACCTCCTTGCTAGCTTGGAAGGTTTTCTTTTGGGGTTAATCCTACACTATGCAACCTTGCGTAGTCAATATGCAAAACACGTGTTCAGAGGTAATCTTTTCAGCAAGGAAAATACGCCTGTATTTACCATATAAAGTGTTCTGTGATTCTGCATACAGTGCTTGTGGCTTGGAAGATGTCAGTAGGGGAGGATGCTACCTACTGTAGCATTTAAATACATTGTAGTGAGACGTGAAGAGTAATTGGATAACAATATTGAATATTTTCTTATTTCCTCCTGGATTCCATTAGATGAGGCAGGGCGCATTCCTAGTAAACACAGCACGCGGCGGGCTTGTGGACGAGAAAGCCTTAACTCAAGCCCTGAAGGAAGGAAGGATACGAGGAGCAGCGCTTGATGTGCATGAATCAGAGCCATTTAGGTAAACAATGGTTTGTTGTTTTTTTTAAATTAAAAGCTACCTATACATAGTTCAGTTAATTCACTTTTCATCTTACAAGTTATTTTAGCGCTCACATTTATTCCCATTGACACAAGCTCCCACGATTGGGCCCTGTGAATGTTGAGCCTAGAATTCCTAGAGCTGTGAAACAGAAAATACAGTAGGCATTGTTCTAGGACAGAGGTGGGCAAACTATGACCTGCGGCTGCCTGGCCTGGTGCTCTGGGTGGTGCAGCTGTAGCCACCAGTGCTCCAGGCAGCGCAGTAAGGGGGCAGGGAGGGTTGGATAGAGGGCAGGGGAGTTCAGGGTGGTGGTCAGGGGGTACGGGTGTGGATACTGGGCGGGATGGTCAGAGCGTGGGGAGCAGGGGGGTTGAATGGGGGCAGAGGTCCTGGGGAGGCAATCAGAAAGGAGAGGGGGGGTTGGATGGGGCAGTGGGGGCAGTCAGGGGCGGGGGGTCCGGGAGCAGTCAGGGGACAGGGAGGGATGGATGGGGAGGCCGGACCACACCTGGCTGTTTGGGGAGGCACAGCCTCCCCTAACCGGCCCTCCATACAATTTCGGAAACCCGGTGTGGCCCTCAGGCAAAAAGTTTGCCCACCCCTGTTCTAGAATCAGTAATCCAAGGAAATCTTGATACCATAAATAATTTAAAATTTTGGTTTAAAAACAAAGTTGAAAAGGGACTGTGTCAGGTTAAAAGTCATGTTTCATTACAAAGAATGTTCTGCTGGACAGTGAAAAAAAAACATGAAGATTTCACTTTCCAACACTAGCACGAGTCTGCTACGTTTGCAATGCAGACACTACAGGAGAATGTTTGTTTATAAATGCAAATGAAAACTGTTACTGCAAATCACGGACATATTTCTGGTGAGGTTTTGAGAAAGCTTTTTCTTTATTTACATACGTATAACTCTATACAAACTTACAAACTCAAGGGTTCAAATGACCTGACAGTGTCTCTTCAAGTCTAGAGCATTAGTGACTTTGTTCCTTCAGTCCATAGTGCAGGAGAAGAGAGACCCTGCTGGAGACAGATGAATTATTGTTGCTGCGAGGGAGACGCCCAGTCATTTATCTCCTCATTAATACTAGTGATGGAAGTATTAAAATCAATCATCCAGCAGGTTTATAAAAGGCTGTCAAATCCACCTGCTGTTATTATCACAACTGCTGGTTTTTAAATTTTTCAGCACTGATGCAGAGTCCAAAATGCCTACTGAAGCCTCATACTAAAGCAGCATTTCAGCACCTCTTCCCTCAAAGCCAGACACCCCTCAACAGTTTCAGATCAGAGGGAGAACCTATGGTGTTCCATGTTCACTACATGTGGCTGTAAATCATGTGGCTAGAGCAGAGTGGCTTGCATGTTAAGGAAGCTGGCCATTAGATTTTCACGATTTGTAACTTTCACCCTGATTTTTCATGTTTACATAGTTTTGCTCAAGGCCCATTGAAAGATGCTCCTAATTTAATTTGTACTCCACACACTGCTTGGTACAGTGAGCAGGCATCCTTAGAGATGAGAGAGGCTGCTGCTACTGAAATCCGTCGCGCAATCACAGGTATCTAACTCTGTCTTTTTATCTTACGCATATTCTAGTTAGCTTATGTTTGTTTTGTAATAGGCAGCATGAGTCAGTGGATTGGACAAGGAGCCAGGAGACCTGGTTTCTAAACCTGGTTTTGCCAGAGTCACTGTTACGTTGGACAGCTCATATGTGGCCCAATTGAAACAGGTGCCTAGCACCCACAGCTCTTACTGAAGTCAGTGGGTGTGCATCATTACCCCCATTTTACCGGTGGGGAAGGTATCAAGCCCTGAACCTCTCCATAACTTGTGGGAAATGATCCTTACTCCCTTTGTAAAGCACTGTCAGCCGATAAGTGTTATTGGTATTCCACACAGTGCAGTTTTATGACCGGCACAGCTCATGGCTGCCTGGCTGACGCAGTCCATGTGTAAGTAGGGGTCATTTTAATCATTGCCACTTTTAAAGCAACAAACCAAGACTGTTGAAAAATAACCTTTGATGTCCCATGCTCTGATAAATCAGAATAATTGTGCGGTGACTGCCAGAGGGCTTTGGTGTCCCAAGGCCTCCGGGCACTTTAACCATAAAGAACTATATGTCCCAGCTAAACCCCACAGTCACCGTAGAGCAAAAAGGAAATGGCAGAGATCCAGCCCCCAACTTCCCGCACGCCTGTGGAGCAGGTAACATGAGCACACGATTGAGGAGGCCAGGAGGGCTTGAGCCTTAGCCAACAGTATTCCACCCAGTCACCCAGCGTTGACGAGAAGAAGGCTGCGCCCCAGCAACCAGTGTAACCTAGGGCAGCCATGAGGTTATACTGGAGAGTGCACTGGGAACCAGCTAGCCCTAGATCAGAGGACTACAAGGGTAACATAAAGCCCCCTTTGCCCCAAACCCTCGATCTGTGGGTCTTGCTGCAGGCACAGCTGAACTTAACCCAAGAATTGGGCCCATTGTATGTATATATAACATGACAGCAAAACTTCGGCTCTCGCTCTTCACCTTGCAACTGAAGTTATTTATCTTAGGTGGGGCCAAAGCTTCTTGCCTAGACGCATCTCTGAAAGCAGCAGAAAGTCAAGTCCCAGGGCTTTTCTTTTTTCCCACAGTAGAGGCACAGCAGCCCGCTATGCTGAACGGCTAGTCTGGCTCCAAAAACACTGCTGCATTCTCCAAACCGTTCCACACTGTTTGTGGCATGTGATTTTCCTTCACACTAACCATCGCAGTAGAAATCAGGAAACAGTAGCTCATTGTATCTTGATAAGGCCATAAGTTGCTTAACACTTTTTTAACTTTAAGAACTATATTCCAGGTCGCATCCCAGAAAGCCTAAGAAACTGCGTGAACAAGGAATTCTTTGTCACATCAGCCCCATGGTCAGTAATAGATCAGCAAGCACTTCATCCAGAGCTCAATGGTGCCACGTACAGGTAAGATGGAGAAAAGTATTTTCACAACTGTTTTATACAGACTGGAATTCCATATGCAGTGACAATGCTGCTAGTAACTATTTCTAAATAAAACCTCTGTGGATTTGACTAGGTAGAGGAACTGTGTGTGTAGTCATTCAGCAGGCGTTATCAGCACTGCTCAAGTTACTTATTCTGTAGCAAGCTTAGTTTATTTTACACATGTATTCCTTTGAGACGTCACAGCAGCTGCTAAAGTGCATCTCCATAAATGGCCCATACACAGAATCTCTCTAGGTTTGTTCTGTACTTCTGTCAAAGGGCTTCGGGCAGTCTCAAGCTAATCTAGCCAGTCATACCATGCTCATTACCGTGGCATAAGACGTGGATGGAAAACTTGAGACTGTGCATTATTCTTACTAAAAATACCCCCAAGACTTTTTATAAGGAGCTTTGGAGCTTTTGCAGAGCAGGGGCTGGAACAATCAGAAATACTTACAAATAAAAATATAGGCACTGTACAGGAAACAGCCTGTACCTTTTATTCCCACAGACAGAAGTGTGAGGGTGGGGGTGCTAGGGGAGTGTATCCGGGGAGGAAGATGGGCTTTGAGGCAAAGACTCAGAGTGCAATAAAACACAAATAGGCACAGGATTTTGAGAGAGAGATACTCAGCAGAGGCTTTGCCATATTACTTCTAATATCAGCACCATGCTATACATTAGTAGTCTGATATGTTGTTGGGATACTGTTGGGTCAGCGACTAAGGCCAAGATTTTCAGAGGTAAGAGGCTTAACACTAGCCTTTTAAATCCATATTGAGACACCCACCAGTTTCCAGGTTTTAGTGTCTTGGTTTTAGGTGTATAGAAACAAGGTCTTACAAAACCCAAGGCCATGATTCCAAGATTTAAAAAAAAACCTCCCTGTGTTTATTTTAAATTAATAGACATTCCCCAGCAGTGTTTGTAACCAGAATACTGCAGCATGATCCTATTGGGATCCGGGCAGAATACTGCAGCATGGTGGTAGGGAATGAAAACTGGAAAATGAAACTGATTTCCCAATTTTCTTTGTCCAAACTGAGAGAAATGCAAAAAAAGTAATTAAATGTCATAAACAGCGGAAAGTAAATAAGGCTTTTAAAGTGCTTCCCGTTTCCGTGTAAGCTGGGTTTAGTAACCAAGGTTACTGTGTTTTATGACGATACAATTTGACAGCGTCCCTGTTTAAGTGGATAATTCTACTGGAAGGAGGTGTCTGAAGATGAGACTAATTCTAGCACATATATCCTCCTAGCTTCTATGGGCCCTCCCACGGCACACATACTAAGGAACCCACTCAGCCAGATTATAAAATCCATATGTGGGGCCAGATCCTGGCCTTTGTTATAGCTGCTTTGCATTTCACAGTGGCACTTGGCTACTGAGTGCTTGGCCAAGGCTGTATCTTATTCCATTATGGGGTACAGCTTAATTGTACAAGAAAATGGTATCAAAATAGAGTTGTTCATGTTTGTATTATTTTAAAAGGGAAGGCAATTATAACAATCAGTAAAATGTCCATAGCCAGTTGTGTAGTTAACTTATGCCGCAGTCACCAAAGGGGGGAGGAAATGAAGGAGTAAAAGGGTCTGTTTTTCAACTCTGTATGAAACGCTCATAATTAAGCATGAATGAGCCAGTTCAGACAACGGAGGTGTCATACACAGTACAAAGCAAATGTTGGGATACATTCCACTGTTGCCTGGAGCAACTCATTTTATTTGGACTATCTACAAAACTAGTCATGACTCTGCTGGAGAATATAGAATTTAGCATCAAAAAGAAGCCAGAACGTCACACTTGGGCCCTCTCGTAATTGCATTGAGATGTGCCATCTCAGGCTGTGTAATGTATTGTGCTTACAGGCTGTTGCTTTCTGTTTAACTTACACCATTTTTACAGTGTGTACCACACACACTGCTTATTGTGTAACACATTTAGATACAGTGAATCAGATATGTGTACTCTGAACATATGATGTACAGCACAGATTGCTAACAATATATTTTCATTGGTGTAGATCAGCCACTTTTGGAGTATGCTTGCCCACTGTAAAGTATGAGCGCATTTTTCAGGTGTAGCAGTAGAGGCCAGGATACCAGGTATTTTAATGAGATGCAACATGTGTGTGTCCACAGCGTGTGTTGGGTGAGTTGGTTTGTTTTTGCTCATGAGCAAAGTTAACATTTGAAGCCACAACTTGGAAAATATGGCCAACATGGATCAAACTTGTGGCCAACGTGGATTTTAACTTTTTAGTTGGTCTAAGTTAGGATCAAGATCCTTATGCCAGTGGACCTAAGAAGCCATAATTGACAATGGCCTTTTCTTCCCCTATCAATTAGGATGAAACCATCTACTTCCCTTCTCACCTTCACCTCTGAGTTCCATGTAAGTCTAACCCTGCTCCTAAAATTTCTTATCCACCATCTTTTCTTTTAGCTCTTGCTCTCTCCACTTCATACCAAAGCTACTATTAACTTCATCCTAATGGCTGCCTCTTCCTCCTCAGTCTCTTTGAGCTATGTTGTCACTTCGGTAGAGTCTGTTGCATCCCCTTCCTCTGCACTTTGCTCCTGGAACACCCTCAGCTCTTTCCTTTGTGACTGCTCCTCTGATGGAAGGGACTTCATACTTGGCCCTTGCTCTGGTTTTACACTTGCTCTTTGATGCCTTAGTTTCAGCTCTACCCTTCATACTGATTACTTACAGATCTTTCTCCATCAGCCTCATCTTGTATTTCGTCCTGGCTGTCACATTTTCTTTGCAAGCTCAGCATCAGTTCTGCTCTCCATCTACATCTCTTCATCATGGTTGAAAATGCCACCACTCTCCAGCACCTAAGCGAACCATCATGATTTTGCTCTTGCTGCCTCTCCCCTCCCTCCACCTCAGGATTCTAGTCTTCTTTCTTTCCCTCTCTAACATCTGTCCTGTCTCCTCCATCTCTGATCCATGCCTTGATTATCTCATCTCGTCTACTGTAAACTCCACTAGTCTGCCCTCTGTGTTTATCACCATATGCCCCGCCAGATTGTGACTGCATTATCAGCTCCTACCCCTCTTTACTGGGCCCATCATTCTTCTTCTTCATACTAAGCTCAAGTTATTTGTCCTTGCCCCTGTTTCAAGGTTCTGCATCGTTCCCCCTCTGCATACATCTCTCATCTTACCAGCCCTATCGCTCACTGTGCTCCTTCCTACTCTCTTGGCTTTGCACCATTTGTTAGCCCCATGCCTGAGCACAAACTGTGCTCTAGATCCTGGCTTCTGATACAGCCCCCCCACACGTGCTACTGCACTGGTTCAAATCAGACCATAAAGCTGCCCTAATTAAACAGCTGAGGAGTCCCCATCGTGGAGAGGTTCTGGAGGAGGCATGGTTAATACGTTGCTACTTTCTAGAACCTGGCTGGCATAATAGCTGCTATCTCACAGCGACCACAATACTCAGTCTCTCCCATCCCACTGTAGCTGCACTATGCTCCCTGCAGCCCAGAAATTCTCCTAAGCATTGCTAGCACCTACCTCAGCTAACCCAAAATTCCTTCCTATATCTAACATCCCTTGGCCCATGTTTTGCACCCTTCCCTATAAATTTAGCCATTGAAATGTTTTCCTGGGCCTTTAAAGCAGTGTCAGATTTTCCAGCATAACAGTTGATTGTGCATTAGTTTTCATGCCGTTGGACCAGGTTGCATTAAGAGGTGTTTGCTACACCTGTCACATCTTATATGAAAAATAAGCTAACAGACTTTTTTATTCATCAATCCGAGTTAAGAATATTTATGGGTAAAAATATGTTCTCATAACCTTCAGCTGTCCACAGATATATCAACTTCACAGCCACAGTAGAATACAAGCTGTGTTCAATTTATTTCGTTCCCACGAAACATTTAGCTGCATAAGTGCATGGTTCAAACTGTTAAAGTGACACTTGTAAAAGTCGGCAACTTATGTCCTTTTCAGAAGACTGACTTCACTGAAACGTTTCAATTTGAACTGGTCCACCAGATGTTTTTCCCTTTAGAAGAGATTACGCTAATATCGTTAGAATATCTTCTTCTGCTTGTGTGTCTAGGTCATACAGCACACCTGGTGTACGTTAGGGAGTTTCATTGCACTCCCTGTCACATGCAGCCTGCTGCCAGGCTACATTCTTGTATCATAAAATGTTTCTCAGACGATGCATTAACATGAAGCCAGTAGAGTTATTTGGATCCTTCCTAAGTGAGAAGCTGATTTCTATGGTTAAAACAGCTGAAAAAAACATAATGGGGTACTTGTAGTGTCAATAGGAACGCTCAGCTTGACACTATGAATTAATTTAAAAAATAACACATGAAGCCTATGTGCTAACATAGAGTAACGTGCAAAGTTAAACACACCTGGGCCTTTATCCTTAAGGGATTGCAGCTAACTGGCTGGCAAGATGCAAGACAAAAAAAAAAAAAAAGGGTGGTGAAGTATGATACCTGATGGGGAAGGAAGTCTTGGTTGCATTTTAAATGCATTTATTCTTCTTTCCCCCCCCTCCCCTCCCCTCCCCTCCCCTCCCCTCCCACCAGTTTTACCCAATTCAAATAGAAGTTTTTTCACTTCTTGCCTTATTTCCTGCTGGCTGGGCATGGGAATTGTTCCTTAGCTTACAATGGTAGTGCTGCTTTCAGAGACTGATCTTCTCTGCACTAGGAGAGATTAACATGGAATAATGCCCTTCACTGCATCAATGCAGGAGTAAATAAAGTTTGAAACATTATATAAACACTTTGGTAATGACTAATGCGGAAAGCATTTTCCTCCTACTTTTTCACCCCCCACGGGCTAGTGATTTTTTTTTTTTTTTTAAATAAAAAGAGTTCTCTTCTTCACCTATTAAAGTCTTCATCAGTTACAAGGTATGGCTGTAACTCACACAAGTCCATATTCAGGGATCTTTTCACATCATCAGTTCCTAGTGGCCGCTAGTGCATCTACCTAAGGACTTTCAGGTTCTGTATAAAGGCTAAAGCCTCATTCCATTTCCTTGTAAATTTCTCATTTAAGTAGTTTTGTGTCAAGGGCTACTGCAATGTTTTTGCCTCAAAAAATTCTTGATGGAGGTATGTAATCAGTCTACGGGGTGAAGGCTTGTTTGCATGACTGTTACTATCGCTACACCAGTGGATAGAGACTACACCAGCTGCAGTTAGGGAGAAACAAACTGACCGTAGCTCCCATGAAGTGATTTGGAAAATCAATCAATGTTCACTGCCCTATGTGGACTATTTTACTTCAAAAATTAGTTCAGCTTTAAGCTTTTGATCAAACAGCAGGGTTTTTTTTTTAAATGCATTAGGTACTAGAATAGTTGCTGCTTGGTGTAGTGAATTACAGACACTACTACGCAGTTAGCATATATTGAGTGAGAAAAACTCTTAGCTGCCTTAACTCCTTCCAAAACACAGGTAATTTGTTCTGGTCATTCCTTCTACAGTATTTTTGCATAGTGGTGTCATTAACTGTTTCTTCCTAGATATCCACCTGGCATGGTCAGTGTTGCACCTGGAGGGATTCCAGCAGCAATGGAGGGCATCATACCTGGAGGCATTCCCGTTACCCACAATCTTCCAACAGTGGCACACCCTTCCCAAGCTCCATCTCCTAACCAGCCCACAAAACATGGGGACAACAGGGAGCACCCTAATGAGCAATAGCAGCTAATTCAAAAATTATTCAATAAACTTGGGACCAAGAGACATTGGAAAAAAGTTATACAGGAACTAAGAAAGGAATTTGATACAATATTTGTAATGTTGATTTTGGACAGATGCATCATTGATGTTCCAGTATTAAACTACAATGCGATAGCAGTCAAGACTGGGGAGAAACCCTGAAGAAGTCACCTGCTTTACTGAAGTGCTGACAACTAGGATGATATACATTAATGATCAGCTTCGGTTACTGTGTGTTAAGTTTCCTTCATCTGTGCATCAGTCACAAGAATAAAATAGATTTCCCCTTCTCAGCCCTTGGGAATAGCAGGGCCTATTCACCTGTATTTACAGCAATGCCTCAAGCAAACCGTAAGAAATTTAAGAGGAAACCATCATGTGGCTTCAGCCTTTTCTTTATTCACTTGTCCGGTTACCTCTTTTTACAGGAGGAGAAAATACTGGCCTAGAGATGAGAAGAAAACAAATGTCTTGGTGCAGTCCTAGCTGGCCAGTAATATACATTGAAAGTTCTCTTTATAAAGTTTAATTATAGCCATTCAGGCCAGGAAGGTTAGGATGGGGGGGGAAAGGTGTCAGAGTTAAATAGCTCCCCTCTGATCATATGAAAGAAAGGTTTCTCTCATCTGACCGACACACTGAATAAAGTAGCTGTAAATTCAGTATGCCCCCCTCAGTGATGCAAAAAAAAAAAAAAAAAAAAGTATTGAGTTTCACACACTATTTGTACTCAAATATATTTTCTCAGTTTTAAATCTGCAGCTATTTTATTGAGTGCAAATGTCTTGAACTGGAAAGGGTTCAAGAAAAATAATGTTGCATTTCCTTATGTCTCAGGAAACACTTTTTATGGTAACTTGTCAGACTGTCTATGAACAAAACCCACTTTTTTAGACATTGATAAGAGTCTTCTTTTCTTCACGTGATATTTTATACAAGGACACTTCAAAAATGTGTTATTAGATGTGACTGATTTTAACAAATCCTATTAGATTTGTATCAACTAGTTACATGTTATATTCATAGTCTTTTGTGAATCATCGCCTTTTTGTTTAAAAAGATGGCCTGTTTTGAGCCTTTGTATGGGGGGGGGGGGTAACATTCCTGTTTCTGTGACAAAAAAAAAATCTTAAACTGTCCCAAACAAAGAACAATGGCTATCAGAAGAATGTTTTGTTTTAGTGTGTTACCGTTATTGTATTTGTTTATTGTGAAGGTGGACATTTAGCGTTCAGTGCAGTTTTCAATAAAAAGTGATAAAATTTCTATAATTTCTGAAATGTAGAGCCCTCAATGCAATTTTAATATGGTTAAAAATAGAAACCCTTTGAGAATGTAAAGTAAGTTATGCTGTTATGATCACATGTATTAGTACCCACCTCATAAAAAGACCTCATGGCTGCACAACTCACAGTGAGGTAGGGCAGATCTTCAGCTGCTGTAAATTGGCAAAGCTCTATGACAGTTTACACCAGCTGAGGATCTGACCCTAAATTTCTACTCCACATGTAGATATTTATAATTTAGAAATGCTGGAGAAACTAAATTTAACCTTGCTGATTCCTTAGTCAGTTCAGTTTTAGAAAAACTTGCCTATGTTACCTTCTGCCCCATGACTTTTTACTTTTCAGAAAAATAGGCACTTTGGATACATACCTCGCTAATATTTAAATTCTGTGCAACTTTCATTTAACCTACATATTCAAGAAACTCACCATCATGAATACTGTGCTTTGGGAAGGAGCTAGCTCTTAGCTGTACAACCTTTTAATAAGCGTTAACACTTATCTACACTAGACAGAGAAAATGTTAGCAAGTTTCTGGAGAATCAAGTTTAAGCCTGACTGAGCACTAGGCAGCTTCAAACTTCACTGCATGGAGGGCCCATCCTTGTATTACTGCAGTGCCCTTTTAAAATGAATCAATGCCAACATCAACTTGAATAGATGGGGCAAATAACGACATGGGAAAAAACAACTGAAACCAAAATTTCTAGTAGTTACAAAACTGTATTTTTGTTTGTTTTAAATTAAATGGAAAGCTATTTACCAGCTTCAAACATGTTACAAAGAGGTCACATTTCATAGCTGTGTGACTATCCTTTTGTCAATGATCTAACAGAGCAAGTATGAATGATTATCCATAAACACCAGCATAGAGAAAAACCAGGAGAATAAAACAGGTTAGTTAGAGAGGACATTTGGGAAACACGAAAATGGAAGATAAAACATTTAATTCATGTTGTCAAGGTTTGAAGTGACTATTTTTGGTACTATCATAGTTTTTTAAAATAAGCAGTTGCATTTCAGGTGAGTGTAAATACTGTTCTATGAAAAGGAATAATTCATGCCAGTGGTTCCTAGTGCATCCATTGCCAGCAGTGGATTTTGAATCAGGAAATAAGAGTCCTGGGACAAACCTTGCAGAGAATGGTAGATGCTGTATGCTTTCATCCAGTACTTATAAAAATAAGACTAGATGCAAATCATAGCCAACTTAGACAATAGCTTCCACTTAGGTTTTACAGTTCAACAAGAACTACAAATGAATTTAAAAAATCCAAATGTTACAAAGTATCATAACAACAAGCTTCAGGTTAAAAACAACACTACTTTTGGGGTTGTGACCAGTACAGAGGGATTCAACTGTCTGTAATACAAACACCAACAAAATATGCAAGGAGTAGGTCACATGGAGAAGGAGAGAATGTGTATCCAGCCTGACTTGATGTATTCCTGGGTCCAAAGCAATGTGACTGTAGTATGGCCAAGTGTTTTTAGACAGAAAAATTAGTCTGCAAGGGGAAGGGAGAGAAATGTATGCCAGATAGCTGCTGCTCAAGATTTGTGCCTTTTGCTTTACTGACAAACCAATTTACTGCTGCTTTTGTACTAATACAAGGAAGGCTGGGGGCCCTTCCATCAATCAAGGATAACATGAAGCAGTTCATACAAGTAACACAAATGTGACTTCTTTTAAAAAAAAAGCCAGTTTTATCTGCACAAAGTGTCACCACTTCATACAGTAAAGCTCACAGAAGTTACTTTTCCTTAATCAGTTAATTAAGCAACACAACAAGAATTCTGCATTCTTCAAAATGCACAGCAATGTTACTGTGTTAAAGGAATAGGAAACATTCCAGTAATGCTGGTTAAAAGCTATGCTGTAGCAGCACTCTGGATGATTTCAGCATGCCTTGGTTTAACAAGAGCAACCCAGGAATTAAATTCTACTAAGGAATTCATAAATAGTCCAAGACAGTTCCCAGATGCAGAGGGGGCAAGAGCTTGAAATGAAAAGCCAAGTACTGGGCTATGTAAGCATTCAACAGTACGAAGCCAAATGGTAAATTTAATATAGATTGGGTCAACAAGACTTACCCATCACTGCACCTACGTGTTTGTAAACCTTCAAGTATGTCAAATGGGGAGATTTAATGTACACTGGCTACCATGCTGGGAAAAGGACAACTGCTTACACCTTCATCTACTGTAGTGGGTGAGGTACACGGTCAACAGCTAAACCCCAACTCATTTAACTAAGGATTTTTGTTTAAAAAGTCTCACTTGATTTTGAAAACACAGAGTGAGGCTTGTTAGCCTGAACCTATCATTTTATAGATTAGAAGAAAGCAGTAATGGTTAATAAAACTATAAAAAAGTATCAGGGGTGTCAATTCATAACAAAAGTGGGGCATAGATATTAGACAGTGTGGGGTTTGGTTTGCTTTTTAAAATCAAAAGCTGTAATTGATTGTATAATAAACTGACATTAAGTCTCTTTAAAAATGAAAGGATGTTCATTTCTTCAAAGTAACTCAAATTGGGGTGCAGGCCACTGCTATTGTTGGAGGCAAGATATGGCTTGCTTTTGCAACAATTTGGTTGGAGAATGGCAGAATAATGAATAAAAATTAAAACCTATTTCACAAGGAAGGTATTTGAATCTTGCTTCTTATGACTTACAGTAACAGTGTGTCATTTGGGGGAAGATATGTCAATGAAGCAAAGTGTAATCTGTGTGTGTGTGTGTGTGTGTGTGTGTGTGTGTGTGTGTGTGTGTGTGTGTGTGTGTGTGTGTGTGTGTGTGTGTACACACACCATTCACATAGCATACTGAATGCACGAGCTCTTTAACTTACTTAAGTTACTCATTGGTCATGGTACACATGGATTTCATTGTAAGGTAACATCATAATCTTGGAAGAATGAGGACCAGGTATCAATTTACCTGACTACTGCATTTCGAAAGCAAACTGAAATCAAGATTGTATATTAAGATTAGAACCTGTTCACTATCTGTGATTCTTCTATTTTCACTCAGGTAATTCATACATATACTGCAAAGAAACATGCATTCTTTTACCTGAAAATCTATGCATGCACCAATCAAAGGAGACCTAAATGGCCAAAAGTGTGAAGACACATTTCATAATAAACATCAATGGAATCTGAGGGGGGAAATTGCTAACTTAATACAGCACTTCATTATTTCTATATTTTTGGTGTTTTGTCACCAAGGTTATCTAGGAGTTGTGCACATTTCAATATCATCTAAGCAGCATTTAGAAGAAAAAGCAGCAAGTTCTTTAGTGTTTCCATAGCCTTAAACTACACAAAAATATGCACTTTATGGGTCTTCTTTTGAAATTCTAGGTCATCTACTGCAAAGTTCCCTATCCACCAGGCACGCACACACACTATCAATAGCTTTCAAAGTGCTTATTAAAGAAGATCTGAATTGCACTGTATATGTAAAAAATGGCATTAACCTTCAGTGTTTCTAAGCAAGGTTGTTTTAAGATAACTTTAGCCATACAATTTGTAATGGGTAAAGTTATCACATATAATAAAATTTCTACAGATGAATATATTCTGGACTTCCACTTTTAGGAACCTTACATATTAAGTATGGCCACAAAAGTCAACATGCAAGAAATTCCCAGGTTTACATAGAGAAATATATTATACAGTGCTTTTTTTAAAAAAGCCACTTTAGAATGAAGTTTGTTTAAAAAAAAAATAAAACTGCCGAGAGTTCTCACTAATAATCGATGAAGTAGTTTTCACTTGCAATGTTTAACTAGGGTGAAAGACTCAATGATAAAATGATATACTGTACATATCACAGCAAGACTGGGTTTGGACAATATGAAATTCTCAAATCACACTTGAGTTGGCAACTCCACACAGTTGTTTAGTATGTAATCTCTGGAATAATGTTTTAGGTCACTTTTCTAAATAAATATTTTAAGCATACTGAAGAAAGTATTAAATGTTACAAGGTGAAATATTAATGGAGAGCAAAAAACTATTTTTCAGAAAACAAAATATAAGTTCACTCAATGAAAAATGTAGCTCTTCTTCCACAGTTTGTTCCTTAAAGATTTGATTTTATTATAATGGGCACAACAGTAACTAAAATATTAATAAAATAATGAACTTGTTTGTACTTCTAACTTACTCTGGATAGTTTGTGCAAACAAAAAAATAAACCTCACCATCTGACCTGGGTACTGGTGAGATCTCTCAAAATGGCCTTGCAAGAAAACGTGTCAGAATATTTAAAGAGTGATGTAGAATACAAGTTCTACTGTAAAAGTAAATCTCAAAAGGAACAAATATCCATCTAACATGTGCTTTTGTAAGTGCCCTTACTTGAAAGAAATTTCTTCTCAATAATTTTAAGATGCTGGTACACTTTTTTCCTATTACACAACTTCTTACACAACCACATGCGATACATTTATAGACAGATTTGCAACTGGAAAGAAACAAATGTTTTGTCTTGATAATAAAATTAGTTTTTTTGTTTTTGTTTTTACAAACTGTAGTCCAACCAATTTAGCTCTCTTCACACAGCAGATGAACCTCTATACTCTCCCCATGCTGGTAAGTAAAATCCTTTCAGCATGCTTCTGCTAGATTTAAGTCAATCCATAACAAACCGCTAGAGTACAACTCTAACTTTGGGGTCATCAGACACTATGCATTGATACTTTATTTTTATTTCATCATTCATCATCATCATCTTCATCTTCCTCACCATCAGAAAGGGATGTACATGGGCGAATCTGTCGGTAGCGGTCAAGCCACTTCTCTACCATTTGTGTGACCAGGGGATGATTGCGGCGACGAGAGCTTTTCTGCATAGCAACAAGGACTCCACCCTCTGTCACACAGCAGTCTAGCCACTCTCTGAGCAGCTTTTCTTGCTGCTCCTCATTACCTATCTTAGGGGACAGAAAACAGACTCAGGATGAGGGTTTCAAGACTGCTGACAAACTTTAAGGAAACAACCCGTGGTATATTGTGACTTTTGAGCTAAAGTAGTACCACTATCTTATTTAAATGCAGTTAGTGGGACGTAACATTTCATAATATTTATCCGTTTTTTTTGGCTTCTATTTTTGAGAGTTTAAGTGCACACTCAGGTTTTACATTTTTTTTTTTTTAAGTAATTGTTACATTAGTTCTTACACTCAACCGTACTTGCCAGTTTTCCCTCTCCCTCCTCGTCTTTTAAAAATCCATTTTAAAATGAACCTTAGTACAGTGCAAATATTTGTATGTTACCTACTGTACAGATGCAGCAGACAATTCTAAAATGGAGGAGTTCGTACAAAGCGCTTGTAAATCACAAGGCAATCCTTACAATTCTAGTAATGCTCTGCTCTAAACTCCTGTTCTTGAAGATATTGTTCAAAGTTATGGCTTGCCAGGTAATATTCCCTTTATACCTAAAATTATATACCGTTTCTCCTTTCTCTACATATTGGCTTCTGTGGACAAGGACCCATGTTCATTTTTTATCTCCAAATCCTCAAATGTGGCTCTACACTTAGTGACAGTAGCTCCCTATCAGTATCAGCAAACAAACATAGCTTAATTCAAGCAAAGATGTATAGAATACTGTAACTCTCAGAGCTTACTGGCCAAAAAATAAGTTTCACTCACTCAAACTAGGGCTGAATTTAAATTTTTAGTTAACTGGGTGCCTATTCTAGATACATCCGGGTCCATTTCAGGGTTACTGCATTTGTATTTACATATACAGTACATTTACATTCAACTTGTAAGAAACTAAACTGAGTTCCAAAGATGTGAGAAGCATCCTTTTGAACGGTCTCAAATGATGGAGAGGAGAGCAGAATCAAAAAAGGGTAGATGTATTTAAAACTTCAAACATGTCAGACTGCAAAAGAGACCTGTACTTACAAATAACGTGTGGGAAAAGTTGCCAGCCACATAAATGCTTCTTACCTCTTGAGCAGAGAGGAAATGAATATGCAGTAATTTCCTCTCACTATCAACCAATGGTAAAAAAGTAATGGTAACATCATCATCAGTGTTCAAGTTAGCACCAGCACCTCGATTGCCATAACCATCATTCTCCATGGCAACCAGAGCAGAGAAGTGGCCCCTTGTATAGCCCAGAGCAATAGGACTTTTCCAACAAAAACTCTGTTCCCATAACAAAGGTAAATATACACCTAGAAAGAAAAAGAAAAAGGGATAAGACACAGAACTGGAACTGGAGCCCTCTTTTACATTAAAGTGATTTTTGGTGGAGAGGGGGTTTCCAAGCTGCTTTTGTTAGCTGAATATTAACACAGTATGGACATTAAAATAACTCAGCCACAATGTAGCTGTTAAAATGGATCAGGCTTTCCAGTATCAAATCATTACTGGGTCAAGCATGAGATTACAATATACATACCCTTATCTGCTACAGTACAAGTTTACGCATAGGTTGCCCGTGCGATTCCAGCCAGTACTGCAATTCCATTGCCCTTTCCACACAATAAGCAACACCAGTAAATAATATAGCAGTAATAATATTTCATGTCTGGTAATCCCTTAAAATATGATAAGGGATTTCACAGCATAAGAGAATAAAACACTACACTTGTTTTTTCATTATTTTCTTAAACCACCAAAAATTTTCCTTCTGCTTTCAGAAGATATTATTAAAAGAATCTTATCACACCACAAGATTATGCAGTACTGAACTGCATGGCAAACTTTCCCTGTCTGGCCAGACAGCCTTCATAACCTGTAGTCACACTGTATTAATGGGCTGCATCAATTATTTATATTAAATTATCAGAGACACACCAAAAAGATCATACTACTTGAAACCTAGACTAGACTAGTTTCTCATTCTAGTTTCAGAAATAAAGTGAGTAAACTGCACTGCTGGGATTTTTTTCTTCTAGGAACATGAGTAACTCTTGATGTGTACTCCTGCAAGACAACTCAAGCAAAAGCATGCCTTACCTTGTGACACTTTATAAATAGCTAGCTGTGCGTAAACCAAGCACATATGTACCACAGCAACCTTTCACAGTGTAGCTGCCTGCAATGTGTTAGGCAGCTATGGCTGCAACAAAATACAAGCCATATCTTTGTTCCTACAACGTTCGTGGAATACTGACGCACTAAAGGGCAAGTGAAAAGGGATACTAAATATTTCTGAACAATGAAAATCAGTGAATCAGTCTGCACATTTTTACATGTACTTCCAGGTACACAGAACTGGCCATGTTTGGATTGCAAACACTACAGGGAAACGTATAAAATAGAAAAATTTCCAGAGAAAATTGAAATTATTAGATTTAGGCTTGCAGATATATGTTACTACTAACTCTAAATTTGAGGCCAACTCCAAACTGAGCGTCCCTTTAACATTTCGTTCAAATTAAATTTTTGAATTTTAAACAAATGGTCAACTTTCCATTTGATTAACCTGATTTGTACAAAGAGATGCAGAATGAGGATGAGTTACCAAAAAACAACAACAACTTTTGCAATTCCTCAGAATTAATTCTGCATGCATATTTAGGCAAATGACTTCAGTAAACCAAATATTGAGATTAAAAACATATGAAGTCCCAAACCAAGAAGCATTAATGGGAAACTAATTTATTAGATTTTGAGTGCTTCCACATCAAAAGACACTAATTACAATTTAATTTCCAATTTTCAGAAGAAACTAAATAGCATTAAAATTATAAGACAAAACAACAAAAGCAAGGACATTCAGTTGTCTCTGAATGTCCCCCATAGCAAAAACAGGAGATCTCAGATATGTAACATTGTGGTGGAAGACGAGGGTCAATTCATAGATACAATGAAAAATATTAAAAGGCTGTTCTCATCTCCCATAGAATCATTTAGGTCCCCTCCAGCCCCACCCCTCCGCCTGCAGAGTTTGGCAGTTAACTTTTAGCTCAAATTTACAATTTCAAGGAGGCCTGCTCTCACATCAGGGAAAACAGGGTCAGTGAGGGGACTAAGGTAGAGGAGGAAAGCACCAGCTGCATACCAGCAGCTGCCACCGATAGACTTCCACAGCTGTCACACAGGAAGCTGTGCTCCATTGAAAAGAACCTCCAAATCCACTGGCTTGCTCCGCCAAATACCGCAGCATAAGGAGAGGTGAACGTGGGGACCGACAACCACGTCGCCGCTCTGTAGATCTCCTGGATCAGGACCTGAGTCAGGAATGCCACCGAGGACAATGTGCCGTTAGTGCAAGGGCAGGTATCTTTGCTAAATCATAATATGACAGGACGTGATCCACGATGAAATTCTTTGAGAAGACAGGAGGCCCTTCATCCTCTCTGCTACTGCGACAAACAGCTGGTTCGACTTACAAAACTGCTTCATATGTTCGATATAAAAGGCCAATGTTTGCCGAATGTCCAAGGAGTGTAGCCTTTGCTTCCAAATGTTAGCCTGTGGCTTAGGGTAAAAGACTAGGAGAAAAAATGTCCTGATGGGCATGAAACAGACGACCTTCAGGAGAAAGGCTGGGTGAGGCCTAAGTTGCACCTTGTCCTTATAAAAAATGGTGTAAAGAGGGTCAGAAGTTAAGGCCTTAAGCTCAGACAGTCTCCTAGCTGATGTTATTGCGACCAGGAATGCCACCTTCCATGACAGATAGAGTAATGAGCAAGTGGCTAGGGGTACGAAGCAGGGGCATTAGTCTTGGTAATGGTTGTGGTTCACTACAAACCTGAGAAAGCATCTGTGGGCTGAAACTATCGATATGTGGAAATACGCATCTTTGAGGTCGAGGGTGGCATACCAGTCTCCAAGATCCAGAGACTGGATGAAGGCAGTCAAAGAGACCACGCGGAACCTTAACTTCTTCATGAATCTGTTGCGGCCTCGTAGGTCATGAATGGGTATGAGACTCCCTTTGGCTTTGGGGGATTAGGAAATGTTGGTAGTACAATCCCTTGCTCCTGAGGAACCTCCTCCACTGCTCCCATGGCAAGGAGCATTTGAACCTCCTGCATGAGGAGTTGCTTGTAAGAAGGGCCCCTTGAAGAGGGACGGGGAAGGGAGGAGGAGCAGAATTAGAGAGAATATCCCACTTCTACAGTGCAAAGGACCCAGCAGTCTGAGTTCATCTAGGACCGTGCACAGTAGAAGTGGGACAGACTATTCAGAAAACAGGAAGAAGGATCCAGTGAGTGAACTGATGTGTCGCCCCCGGGCGTGCCGTCAGAAGGCTTGCTTAGAGCACGGTCCTAAATAAACTCAGATTGCTGGGTCCTTTGCACTGTAGAAGTGGGATATTCTCTCTAATTCTGCTCCTCCTCCCTTCCCCATCCCTCTTCAAGGGGCCCTTCTTACAAGCAACTCCTCATACTAAACTGGGAGGAGTGGTAGATACGCTGGAGGGCAGGGATAGGATACAGAGGGACCTAGACAAATTGGAGGATTGGGCCAAAAGAAATCTGATGAGGTTCAATAAGGATAAGTGCAGGGTCCTGCACTTAGGACGGAAGAACCCAATGCACAGCTACAGACTAGGGACCGAATAGCTAGGCAGCAGTTCTGCGGAAAAGGACCTAGGGGTGACAGTGGACGAGAAGCTGGATATGAGTCAGCAGTGTGCCCTTGTTGCCAAGAAGGCCAATGGCATTTTGGGATGTATAAGTAGGGGCATAGCGAGCAGATCGAGGGACGTGATCATCCCCCTCTATTCGACATTGGTGAGGCCTCATCTGGAGTACTGTGTCCAGTTTTGGGCCCCACACTACAAGAAGGATGTGGATAAATTGGAGAGAGTCCAGCGAAGGGCAACAAAAATGATTAGGGGTCTGGAACACATGACTTATGAGGAGAGGCTAAGGGAACTGGGGTTGTTTAGTCTGCAGAAGAGAAGAATGAGGGGGGATTTGATAGCTGCTTTCAACTACCTGAGAGGTGGTTCCAGAGAGGATGGTTCTAGACTATTCTCAGTGGTAGAAGAGGACAGGACAAGGAGTAACAGTATCAAGTTGCAGTGGGGGAGATTTAGGTTGGATATTAGGAAAAACTTCTTCACTAGGAGGGTGGTGAAACACTGGAATGCGTTAACTAGTGAGGTGGTAGAATCTCCTTCCTTAGAAGTTTTTAAGGTCAGGCTTGACAAAGCCCTGGCTGGGATGATTTAATTGGGGATTGGTCCTGCTTTGAGCAGGGGGTTGGACTAGATGACCTCCTGAGGTCCCTTCCAACTCTGATATTCTATGATTCTATGACTGCCTCGCCCAGCTCTGGCCTTGACTGGGCAACGGATGGGGAGGCTTATGCCTGCTACACCTGCCCCTCTTCCTGGAGATGTCCTGCCTAGCCTCGGGAGGGTAGAAGCGTGGAGGAGGTTGGGGCTTAAAGTGTCTCTGCTGGGTGGCGAGGCTATGCAGGCCCAATGATTTCAATGTTGCTTATGAATCCTTTAGGCTATGGAGCTTGGAGTCTGTCTGCTCCAACAACAACCCCACGCTGTCAAAGGGCAAGTCCTGAATTGTCTGTTGGACCTCTGGTGGAAGTCCGATACCTGGAGCCATGAGCTCCTCCCCATGGCTATGGCAGAGGACACGGTCTGTGTGTCCGAGTCGGCTGTGTCCAGTGAGGCCGGTAAAGAGGTCCATGCCACTGCCTTGTCCTCCTCTACTATGGCAGTAAACTCTGCTCTGGAGTCTGACAGGACCAACTCCTTAAATTTCAACATGGAGTCCCATAAATTGAAATTGGATCTACTGAGGATTGCTTGCTGGTTAGCAATCCGAAGCTGGAGCCCCCCAGTGGAGTACACCTTCTTGCCGAACAGGTCCAGCTTCTCCAAGTCCTTGGATTTTGGAGTTGGGCCCTGCTGCCCATCTCTCTTTCATTCGCTGCCGCTATGACCAGTGAACCCGGCTGTGGATGAATAAGAAAGTATTTGTAGCCCTTAAAGGGGATGAAATACTTCCTCTCCACCCCCTTAGCTACAGGGGAAATGGAGAGAGGAGTCTGCCACAAGATTTTCGTTGTGACTTGGATCATTTTAATGGGTGGCAATACCACCCCGGATGTTTCTTCAGGGGTTAATACGTCCACCATGGGGTCCTCAGACTCTACCACCTCCTCGGCCTGTAGCCCCATGTTATGGGCCACCCTGCGCAAGAGTTTTTGGTGCACACTACCATCAATGGAGTGCAGCCCAGAGGATGAAGACCCTGTCACTGCATCGTCCAGCAAGGATGACAACGAAGCCCTAGGTGGTACCAGGCCCTCATGTCCCTCCAGCTCTCTGGATGCATCCTGCTCGGTGCCATGCTGTTAGGCGCAGAAAGTAGCTATGGTGCCAGTGGTGGAGCCAGGACGTGGACGGGGCTCTGCACCATGACCGAAGCCGTCTCGGTGCCAGGAGGAGGGGGAAAGTCCCGAAGTGGTAAAGAGGCATGGCCTCCTGAAATTATGAACTGGGAGCCCTGGGAGTACATGCCCTGGACCTGATGATATGCCCAAGGGGTCCACAAAGACCACTGCGTGGGCCCCTGCCACTGCACATGCCATGGCACCATCCCAGCCTCCTGCCTGTAGCGGTGCCACTCAAATCGGTGCCGACTGCGCCTGGAATAGTAGAACTCCACCTCCAAGTCCAGTGACGGGGACCTTGAGCATGGAGACCACACCGGTGCCGAGCAGGGTGGTGCCAGGGAATGGTGCTGCGGAGAAGGCGAGCGGTGCCCCGTCATCGTGGGCTTGCCTCTAGACGGCGCCACACTTTGCAGTGCTGGAGATCTGTCTCAGCTGGCAGATAACTGCGGAGCCGTCAAGGCAATCAAGTCCCTGGCTGCCTCGAATGTGTCTGGGGAGGGGGAGAGAGAGCTCCAGCTCCTCCACCTGGCACTCTGTAAGCAAGAGAATCCAATAATACCGGACTCGATGGACCCCTTTGCAGGCCTGAAGTCAACAGTGCCAGCTCTTGCGAAACCGGCACTGGGTGCCCCTGTGCACGACACACACAGGTGGCATTGTCAAACCCGGCTGCTCTCACCATGGGCAAGCACTCTCTGTCCTCTTGTGCCACTTATGCAGCACCAGTGAGCGCAAGCAGTGCCGTGTTGCCTCTGTGGGCTTAGGCGACAGGGAGTTTCTGTGCCAAGGGTCTCTATGCCTAGCATCCTTCCTCTAGGAAGTCTCTAATGGAGGCCGGAGCGCTCCACAGAGAGATGCTCGGTGCCAAGTCCTGTTGGCCCAGAGCCGGCTGGGGATGGAGGGCTGTCTCCATAAGGAGTTGTTTGAGCCTGAAGTCCATTTCCTTCTTTGTTCTTGGGCAGAACCTTTTGCAGATCTTGCAGCAATCTGTCTGATGTGCCTCCCCGAGACATTTATGGCAGAAGTCGTGGGGGTCACCCATTGGCATGGGACTGTGGCAGGTCCCACATGGCTTAAACCCTTGGTCCCGAACCCCAACAGGGAAGGGAATTGGGGTTGGAGGGGGTAACCCCCCCACTTTTATCTAACTACTAAGATTAATATTAACTAATGAATTATTTACAGGATAATCAAAAGTCCCATCACTAGGCAAGAGAGAGACGCAGCTCCAATGACTGTCACTGGTGGCAAGAAGGAACTGAAGAGGCGGCAGGCTGGCAGAGACCTATATACATCACCATGAACGTGCAACTCCAGGAGGCTCCACAGCCAACAAGATGGGTATCGCTAGGGGAAAAACCTTCCAAACACACACACACCTACTTGGAATCAACATGAGCAAGCACTCCAAGAAGAATACATGGTTTACAAGAAATATTCAGCTCAAACTAATTTTCTCTTAAATGTTTAAAAACAGTTATCTGTAAACTGATGAACATGTTTTCCCACATACCAAACTCACGTAGTGACTGAGGGACGCTTATCTCAGTTTCAGCGTCTCCAAATAGTGGATGAGTTTACTGAGAATAACAGCACCATTGTTTTTCTTCTTTTTTTTTTTAAACCAGGAAACCACATAACATTCACATAAATGCTCTTAGAAAGAACTGTGAGCATTAAGATTTATAAAAAGGATCTGATTATCAGCTAAATAATGAGTTTGTAAAAGACACTGGTTGATTTTGGACAGTCTCAGAGTAATCAGCAAGATAAGTTACAGAAAACAAAGGATGCAAGACTTTAAGAACTATATCTATGCTGGAAGCCATCAAATCCAGGACTTAAGTCTCAAGAACACATGAGAACTAACTTCAGAATGCTACCTTATTTTCAAAAATGTCATGGTTATGTCTTGAAGTATACACACCCTGGTGTGGTATTTACATTCAGTAAATGGTACCCTCAATGACATTTTTAATATTTAACCAAAATACTAAAAGGTCCGTTACACTTTTGGGAATCAATTGGCTGTTACTGGAGTGATAACAGTGCTGTCCTGTGGATAGACCAAGAGAAAGTCAGAAGATTTGGATCCTATTATAGACAACTCTCAAACTGCTGTGATCCTGGACAAGTCACAGCATATCTGCCTCAGTTTCCTGTCTGTAAAAGGTAGATACCAACGTATGCAAGCGGCCTTGAGATCCTCATATGGAAGGCACTACAAGTCTATATTAAAGCATTAGTTTTGGCTAGCACTTCTAGCTCACTCACCTCTTTCCTCCTCTATTCACACTCTCCTCCTCCTCCCCCTAAACCAACTTGGTAAAATTGCAATGAAACTTTACTAGCCAAGGCACAAAATATTTTCAAGGCATAATGGAAACAAATAAACATACTTAACTTACCTGGGACAAGAGATCTTTTTAATGGGTGAGTGAAGTTTTGTAAAGCTGTCCAAAACCAGAGACAACTAGCTCACAGGTTATGTGAAAGTCACTAGAAAGTGGTAAATACAAAGTCTAATTCTGCAATCTTGGAGTCCTTCAACATTTCAATATTTACTGCCTTCTAAGGATTGGGTGTTTTTAATTGTAAAACGGAATTTTCTCTGTTCAATCTCTTGTACAACAAAGGGAATTTTTGAAGCTGGACAGTGTGCCCTTGTTGCCAAAAAGGCTAACAGCATTTTGGGCTGTAAAAGTAGGAGCACTGCCAGCAGAGCGAGGAACATGATCATTCCCCTCTATTCGGCATTGGTGAGGCCTCATCTGGAGTACTGTGTTCAGTTTTGGGTCCCACACTATAAGAAGGATGGAAAAATCGGAAAGAGTCTAGCGGAGGACAACAAAAATTATTACAGGGCTGGAGCACATCATTTATGAGGAGAGGCTGAGGGAACTGGGATTAGTCACTCTGCAGAAGAGAAGAATGGGGGGAGGGGGGGGGATTTGATAGCTGCTTTCAACTACCTGAAAAGGGGTTCCAAAGAGGATGGATCTAGACTGTTCTCAGTGGTAGCAGATGACAGAACAAGGAGTAATGGTCTCAAGTTGCAGTGGGGGAGGTTTAGGTTGGATATTAGGAAAAACTATTTCACTAGGAGGGTGGTGAAGCACTGGAATGGGTTACCTAGGGAGATGGTGGAATCTCCTTCCTTAGAGGTTTTTAAGGTTAGGCTTGACAAAGCCCTGGCTGGGATGATTTGGTTGGGGATTGGTCCTGCTTTGAGCAGGGGGTTGGACTAGATGACCGCCTGAGGTCTCTTCCAACCCTGATATTCTATGATTCTATGAAACTATCTGTGCGTTGTTTGTCTTGATGGAAACTGCTAAGCTTAGTAGAGAAGCAGTAACAAAAGACATCATATACATGCACTTCATCTCCATTCACCCTCACTTAAGTGTTCATTTCCAAATCACTGAAATATTTATACATTAGCATCTAGGCAAAGTTGAACGTAAACCTCTGGACATACATAGATGCGAGTCTAACACTGAACTAGAGACAGTTAAACAAAACAACATATTTACATTCATTCTACAATGGCTGGGCTCTTCTTTACCCAGAAAGCCGTGCAAGAAAGACAGGAAATTGATCGAGGAATACACAATTACAAGTTCAGTTTAAAAAAAAATATGTTTTTTTTAAAACTGGTCAGCATCTATTTTATCACCTCATACTACATAAACAAGAGCTCAATCACACATAATGAGAGAGAGTCTGTGGAATTCATTGCTACAGATGGTTAGAAACAGATTGTACGATAACCAGAAATATCTTTTGTAGTTATTCATACAAAAAGATGGGTCATCTAATTTCATGCTTCAGAATGTAAGATATAGGCATGGGGTCAAGGAGGAATCTCCCTCTTTACCTCAAATTCGGTATAGAATACAGTTGGTTAAGTACTTGGCAAAACAATTGGCTACTGCTGAAGGCAAGATGCCAACTTTATGGTTCAATATTTGATCAAGAATGGCAAAAAACCAGAAACACTACCATTTCCTCTTCTATTCCAGCCTTATTATTTTTGTATTACCCCCTTTCATCTTCTCTAGCTACCTTAATATGGCATCTTACCTCTAGCCCAGAGGATGACTCCTTTAAACTGTTCCTATAAGCTGCTGTGCAAATCACCTGAGAGGGTGCGCTGTGGAGTGACAAGGCATGCCGCTTAGTCCTCAAGGCTACCCAGCAGATACCTTTGTAACTCCTAGCTTTTATAAGCCTGGGGAGTAAAAGTGGGAGTCCAGAGTTCAGTTTAGGTCTCCCACTTCGTTGTGAGACTATTATTTGAATGATGATCCCTCCCACCAATCCCTCCAATTTATAAAAGGCTCTGAACAAACTCCCTCAGTGCATGTAAAATACAAATACATCAGTTTAGTTATAAACTGAATTAGCATAACTTCTAACATGGTATACATGGAGCTAGGGATTCTAATTATTTATTATTTGTATTGCAATAATGCCTAGAAGCCCTAATCATGGATCAGAATCCCATTGTGCTAAATGCTGAACGCAGAATAATATTACAACACACGTACCAAAGATGAAGACATAGTTGAAACAGGTTTTGTGGACTGCTCTTTCCAGTAAACAAACAAACACAAACATCTGTAGACCCGAGAACAGAATATGACAAAAATTTCTAGAGATTTCTGCTGGCCCTTCCATTAAGCCACAGGTTAGAAAACATCTTTAGTAGTCTCTTAACATATTGCAATTTTTAAAAAGGTACTCCTCTCCCTAAAAGGAGCTGGAAAAGCAGAAAAATGCCATGGCAATTGCACCCATTTTAAAAATAAACTTAATCATGACAAGACTATTTGAATTTTACTAAGGACCCCAGTTCAGAACTAGGAATGTTCATTAAAGTTCCTAGCCCTCAGACTTTCTATTAACCCCATACCATTTGGAGTCAAGTTTTCCTGATGATGCACAAAGTATGAAAATGCTAACGAGATGAGCTCTGTACTTGCTTAATCTAAAGGGGAAACCAATCATTTAGAAATAACCTAGCCTATATAATTATGGTTCATAGTATTTCATTATGAAATTAATGTATTCCTTACCATTTATGAATTACTTAATATTTTTTAAATCTTTGTGTTTTGTACTTCAGGCAACGATCTTCTATAAGTGGTTTTCCATTACCTAAGACTCTGCAGAGGTCCACTAACCCAGCTTTTAGTGAAGCACTGCTATTGTTTCTCACATAATCATATTGTGACATTATGTATTACAACAGTAACATTGACTAAACAAAACGCAGACTGATTTTCTGTTTGAAATGGGGGTAAGCTGCACCCCTGAAAATCACTTTTTATAATAGTGCAGCACCACCCTCATTATTCTACACATTTCTCCTGGCTTCTAAGAATGTAATAGTGATCCTCAATGAATTGGATGCAATTAACAAGTCTATAAAGAATGTATTAAGTGGCATTTAAAACATTAATCCCAACATGTCTGCTCCCAGCAAGTCTTGTACTTCGATAATCACCCTCCCTATCAAGGAGTTAAAGCACTGGTTGAACACACAGTTTTATAAGAATCAGAGGCTTAAACTAACAGCTACTTTTGTATAAAGTCACTCCACCTCCCTTCCACTAGAATCTTATATCAAGCTGCTTTCAGCCTCCTTTAAAAGCCATTTTTAAAGAAGTACAAATTATAATTAGGAGTCGAGGCTTACCTTGAAAACGGGTATATCCTAAAGTTTCTCCCCGGAAACTTTTATAATACTTTACTCCATAAACTATAATTGGTCTTCTAAGAATATGTGCAAGTACAAAAATGTGGGTCTGCTCCAAACTTGCTCCAGGCTATACCAAAAAAAGACAGACAATACTTGAAACAGAACTTTGATCTAACATTTACTTCTGTTTAACTTGATTGACAAAGCAGCTTCTGTATAAGTTCCATAAAACCAGATTTTCATCCAACTAAAATTTTGTTGAAGTCATGGCTGTCATTTAGATTTCCATAATCAAACATTTGTCTGGAATGTTTCACTTGCAAAAAGTTTACCTACCTGAAGTTAGAATACTCAAGTGATTGACCAACATATTTTGTAACACAGTATTTAAATATTACAGGAAGAATGCACCTATAACTGAGGTTGCACAAGCATTCTTTTTTAATAGGTCATTTTCAGTTGCTTATTATTTTCTCTCTGATTTTCTGGGCTGTTTTTGTTTTTGTTTTTTTAAACACAACAGGCTTGTTCTGTGTTCACGTGTGAAGTTTTATGCAAAGTTTCAGCCCAAAAAGCTCATACATTTGAGAAAAGTAAAAACAAACACTCCTTTTTCAATAATGGGGAAAAATGTAAATTTTAGCTGTTCTAACACATCAGTAGATGAGACTATCTCCCTGTCAAATTTCCATCTAGGTTGTAGATATGCCATTTAGAGAGTCTGAAAATATGGTTTATTTTACCACAGTTATAAAGGTTTAAAAATCCACTTGGCATGTGTACACTGGATTACAAAACACAATCTCTTAACAGTTTGCCAGTGCTTTAGTGGTTCAAGCTCACAAAAAGTCTGAAGAAATGTTCATTCTCTAAGATTACATAAGGTGTATGGGGAAGGAGGCAGGGCATTAAACAGAACAGAAACTGGTGCCCCATCTCTTACAAGCTTCAGCCTACCGGATAAGAAAAATAACCTTTCAGCAAAACTGTTGATGCTACCAGTAAACTCAGAAACTATGAAATTCAAATTTCAAATACAATTTCGCAGTTTATTCTTGTGGAGAAGACCTTAACACTTTGCGATTTCTGGTGTAAGAAAAATGGTTGATGTTTTCCTTAATAACCAGAAACTCTGGGCTGAAGCAAGAACAATGCAAGTTTATGAAACTACTCTTCAGAAGGACTTTACATCCCTTCCTACAGTAAGATTTAAAAAAAAAAAAAATCCTACCTGACTAGCAAGAGAGAGTATAAACGCCCAATCTTCCTGCCACTGTTCCTCTCGCAGTGAGAAATGTAAACCGAAGCTTTGGGAGTACCATGACTCCCACTCTTTCCAACGGGTGTAAAACCTAGAACAGTGGGCAGAAAGAAAAGAGGTAAAGCAAGTAAGATAGTAGTTTGATTTTTGAGAATAAGTGAGTCATACAACAACTGATGGTAATATTCTAGAGTTTAAGTGTCAACATTTATGAAAGAATAGAATGTGTTTCCTATTTCCATCTTGCAAAAAATATTTTAAAAGAAATCTTGTGAAACTTTAAATCTAAACTCTTTCATGCTGGCAATTTCCATTGGGCAGAAACAGACTGCATCAACAAAGCAGAACTCCAAGTCCCAAGGAGGCAGACCATCTGTTGCTTACCTGTAAATAATTCTCCCAGCAGCCATCGACTAATTCAGAGTTTGCATAGGATTGGTCCTGTTTATCATGAAAAGAAGGCAACTAAGCTAATGTTTTAGTACCATCTACGTGACTGCTATATATAAACAAGTTTCCTTAGCACACAGTTAACCAAGCTGTGTGTTTTCTCACATGCATAAAATAGCACAACAAAGAGTCCTTTCAACTGGTGAGTGTATAATGTTGTAAGACCACCAACTGACAGTAAGGCAACAAGTAATCCTCTTCTCATAATTCTTTCCACCACCACAGAGGAACTACTGGGATTGCTCAACAGTAAACTTTGACAAAGACTATCCATAAAGTGAAATAGCTATCTTGTATTGTTTTATGAATTAAAGGAAATGATACAAGAGTCAGTCTGCAAATTACCTGGTACAAGGCTGATAATCCCTGCCTAAGAAGCCACTTGAGATCTGACTGAATGGGATTGAATGCCCACAGGAGGCACTTATCGAAACTGATGAAAGGCTTCTAATGGCCAATTTGATACATCTTGCATAGTTTATTTTGAAGCCTTATTGACTTTTTTTTTTTTAAATGTATTTCCACAGGGAACAAACAAGGCATTGAATTTCATGTAAATTTAATCTTCTGTTTAAGGAGCAATTCGTTACTCTTCTCTCATCTGAAGAATGCAAATTTTTTTTCTTTTACGTGAATTGATTAAGGACACAAGTAAAATAGGTATGTCACAAATTCAAATGGCAGTCACCTCAGGTAGAAATCCAGAACCTTTTATAGAACTACATTATCAAGAAGAAAAAAAAAAAGTGTATGTTAGTAGTTACCCATTTTTTAAATTAAAAATGTTTGAAATAGCCACAGATTTTTTATCACCAAAAGACAGTTATATGTTAACATCTGTAAGATGCACCATATTCAAAAATATTCAGATATTGCAAAGCAGTGTAATTATATATTGTAAGTTATGTTATCCATAAGCATGAAGTTAGAATGATTTGTAGCTGTCACTAGCAAACTAGAGATGCTCTTCTGTTCAAGAAGCCAGTTTAGGAGGGCACGCAGAAAAACATTGCCAGAAGTTGTCTGGATCTTTCAGTGCTGCCAGTAAAAAAAACTCCGCTATCCTGCCCCCCAGAGACTAGACTTCAATGCAAAGAGGACAGAGGGTGGGGGTCATGGAATATATGTCTGCATCACATCTTGAAGAACCACAGTTACAGTAATTAACTGTTTCTTCTTCGAGTAGATGCAGCCATGTAGTCCACTTACATGACTCACAAGCAGGACCCACCCCAGAAGGCGGGCTCGGAGTCTACCTAAACAAGGATTGCAGGATCACTGTACCAAAACTCCATCCACCCCGGAAGATGTGGAATGGGTTTATAAATGTACGTATGGATGACCACATAGCAACCTTGCAAATATCCAATATTGAAGCGTCACTGAGGAATGCTATTGACCTTGCTTGTGCTCTCGTAGAAGAAGCTCACATTCTACAAAAGCTGAGGAGACACAGCTGAAAATACTTCATATGAAGCTTTGATACAGGATGTTATCCATTTACAGACTGTCTATGAAAAGACCGCTTGACCTTTCATATGATCTGCATATGACAAAGAGACAAGGCAAAACACAGAACAGTCTAGCCCTGTCCAGATAGAAGGCTAGAGGTCTTCAGACATTGGACATCAGGTGATGATGCTCCTCCTTCAAAGATTAATGTGACTTAGGAAAGAACGCAGGTAAATATACTGTCTGGTACAAATGAAACTTGAGAAACCACTTTAGATAAAAAATTTGGGGTGTGCTCATAAAGTAACTTTGTCCTTGGAGGATTGTGTAAAAGGTGGCTCTGTCATCAGAACCTGCAACTCTCTCACTCTTCTTGTGGACATTATCACTACTAGGAATGCAGTTTTCTGACACAAAAGCTGAAAGGGACACGATGCCCAGGGCTCAAATGGAGTTCCCATTAAAGCCGCTAGGACTGCGTTAAGGTCCCACAGAGGAACAGACATTTGGACTGTAGGATGGAGATGATGCCCTTTTAAGAATCTTGCTCCAACTATCTTGGAGAAGACAGGGTTTAAACATTGTCTATTGCAAGGGGAAAGATCCCCAACAATGATCCCCACGTGGTGCTTGCTGTGCTTAGGCAAAGCCAGCATCAAGGAGCGGTGTTTGATTTGCAAATTGTTCATGACACAGACTCAGTGGCAAGGGATCTTTTTCTAAAGGAGCATCTGCTTGAACGGCCCACATGGCCTGCTGCAGCACCAAGGCCCACGTTGGATCGGAGGTTGCCCTCAGGTTCCAAGTGTGCAGCCACCTCACATTGTGGCCACTCCAGGTCCTGTGGGGACTTGTCTGCCTCCTCCAGAAGAAGTGTGGACCAGCTCGGTGTGAATGTTGGCACACAGGATGGAGCAGGTCCCATCAACTGCTCCCCAATACAGTCCAGAGAGGCCAGGGAAGGGACCCCATACCATTGACTCCAGTTCTGGCCTCGGAGTGACTGTTGAGTCCGGTACCAACAAGGGCAATGCCAACACCAGCTATTTCTGGGCTGGTAGCACATCAGGAAGCAACTGACCTCCTCTGCCTTTCTGTCCCGGCCCCTCCCTTAATCCAAGACTCTGCCAGGGCTGCGTCATTATGACCTTGCTGGCTGGGTGGGCCGCTGACCCTGTGGGTCTGTTGGCAGCAAACCCCAATATTTCCCTTCTTCAGTAAGTGGAAGTGGGGCCAGTGTCAGGCTCAGCACAAATTACCTCCCTGGCACCAGGAACTTCTTTGGTACTCCTGCTTTCAGTGCCACCGTTACTGTGATGGCACTCACCACCCTCCACTTCAGCACCTTTAGTTACCTCAGTATTGCTGCTGATTTCAGGGTCGACACCACTTCTGCAGAATTTAACTGATGCTGGCCTCTAAACAAGCCACGTATGTTTAACTTGATATTCTCTTCAGCCACTCACTCATTTTTTTAGTTCTCCTCTCAATTCCTCCTAATTTGTCAGTATATTTCTGAAGTATCTCCAAGTAATATTTATACCAGACCTGCACAAATGTATTGAGGGACTTTAACCTCCTCATTTAATAGATTGCCTATGTATAAGCAGCCCATATTTTTTTTGTTGTGTCATAATACTGGCACCTTTTTGTCTAGTCTGCTGTCCAACATCACCCTCAAACTTGGATATTACTACTTTTCAGTTTTTGGATTATATTTCCCAGGTTTCATTAGATTCGCAGTTTCCGCCCCGCCACAACAAATTATATTCTGTTCATATGTCTAATCTCTAGTTTTCTCTGTTGTTTGATATCCTCACAAGTATTAACTCTCTCAACTTGATGCATATTCACTTGCAATATACGGTTTACTCCCTCTTCTTGGTCATTAATGAAAATATAAACAACTGGACTCATACTCTGCTAGCCATATCTTATTAACTCCATGTTATGATGTTTACTATAATATTTGGTTTAGCATTCTTTAGCCAGTTTCACTCTACTTGAAGGTATCCAAGACAATCTGAATTAATTCTGAATAAGTTTTGTGCAACTACCATATGCTTTTATTCAAATCCAATTATTACATTTACTGTTTCCCCTTCAGCAACTTCTTTTGGCGTACTTGCACTCCTGAATACTGACTAAAAATGTAGTACCCCAAGTAAAACAGCAACTGAGAACACTGGAGGATGGTTTCGAAATTTTCTCCTTCTGTGCCCCTCAATGACTACTCAATCTTTACATAAATATGTTTTTTTTAATTCATTAAACAAGCAAAGGTTAGCAAAGACCCTGAAGCTAGTATTTAAAAAAAATCAGTCTATTCTTGGAAATGAAGCAGCGTGGGTTGGGGAAAGATGATGCTTGGGTGTCTTAAATATGATGATGCAAGATTACCTTAAAATTTAAACATAAAAGACAACAATGAGTACACACACCACCCAATTTCACTACAGGGACATTCATATGCTAGTAGTCAAATCTCCACTATACAGTAACTGGCTATATGAAGTAGTTGCAGTAAAGCAAGTCTTCCACACAAATACAAGGTTTCTGAATATAGAACTTTAAAGAGATAGAAGTATGGTTTCAAAATTCTAAATATCTCAAGAACAAAGCTCATTTAATAAGCTTGCAATACTAATATTCAGTAAATCTTTATTTTTTTCTACAAGCCTTTGTTAATTTACAAACATGTATCTGAGCAATAACTCTATACAAGCACTGACACAACAATATTTATTATATATATATAGGCAACACTTATTTCCTTCCTGGAAAATACAAGCTTTCATAATTTATGGAGGGATTATTTGAAGTCTCTAAGATCAAAGATCACAAAACAACATTAGAAAGTTATGAAAGTGCTTGCAAAAGTTACTGATGAATTATACTCAAGCCCAGTTTCACCAATATTTCTAGAAGCTATTACCATATTTTTCAAAATCTTCCAATACATTCACATTAGCTTCTACATACTACTAAAAATGAATGAAAGCAATGATAATGACCTGGATCAAAAACCTTTCAGCATCTGGATTTTCCCCAGTACGAAGCAGAAATGTAAAATGAATCACCAAGCAAACTACAGTCTACAGACCAGATCTGGCCATGTTATTAAAGGCCAGATTGCACCACCTATTAAAAGTTGTCCAAAATTTCTCATTCTAAGCCCCTATTTTCAGTTACTTATAACTTCATGAAACTAACCACCGGGGTGGAATTTTTCCATGTCTTCCTCTTGCTGAATTAGTTTGGAAAATGTTGGCTAAGAACAATTCAGCCATTTCCAAAAATGAGGCTGGGGAAAAATATCTTGTTTTGCCATGTTAAAAAATTCTGGCAACTTTTTCTCTGAGAAGATCGAGTGAAACACAAAAAAAGATTACAGAAAACACATTCTGCCAGAGAGGCTCTACAGTTATGCCTTTTGCCCATCTGGGGCACCAGAACAGAGGCAGATAGCTCATTGGCTGTAGCAGTCAGCAACCAATAGGGAGAGTGAGAAGAGGTTGCATACCTCAAGGGCAAGGAGGCATCGGATTGGGAGAGCGGGGGGGAAGGGAGAGACAGACCGGGCCAAACAGGGGTTCAGAAGGGCTAGTGGGGAGACAGACCGGAGCAAGGGCTGAATGGGAGGGGGGGTGCACACAGGGGCAAGGGAGGGGATGCAGGGACACACGGGGTGAGGGAAGATGTGCCTGACTGACTGACCCCTAGCCTCTCCCAGCCAGGATCTGCATGGGGAGGCTCCCATACTCCCTGACAATCCCTCCTTCCCACCCCCCACAGAAAAACCTTTTCCATACTTCTCCCACCCACACCCAGCCAGCAATCCCTCCAGGTTCACTCCCAGAAATAACTTCCCTCTCCCTCAGCAACTCAGTTACCCCTGACTCCAAGCCATTGAACTGCTTGTGAGGGGTTCAGGAAATATGTTTCTATATTATAGTTTAAATGAATTATTACTCAAAGTTCTGTATTAACATGTCCGGTAAGGAATTTATTTGTCAAAAAAATTTCCGGAATCTATTTTGCTGTCTGTTTTCTTATAGACATACTTGTTGACAGGTATTTTGAAATAAATTACCAAAATAATTGAAAGTGGCGTGATAATATTGTTATTTTGCAAATAAAATATGCAGAATTTTGCAGATTTTGAAAATGTTCTGCACAGAATTTTTTATTTTTTGGTGCAGGATTCCTCCAAGGAGTAGATGTATCTTGTGCTGCTCCCATAAAAATCCAGCCAAATTTGGCTAAATTACAAGCTATTGGGAAGGGCAGGGGACAAAAAACAACAACAAAAAACAGTTCATCCATACTCACTAGATATTAGCTCTAGTTTCACAGCTACTCTGAAGACCGCCCACACTAGGAATGCTTCACACAGAGGCTAAGCAGGCCTTCCCCTGAAATTGCAGCTCTTGGCTCCTGCAGGCAGCACCCAGGCTGGGGCCAGGTACCAGAATGGAAAGGGGGGAAGCTCTCTCCCCTTTTATCTCAATTATACCCCTGCCAGCATCCAAGCAGCATGTAGAAGGAAGCTACCTGATTCAAAAATAGACGGGAGAAGAGTTGACCCCAGGGGAGTAACCTGGGACAAGGAAGGGGGTGGCGGACAATGACTGAACAAAACTGGGAGTCTAGGGGGGAAAAGGGAAACTGTAATTGGCTGGACAAGAAGGTGGAGTGGGAGCAGAGGTGGGAAATGGGGAGGGATGGAAAGAGACTGGATGGCTAAAAAGGAAGATGTAGGGACGAAGACAGGGTGGTAAAGAGACAGACAGACAGACAGACAGACAGACAGACAGACAGACAATGTGGCAGGGGACGGAAAGAGACTGGACAAGGAGCTAGGGGGACAGACAGGCCGACAGACTCAGAATGGCTGGGCAAGGAGGCTAGGCGCAAGACTGGAGGGACAGGGAGGGGGGGACAACAGGTTGTTAGGGGACAGGGCAGAAGGGTCAAGCCTGTGGGGAAACAGGCAGAAGAGTTTGTGCCCACTAGAGAATATTCACCTCTCCAGAGCCTGGAATGGAACCCTTGCTTCCCAAGTCTCACCACTTCTGTGCGGTCAGTAAATATCTGTGAAATCCACTGGCAAAGTATCCCATTCCCCCTCTACTGCTGGTCCACAGAGGATAAAAACCTACTACTGTCATCAGTTTCTCCATTAGCTCAAATGGCAGAAGTCAGTATGTTGGATCTAAACGTCTCAACCCTGATGATGAACCAGGTGGGTGTCAACAGAATACCATACAATGGAATTTGTCTTTTCAGTTTATAAGCTTGTTAATCTTTTTAATGTAGGGTGTTTTCAAAAATGTAATTTCCTAGGTTATTAAAAAAGAAAAGTCAAGAACTCAAAAGTTAGGAAATGCCAGAATTAATTAGGTTGTCCACGCAACCTTAATTTGGCCCCCCTGTGAGAAAAAAATATATATATTATGATACAGTCTTTAGTTACATGACCACATTTTTTCCCCTCAAGGACCCCTGCCCTATTCAGCGTGCAGCATAGGTTTGCTCTAGGGATGAATCAGGGTTGTACAGCAAAGGAAACTTGCCTGTAGGACTCCTACTTCCTTTGTTACAGAATTTGGAAGGCACGTAAGCAAATAAGGCAGAGGACTGCAAGAAGAGAACTTTCTCATGGCTAAGGCAGGTGTATGCTGCCCTGGAGAACTAGATTCTATCCCTGCTTCTGCCACATGGAGTTCTTATGTGATGCTAGGGACCTCATAGAAACCAAAAATTTTCATAGGTGGGTCAATAACAATGTTCTTCATTTTCTGGGTGCCCAATTTGAGATACCTGGGATCTGATATGCATAAGTGCTGAACGTTCACAGCTACAACTAAAGTCAATGTGAGCTGGACTTCAAGCATATGCAATGCTATTACAATACTAAGTACTCTGAAAAATCAAGTCTTGAGTGTTTCAAATTGGGCAGTTAGAACGATAGATACTTTCTACCTTAATCTCTCTGTGCCTTAGCTCCCCATTTGTAAAATGGGATTAACACCAACCTCCTGGCCTCACAGTGGTGCTATGAAAATAAGTTCATTAACATTTGTTAAACACTCAGATTTTATAGTGATAAGCCCCATAGAAAAGCCCATGAGGACATTAATAATTCTGTTTTCAGAGCAGGGTTTGAATACTATGCAGTAAGGCAAGCATGAGGGGAGATATGCAACAATGAAGAGAAAACAAGATATTGAAGAGCTCCTCGTTCAGCGAGCATGGTCCATTCCATGCACTGAAAGAGATGGGGAAACTGTGGGAAAAGTGACTGTGATAATGCATATGGCACAAGAGGGACAAGTTAAGGTTGCACAAGCAACTTTAATTTTGACATTTCCTAACTTTTGAGTTCTTGACTTTGCAACCTGATGTTATTTTAACATATTTTCCACACACTAAAAACTAAGTTACTTAAAACTTTAGTTACTATATGAAGAACTAGCACATACGGGTCAACAACAAACTCACTACATTTCACACTGCAAATGCAGAACTTGAAAGCTGCAGTAACCGACATACTACAGCTCGTGCTAAGGACATTGTATGGAATTTAAAGCACTGAAAACAAGAATTTTTTTTAGTAATATAATTGACTTACATAATATATAAATTTTGTTTTGGTTTATTTTTGGGGGGTTTTTTTTTGGTTTTTAAAGATAAACTAAACACACACAACTTAAACTGTGCTGTAATTCATCTCCTTTGTTCCACATAATTAAACATAAATCCATGAGCTCATCACTATATTACAACCAATGCTACTGGAAAAATATTCCTGAACTTAACATGAGAAATGTACCAGCTTACCAATGTGAACAGTCATGTAAACTTTCATGAAGAGCTTTCCGTAGCACCGAATCCTTGTCATAAATGCCCCAGGTAGCTTGTAGTACTGAATCAAGCAGGCAGTCCCCTGCAGTCCGATTCCAAAGTGCATATAGTCTACTGTCCAAACGCGTACCCAATTCCAAAGACCAGTTTATAATAGGAGATTCCTCTTCTAGTTCTGCAATACAAGAAAAATCCTATGTAAACATTATTTGCAATTAGACTCTTTTCAACATGAAATTCTGTATTAAGGTAAACTGGTTATCAGAAGATACTATACAGTCAACAATTTACCATATATCTATTCACCTTAACATTACAAAAATAGATGCACTAAAGAGGCAAAGCTGAGCTCCCTAGACTAAAAACTGTAGATAAAAAAACAGACATTAAACTGAAAAACCCTAATTTGTTTCAAGAGAGCCACTCAAGTGGAAGATTGTTCACCAATTTTATTTAAATACAGGAGAGAGTACTGAAGAGCTCATGACTTGGAGCCTTCAGAAGTTTAGACGATAAATTCATAGGTTTCACAAATTTTACCAGCACCACAGCTTCGCTTTTTCTTTCTGTCCCTTCAGAAGTACTCCTAATGTTAAAGTCAAATCTCTAATCTTTATATTAAAAAGGCAGAAATTTGCCTGCAAATGCCAACCTATCCAGCATAAAATTTTGCTTTAAATATAGAATTCATGTATTATTTCAAACTAAGTGAAGTATCGCGTTAATAGCAGATAACGAGACTTCAGGGTTTATTTGTAATAACTAGAGCTCTGAATGGAACAAAAAACGTGTATCTGCAGATCCACACAGCAATGACCAGTGGCACCAAAACTGAGGCTTGGGGTGGGGGGGGGGGGCAAGGCCCTTGCCCATCCACTGCCCTTTCCCCTCTTCCTCCTCCCCAAGGCCCCTCTTCCTCCCGGGACAGGGCAGCGTGGAGCCCAACTAGAAAGCCCAGGCAGCCGTGACAGACCCTCCACCTACCTGCGGTGCTGGGGAAGGCCGAGAACAGGCCCTGGCTGTGTCCCCACCCAGCTGAGGGTATGCGACTCCATGCCAGTTCCCCATGCAGCTCTCTGCAAACCAGCTCCAGTGGGTGGGAGAGGGGGTGGGGGGGGAGGGGAATGTTTGCCTTAGAGTCACAGCCCGGCCATGAGAAGAGCCGGACTGGCAGCTGTGGGGAGCCACGGCAGACCCTCCACCTGGCCTGGACAGAGGGCCTGGGGGCTGACACTCAGGCCGGGGGCTTCTTGGGCTCCCTCACCCAGGGCAGGTGGAGGATCCACCATGGCTCCCCACAGCTGTCCGCCCAGCTCTCATCACGGCTGGCCCGTGGCTCCGAAGCGCCCTCTGCCCCTAGCAGAGATGGGTCAGGGAGAGCCATGCTGGCAGCTGTGGGGAGCCCGAGTCTCTCCACTTGCCCTGGTGAGCCTGTGCTACAGCTCCAGATCCCTGTGCAGATACAAAATTCGTATCCACATCCAAAATGCTATCCGCAAAAATGGTACGTACTAACTAACTCTCTCCACACACACACATATACTTACCCTTCTGAACATCCCTATCAAGTACTTCATCAAATAACTTCTCTTGGACTGTTTGTGGTAAATCTTCAATATCTGGAAAAGGAACAATGAATAAAATGGCTTAACACCAACACATTTTAAAATGGAGGAGTACTGATATATGGAATGTGCGCAGTTATTGACTAGCTGATTCTTACTGTTTATCCTCCTTCACCACTAATTCCTTAAGGCTTTGCTATTTTCCGTTCAGCCATGTGCGGCCCAAAGCTCCAGATCCCAGACTAAGCTAAGAATCCTTTAGGCTGGCTGGTCATGGTGTACAAAGCACTAAGGCACCCGACACAAGATTTCTGGACACCTGAAGGATCATCAATCATCTGCTCTAGTGGAATCAGTGTAGTAGGGAACCAGGTGAGAAAGCAAGAAATAAGTAGAGAAGAGAGTTTTTCCATCGAGCACTGGCTCCGTAGCTCCTGCAGGTGGAGGCAGCATGCAGAGCTGCCAGGCTGCGCCTCCGCTTAGGAACAGCAGGGACACGTCAGCGTTTGTGGGGAGCCACCCAAAGTGAGCAGTGCCTGGATGTGGCACCCCAAAACCCCTCCTGTGCCCCAACCCCCTGCCCCAAGCCCCCCTCCCATACCCAAACTCCCTCCCAGAGCACACGCCTCACACCCCTTCCTGTGCCCCAATCCCCAGCTCCTTCCCGCATCCAAACTCCCTCCTTCCATTGGTAAGTATATCTCTTAGTTAACCGGAATTTTTGACTAATCCAGCACCCACCAAACATGCCAGATAACAAAGCTTTTACTGTATCAAGAGCATTTTTAGGTGAGACGACAGCCAGACCTGGAAGCATGTCCTCTGTACTTTCATAATCCAGGGTCATGGTATAAAAAATAATCAGTTTCAAGCCACGTTTATAAAAGGATTAATATTTGTAGAGAAGTAATACCTAACAATCTCCTACTGCAAGCAAGTCCAGGACCAGTTTCTGCAATATAATTAAGTTTCCTTTTTCCCTGTCCATCCAGTCTATAATATAATATCATGGAACACAAGATTTTACTTAAATTTGTGGGGAAAGCTCAAATGGAACATTTTTATGATGGCTATAACTAATGCTATACATAAAATGCTGTCACAGACTTTACTGCTTATGTATACTGTACTATATAAATTACAAAAACTTCACTTCATTCAACTAGAATGAAAATTCTATGATCAAATATTCAGTCACGGGAACTCAATCAGAAGATTGAGACACGCTCATCTCTAAATATACTTTTACAAATATTCAGGTGTCAAACAGCTTATATTCTTCTCAATCATGCTATCTCAGAATAAACTGAAGATAACTGTAACGTGAACATTTCCATATAAGAAAAAAAAAAAAAAAAAAAAAAAACACAGGATACATCTGAATAGTAGTTTTAGTCCCAAAACCAATCATTGTGTGTCAAACCTTTTGTTTTACAAAAGGAACACTAAAATTACAGAACTACAGAATGATGCAAAAATCTAGTCATCTAAGCATCGAAATAAGAACCAGGCACACTTGATCGCCAACCTCAACCTTAATACAGACTCATTCCGTGAAGACATCCTTTTTGCTTCAATTTTCCCCCTCTCTAAACTGAGAACAATAGTAGTTTATTTCACAGGAGAAATGCGAGGACTGAAATACATGAAGAGCTTTGCAGATTTAAAAATCACCAGGAAAAGCCTAAGAACTATTTTGTATCAAGTGCTAACAAAAGTTATATCAGAAAAATTGCAGAAGGGGGCAGAGGGTTGGGGCGGCAACAAAATGTATTGGTAGTTTCATACACAATTAAAGTAACAAAGGCATCATTGACAAAGTGCGGAGCATTTCATAATTACCTGCAGGTAATGTAAATGTTACAAGGTCAGTTAAAAAATAGCAAGCAAAATCTCCCTTTCGTTGATGAAGAGACGCAGCAATTTCACGCCGGATTTGTTCTGTAAGCTCTGGACACACCATTGCTGGAATGCACTTTGCCGCATGTTGTGATACCTGTAATATAACAGACTTATTTCACCTGATAGCTATTTATATTTAGCCAAAAATAGTAAAAAGCGTTAGGCATTAGATAACATTTCATAGAATGTTTTGAGTAGAAGAGGGATAAGGGAGATGTTTAAAGTTGTTTATAAAGAAGGAATCTGGAATGAACACAACTGAGGGAAAAAGTGATCCCATCAAAACAGATGCAAGGCGGTCACATATGAGCGTAAATATCAGTCTCCTCAAAGACATTACAAATAAGTCAACAGCTATCATAAGTGAGTGAATGCAAATACCGCTTACTCATTATGAAGCTAACAGGTACTAAACTGACCACCACATAACTTAGCATTGAATCCAGCAAGAACCAAAACTGAACAGATGGCTGAAGGGGTGGGGTAGAATTAGATAACAGAAGCAAACAAAATGATGGTTCATAAAATGCTGATCCAAACTAGAACCTCTGATGCCACTTGGTGACAGAAGGAAAAAGCCTGATGTTATGAATTGGCACAGATTACAATTTAGCATCCTCACGTAAATTTCTTCTTTGCTTCCATATGTTACATGGGATTCTATACCGCATACTGAATGGGCTTGTCTGAGGAAACTTCCCATTTCTTACCTCCCACCTGCCAGAAGTCTAATAACTGAGGAAATGACTATACATGGACCACACGAATTCTGAAGGATTCTGGCCATCGATGGCAGGAAAAAAGTCATTCGGTGATAAAGGTCATATATTATCAGGTACACATCTGGACTACACAATGGAGATATTTTAAAGTGATATTTGGAAGACATGCATTTTAAAGTGGTAATTACTCTGACAAACCTAGGGAACAGTATTACTACTATTTGCTAGGGTTCAGTACACATTTTCACAACTACTGCAGGTAAAAACTGCTGCTGACAAAATCAAAAATACAGGATTTTTCAGCGAAGCTAACTTTGTTTTAAATCTATCCATCAAACCAATTACATGTGTCCCTCACCACTTAAAATGTGCAGCTGCATGTACTAACTGCACACAAATACACACAGTTCTTCAAACTACCTGAAAACTTCCCACTAGTCTTCTCTTCTGCTGCTTTGTTCCTCAACCCCAGGCTTTAGATACAACTGTATATGCAGCTCATCCCCCTTCTCCCACACACTAGTTTCCTTGGGAAAAGCTAATCCCCCAACCCAACAGTAAGAGTAATTTTTCTCATTAGATTGTCCTTAAAAGTTGCATGGACTCCTGATTCAGTTCAAAGCAGGAAGGGGAGCGAACTGAGGCTCTGAGAGATTCTTCCCTGAAAGTAGGTAGTTTTGAAAGTACACAAGGGTAAATCTACGCAATGCCTCTAGGTGAACTTCACATATCATGTGACCCATCTGTGCTACGTCTATTCAGGCCTAATTTTTAGGTCCAACTTGGACTCAAGACCACCTAACCTGACTCCACCCAAAGAGGAGCAAGTTTTTCTCCAAACCCGATTAAGCCACAACACTGCTGCCCTCTGCCTGTCGAGTCATTTCTCCTCCTCCTGCCTGTGGAGTTGGCACAGCAGCAGCTGCATGCCTACTCCTGCCATGCGCTGCCCCCTGCTGCGCTGTGTGCACTCTCGAGCAAGAGCTGCTACAACTCCTCAGCACACTCAGATACAGCACTTTAATTTTCTCCAAGTGTTTTGCTCTAGAGGCATTTCCTTTCCCCCAGACAAAAGCACGGGAGGCATCAAAGCTGTTTACTTCCACTGCAGTAAGGTCAGGAAGTATGACCAAACTGCTTATATCTGACAAGAAACTTGTAAGATATCTGGATATGACAGTCTTGCTGTTTTAAGAGAACTATTTCTGAAAAATCGAACAGAAAAAAGGCACAAAGACGCTACTCATGCATTTGTCGGTCTCCATCACCTAGCAAAGAAAGTTGCACTGCAATAATTGGAAACTGTGATAAGGTTATGTAAAATCTTTAGTTGATCTAAACAAAGGCCAAAGTAACTCACCTCTGTAAGCAAAATTGCTAGCATATTCTGCCTTTGAAAACGTATAGCCAAATGTACAAGTGTGTATCCCACATCAAAAGCAGAAGGGCGATTTAGCAGGCGTACTTCATCCGCTGTAAGCTGGCGTGCAATATCTCCTCCTGAGGACTTGTATGCTTCAACAGCAGCTAAATCACCTTCTACAACTCCTGAAGACACACAAAGCACACCATCTTTATTATCTAAAATGAAGCTGTGATTTTGGATCAAACTACCTTATTTCACAGTTTCCCTATGCCCACTGGACTCTAGTCTTTGAGAACAAAAGCAAAATTGCTCACACAGCTGGTTTTATTTTAGTATTCTGCAGTCTTGCACTTACCTTACCCACCAGACCAGTTCCATGCTCCAGCAAGCATATGCTAGGACACCAAGGCAGAGTATGAGCCAGTGATCCAAGTAAGGCTTGGTGGTTATGGACCATCAGATGACACACTTGGTTTAAATATAGTATATAGCCCTTACATCTGACTATGGATGATGAAAGTGGCCACTCAGCAGAAAGTTGTATTTTGACAATTCTGCCTGCAGTTTATCTTAAAGCCTGTCAAAAATCAGTGTACTCTGTATATGCAAAAGTTTGTTTTGACAAATTCCTTCAAACATAACTTTTTTAATCTTGCCATTTATCACAGAAAATACTCTTGCACGAAGAAAATTTAATGTGAAATTGACATTCCATCCTAATATAAGATAGAAAGGCAATTCCATATTAAATTCCTCTTCTAATACTTACTGTAACTCCTTGATCAACTGTCATGAAAAGTATTCGTATAAAATATTTATTCGGTGCTTACAAGAACAGCCTTTCTAAACAACAATATTCCCTTTTTAAACCAGTGGCACTTGTCAGTAACCAAGATGAAAATAAATGCATTTGTTTCCGTGTATGCCAGTTGTGGCTGAGCCCCATGGAACTCTTTTACAGTTAAAGTGCAACTCTCAGAGCCCCACAAGTCCCGTCTCTCCCCCCGACCTATGGGGGTCTGGGGGAGGACGGCGTGCAGAACTTGAGGCTTCTGCCCTGCAGTAGGGATGCAAAAGGTTAACCCACCTTAATCATTAACCCCTGCCCCAGCTGTGCCAGCCCCACCACCCGATTGGCCCCAGCCTGCCGGATCAGCCCTTTAAATTGGTTAACCGTTTAAATGGAATATTTAATCATTTAAACCATTTCCTTTTTAAACAGTATTTACATCCCTACCCTGCAGTGGGATTAGGAGCTTCTGCCAGAGACAACTGGTACCTATTGAGAGTGGGGGCAGGGGAAATTTAAAGGTTCAGGGCCCACCCTCAGTGGCCCCTCCCTGCAGCTCCCAGGTGCTAGTTCCACGTTAAGAGGTAGTGGCAAACAGCTAGGAAGTGCAGGGAGGGGACGCTGCTTTAGCCCTAGCAGGCAAGCCACACGGGGCTGAAGCCCTGAGTCCTGGCAGGCACACCCTGGCTCTCTAACTTCTGAAGATTGTCATATGTTGCTCAGAGGGTCAGTAAGTTTGGCCACCCCGGTGTATACCATACTCCATGTTTTCTAATAGCCCAAGTTCTACTCTTTAGGGAAGAGAATAATTTCTCCCTACCCCAAGCAGGTTTTGTTTTTGTTTTTTTTAATTATTTAAAAGGTACAGTTGACTAGAAGCTAAGCATACGTTTTCTTCCTAGTCAGTTTTAGAATAATTCTGTTGCGATGAAGCAACTGGGATTCACCTCCGGTATGTGCTCGAATTTATACACTGGTATCACCACCCATTTTGTGCTATTAATAGCATTTTGTGCTGTTACATGCTACACACTATAAGAAAGGCATTTGCCTTTTAAGAATTATATATATATTATATATAAAATCAATACGTTTTTTCCCTTTTTAAAAAACTAGCTCCTTCTGTATTTGAGCCTGGGAGTGAAAGCTCATATGACAGTCCTGCAGAACTACCATTAAGAGCAGTGGCTATTTATACCCTGTCCAGTGGCTTCCTGGGTCTCTGGCCTGTTCATTCTTGAAATGTTGCCCCACCCTACCAGCCTATGTAGTCCCTGCTGCTTTTGTTCTAGAGTCTTATTCATTTCTTTTCCAACTGCCAGGAACTTCTAAGATCCCTTCTTGGGGACAAGCAGCAACTGCCAAATCTTGTTCTCTCTATTACAGGTTAGATGGAGATCTCCATCCACCTTAATGATGAAAGGAATACAAAAACAACATTCTTCTGCCAAACCTCTTTGCTTCAGTGGCTGCAAGGGGAAGGAGCTGCTGCAGCACCTTAGAGTGGCAGTACCTAAACTTTTTAGTACTGATGCTCCCTCACAGATATGTTAAAACATGGTGGAGATCTCCACTACCAAATACTTGTTTTTACTGACTCAGAACACTAGTATTCAAGAGAGACATTAAGAGTTTGGACAGTTTTGTGATTTTATTCAACTACAGTCAGTTTAATTATACAATCTGTGTTTTTAAAACTAAAAGTTAAAAATATGGACTTTTTGGCAAGTTTGGACACAGCTTAACATTTTAGTGAGAAGAATGAGTTGGTTTCAAACTGCACAGTTGTACATTTAGTTGCATCTGATAGGCCACAATGTCATTTTCCAAGTTTAAACAATTTCTGTTTAGTTTTCCACAGAAATCATCGCTGAAAACTCAGACTCAGATAGCTGGAAGCAAGCTGAAGCAGCACTTCCATAGTTTCATCAGTGAGGGCATGTCTATACTACAAAACTATGTTGATCTAAGTTTAGTCGGCATATAGCCACTGCAGTAATTAAATTGTTTTTGTGTGTCCTCACTAAGCTCCTTGTGTCGGTGGCACTCATCCTCACCACGAGCGCTTGTACTGACTCTCCTATCAGTGCAGGTCATTGTAGGACAGCTTCTGAAAGCCAAAAGTTAATGTAAGTAACACAGTGTCTGCACTGACACTGTGTCGACCTAACTACAGTCTCTTGTGGAGGTGTGGTTAAGTTGGTGTAGCAGAGTAGTTATGTCGGTGGGAGTGAAATTTTAGCGTAGACACTTACATAGTTAGGTCAACGAAAACTGCCTTGCATCGACCTAAATCTGTAGCGTAGACCAGGCCAAAGTTCCCTTCACAATCCAGAATTCCTGGTTTGCTAGATTTGAAAACCCGGTCTTCAGTCTGATCACTCAACAATTCTAAGAAATTTTCTTGAGCCAAGATACTTAATGTTGGAATAGTATCAACTGTTAACAAGCAGAGATTTCAAATTCAACTGGTATCATCAGATGTATCTACAGCTCCAGGAAAAAATTCCTCAAAATGGAAATACAATCCAGACAAAAATCAAATATTAACTCATTTAATAACATTTGAATCAGTCTGAATTTTTTTTTTTTTTTTAAAAAGTCTGATAACACTTGATAACTTCCTTTTCAACATGGAATCTCCAAAGACAAAGCTTCTTCGAGAATTCCTTGATTTCGTCTTTCGTATCAGTTTTATTTGTATTCCTACCTTTAAGTATTAGGTTCAGTGCATTCAATTTGCCAAATACGTCTACTATGTAAGCTAACAAAGTCAAGAAGTCCACTTACACATGTCATCTGCAAAATGTATGCTCACAACTGTTTACCTAAATGCCAACAATTGCTCATACCCAGATTTATAAATCTGGTCCATTGCAGGCATATGGCAGGCCTATTTATTGAAAAGAGTGGCTTTCAGAAATGTTAAGTTTATGTTGTAGGTAGCTCATTTTATCTACAGAAAGTAGATTAGTTTTGCTCATGGAATAAATTTCACCACAAAGCAAACTTTCTAGTTCCTAGACTAAAAGACAGGACACAAATATGATTTTTACAGCAAAAAAGAAAAGTGGAAGCAATTATCTCTGTACCAGCATGTCAGCACCATAAACCAGGTGACCTGCACAGGACTTTATTTTGTTTTAAATTAAGCTACTGCCCACCCCCCCACCCCATATGATATATAAAGGTAACATGACACGGTTTTTTGTTTTGTAATTTATACTTATCTTGTATGTCAAATCTGGCCTTCCCTAGTTTCAATCAAAGACCTCTTTTGGGCCCTAGATCTTGTTTACATTGAACTATCAAAACATTTCCCACTAATGTCAGCAATGCTCAGAGCACTAGCGTAGACACCCCACTAGCATTTTTTTTCAACAATCAACATAATGTTGAAAATTGTGTCAGCAGCCATGTAGCCAATATGTTCTAACCTTAACCCCTGGTCTACTCACTGGTTTTGTACTATTTTAACTATTTTGGTCTGGGATGGGTTGGGTTTTTAACCAAAAGAATTAAAATGGGTACAACTTCTAGTGTCAAAAGATGTGTATACAAAGGTATACAGTATCAATATATTTTCCTAAATGTATGGGACTAGCTACACTGATGTCAGTATCTTTATATCAGCAAAACTGTGCCCACACTGGCAGCACACGGAACTGCTTTAATTATAATGGCATGGTAAAAACAAGACAATTTTGTGTATAAAGTTCTTAGAGTGGGTTTATGGGTTTTTCTGGTGTAGATTAATCTTTATTTTACTTTAAATAGGAAAAAAGCTAAACTGAACGAAAGCACTTTAATATGTATACACACAAACGTGCATTCTAACTAAACTGGATTAAAAACACTTTGTTAATCATGTTGTCAAGGTTCCTCCCCCACTCTGAACTCTAGGGTACAGATGTGGGGACCTGCATGAAAACCTCCTAAGCTAAACCTTACTTTTACCCGCTTAGGTTAAAACTTCCCCAAGGTACAAATTAATTTTATCCTTTGTCCTTGGAATAACCACTGCCACCACCAAACTCTAACTGGGTTTACTGGGAAACGCAGTTTGGACACGTCTTTCCCCCCAGAATCCTCCCAACCCTTGCACCCCACTTCCTGGGAAAGGTTTGGTAAAAATCCTCACCAATTTGCATAGGTGACCACAGACCCAAACCCTGGGACCTGAGAACAATGAAAAAGCATTCAGTTTTCTTACAAGAAGACTTTTAATAGAAATAGAAGTAGATAGAAGTAAAGGAATCACCCCTGTAAAATCAGGATGGTAGGTACCTTACAGGGTAATTAGATTCAAAACATGAGAATGCCTCTAGGCAAAACCTTAAATTACAAAAAAGACACACAGACAGAAATAGTCATTCTATTCAGCACAATTCTTTTCTCAGCCATTTAAAGAAATCATAATCTAATGCATACCCAGCTAGATTACTTACTAAAAGTTCTAAGACTCCATTCCTGTTCTATCCCCGGCAAAGCAGCATACCGACAGACACAGACCCTGTGTTTCTCTCCCTCCTCCCAGCTTTTGAAAGTATCTTGTCTCCTCATTGGTCATTTTGGTCAGATGCCAGCGAGGTTACCGTTAGCTTCTTAACCCTTTACACGTGAGAGGATTTTTCCTCTGGCCAGGAGGGATTTTAAAGGGGTTTACCCTTCCCTTTACATTTATGACACATCTGCAAGACTGTGCATAGACAAGACCCTACTTTAGGCAAGGATTTAAACTAAAAGCTTTCCAAGTTCAGGGTTTCTGTACTTATGCAGATGGAAATACCATGGTAAAGGGGGCTGCGTTCTCATGTTTATACAGAGAAAATGCTTCACCTACTTAAGGAAGTTGTTGTGCCTCACCCTTTGAATAGATGACAATTAGCTTAATTATTCCTTGAATTGCCTGAAGGGCTCTAAGTACATTTACATGGCTGTTTTTAATCAACTGACCCAGGCATTGAGACTCAGTGCCCTTGGTTTTTCTTTGCAATTTAGACATAGCCCCAGTCTACCTTCCTCTCTGTCTCGGCTATCTTTTGCTTTTCCAGCCATCGAATTTCTGCTAGGTTCTGTTTATGCTCAAGTTGCAGTTTATTTGCCATCTTTCGCACTCTAATTTTTTCTGCAGCTTCTGTAGCATCACGTAAGGGCTGTGCTCCTGCCTTTTGATCACTGGCCATTAACAGATTTCTCAGTTCTTGATTTGTAGCTTTCTTTCTAAAGCTTATCCCCTTTTCTGAACACAAACCTTCCAAGGCTTTTTTGCCAAGGCCCTCATATGCTCTTCGCTCACCCATTGCAACTGCTTTTTAACCAAACTCTCAATACCAAAATTCAAATTCTCCACCCTCACTCTGAACTCCTTGCCCCATTCTCTTTACCAACACTGCACATCCCTTGGCTGCTCATCAGATTTCTCTCTCCTCTCTCTGCCCACCCCCATACCACTGGTTCCCAGTCTCTTTGCCCAGCCAGCCCTCAACTCTCCCCCTACCTTAACTCTCAGTCTCTCCCTACCCCTAGGCTCCCTCTCTTAATCTACTCAACCCTCCCTCCACACACACACACTCAAACTCCTCCCTCAGGTCTGGTTCCTGTTCCCTCTGCATTCACATCAGGTAGCTTCCTCCTTCACACTGCTTGGGACAGGCGAAGGAGGAAGCAGGGACAGGCGAAGGACAGAAAGGCTCCCGGCTCAGTACCGTGCCCAGCACACAACAGCCCAGAGCTGCAACTGAGGAAAAGTCCTGTTCAGTATCAGGTTGAAACATGTCAGAGCAATGGACTCTCTGGAGATTTTAGCTACAAAGACCTAGCAAGTCTCTATTAACCATGTGCAAACAGAAGTTTTTCCAACAGGTTTCAACCTAGCCAAATTCGGGTAGATTTTCACTGAAACAGCTAAAGGCACATTCCTGACACAAAAGCTGTCCTCTGCCAAATTTCAAGGAGGGCACTGAAATCTGTCCACAGAAAAGGTTGTCAGAATTTAACATGGACAAAGCAATTCTCCCGAGCCTTTATCCTAGAAACAGCTGAAACACTTTGGTTGAAATTTTCCAAAAACAAATCAGCAGGAAGCAGGCATGGAAAATTTCAGCCAATCAGCCAGAGTTAGAAGCAACCAAAAACAGGGAAAGTGTTGGGCAAACCTGTTAATAGGCAGTGCTATCAGCCCTACATATAAGTGACAAGATACTACCTATTCACAGAGTTTAAGCTCAGAAGGGATCAGAAGATCCTCCAGTCTGACCTCCTGGAGGCCGTTAAGTTACCCAGTGACCCTGTACAGAACTCAATAATTAGTGTATGGCTAAAGCAAGACTCCTAAAAAGGCACCAATTCCCTTGGTAGCCTGTTCATCACAATTATACCATCTTTACAAGTCTCTAACAGCTTACAGCAAGTCACAGAGAACGTCTATTATATAGGACCCTACCAAATTCACAGTCCATTTTGGTTAATTTCATGGCCAGAGGGTTTTTTTTAAATTGGTCAATTTCACTATTTCAGATGTTTACATCTGAAATTTCATGGTGTTGTAACCATGGAGGTCCCAACCCAAAATAGCACTATGGGGGGGGGGTGTCTTAAAGCTGTTGTAGGGGGGTGGCAGGATTTCCACCTTCAGTTCTGCAGAGCTTCCTGCAAATGGAAGAGGCTCCCGGAAGTGGAGGTGGTCCAATCACTCCAGTGCTGCTCACAACTGCTAGTCACAGCCAGTGGTGGATTAACGCATGGGCCCTGGCCAATTTGAAAAATGGGTGCCCCAAGCCCAGGCAGGAGCTGGAGGGAGAGGGGAGACACTGAGCGGAAGCCCTAAGTCCAGGTGCTCCAAGTCCAGGCAGGAGTCCGGGGGGGGAGGGGTGTTGCAGAAACCTGGCCTGGAGCTTGGTGGTTTTATTATCTCAAGGGAGAGTTCTTTCCCATAGACATAGAGAGTCTTCACCAGCTGCACCACTGTAGTGCTGTACATGTAGACAAATCCTCAATGTGTAAATCATCCTGCTACCCCAAATAACTACAACTAGCCAATCGTTCTTCCCAACATTAAAAGAAAAAGGCAGGCTCTGCAATGCAGCAGGATCTCCTCCTTTCTCACATAATTTCTCTCAGCACCTCCAACAAGGTACCATGGTTGCTGCATTTTGTCCAAGCACTCGCTCACAGATCTCATACTCCATGTTTGCAAAGCATGCCAGTTTTATGAATGCTTAGATACATATAATACCATTAGTAAAAAATCGAAGTGAAGAGAAGAAACAGGGCAGCCTGTAACAACCATAACAAACTCAGGGATGAAACAAAACTAACAAGAGACATATGCTGGCACACTAGGAATGAACTAACTGTCCTTTTAAGGATACACTGAAAAATAAGATTTATTACAGATTAGTCTAAATATTTTGGATGTGCATAAGAAATGTATTTAGTTGCTTGCATTTAAAACTTTCATATACTGTACCACTTAACTAAAATAGAAGGAAAATATGTATTTTATCATCGAGAAATCAACTGTAAACTATTTTTTGAGTGATAAGAATGTTGCTTACTAGTTCTCAACTTATGCTTATGCTCAAATAAATTGGTTAGTCTCTAAAGTGCCACAAGTACTCCTTTTCTTTTTGTGAATACACACTAACATGGCTGTTACTCTGAAACCAACTTATAATGGGAAGTTGGGATAATTCAAATGGTTACTTATGGTATAGAAAGTAAAAGTCATGCTACAAAATGCCAATATCTTAAAAGTATTCTAATTTGACTAGGTAATAATGAAAAAATTCATTCTTTTGTCATTTGTCTCATTATGATTGTAAACCACTTGCAGGATTGAGAACTAGAGGTGCAAGTGACAGTGACCCAATATCCATGACTGAAAATATGGCCATGTTATTTATGCCAGCCTATCAATGTTTCTCCACTAGGCATTGGGAAAAGGGAAAGTAAAAAATCTCTCTAAAACTGACAAAGCATCAGAAAGAGCAAGCTACGAGAAGGGCAAAACCAAAGGCCATTGTTATATCTTCTGTCACTAGAGTTCCTTGGAAAGGAAGGCTTAGCTACACATTGGAGAATTGAGTGAGGTGTGGTAGAAAGTGAATATTGATGGGGGTTTGGCTTTGGAGGGAGATATACCTGAACAAAAAAATTTTTTAAAATAGCAGACATTTCTAACCTTGTACAAGAAGCAAGTTCCATTTTAGCCTTCTTATTTCATTTGCTTCTTAAACTTGTCTAAAGGTCATTGTAAGTCTATCCTTCCCAAAGCTCTCATACTCCATGTTTGCAAAATGTTACATTACTGATACCACCATGATACATTACAATATGGCAGGACAATTTAGGCCAAACCTGAGTCAAGGTAAAAAGAGACTAAGCCACATTTAAGCATGTTATGGGTATAATGAGCAAACATTTTCCTGAATAGCTTTCAAGACACAGAACTCTGAGCACTAAAAACACACACACACACACACACACACACACTCTCAGTTCAGAGCAAAGGGAACAGGTGGTCTGCCAAGTTGGAACTATAAAGCAACATTAATGGATTCCCTTTAGAAAATTTCAGATAAGCAAACACTTTCACATCACTTATAATGACCATGCACTAGTTTTACTGGAAAATACAGAATATGCTAACTAAAGAGCCAGATCATTTGACAGCTTTGCAATTCTAATGCAATTCTAATGAGAATTGAAAATGAGTTAAAAGAATGAGGCATCAAGCGCAGAATCAAACGTGTTCTTCGTCCTTGAACAGTAAGGTCAGAAGAATATTCTGAACCCATATTACAGGCTACTGAATATTAGTTTCCTTAGATTATCCCTGCTTTAAACTTTTATCTACCAAGTAGTTTCATTAGAGAGTCACAAAGGTCTTCACAAAGATCAACACATCAATGTGCTGCTTACTTCATTGGACTATTTTTATTCCTGGGGGAATTCTGTGCACATACACATTCGGGACGAAAGGCACTTCAGTTACACCTTTCTCCCACCAGGGGCTGCTATGGCACCAAAAGAGAGGACAGCCCTCTCTGTCCACCACAGAGAGGGAAAGGGATACGCTGCCTTCCTCACAGCACCTTGTTTGCAGGGCCAGGTGAGAAGGCATGGGATACGGGGGGGACGGACAGAGCAGGGCACATGCAGTTCCTGGGGGAGGGGGGGGTCATAAATTGGGGTTCAGAAGGGCTATGGGGGGGACAGACTAGGGCGGGGGCACAAGAGCTAGCAGCTGAAAGGGAGTGGGGGTGCATGGACACATGGGGTACAGGGACATATGGTGACAAGGGGTGGCTAAGTGGGGCACAGGGATGGAGGGAGAGACTAGGGGTCAGCCAGGTTCTGCATGGGGGAGGCTCCCCAACTCTCTAACAATCCCTCCACCCCAAAACAATCCTTGTTCCATACTTCTCCCACCCACACCCAACAACCCTCCGAAGTTTACACCCAGGCTCCTTCCCAGCAATTACTTCCTTCTTCCTCAGCTCCTATGTTACCTCCTCAACTCCCCAAAGCCTTTGCACTGCTTCTGAGGGGTGGAGGGGTGGGGGGAAAAAATATGTTTCTGTACTGTAGTTTAAATGAATTTTTACTCAAAAGCTTAGTATTAAAATGCCTAGTAAGGAATCTATTTGTCAAGAACATTTCTTAAATCTTTTTTGTTTTCCGTATTATTACAGACATACTTGCTGACAGGTATTTTGAAATAAATTACCAAAATAATTGAAACTGGTTGATTATATTGTGTTATTTATTTTAAAATATTGTGTGCAGAATTTTTAATTTTTTGGCACAGAATTCCCCCAGGAGTATTTAATGACAATGTTAAACAACATTTTATTAACAGCCTGATCTCAAAATTAGTTATAGCATCAAACAGTAGTATCTTAACATTTTTTTACGTAAATATTGGGTATGATTATATGAATAGACAAATTAAGTTTTAAAAATTCCTTCAGACTTATGACTGTAAGTGCAGTTGCAATGACAACCAAAATCAGCAAGAGCGAAACTGCTGCCCCTCCCAAGATATAGGATTGAAGGTAGGATCATTGCATCAAGAACATGTGCCTCTGGAGTTTGTTGCCTCTGTGTACAAGCACAACATATTCTCCATGTTGAGGTGCAAATCTTTGTGTGTCTAGTGTAATTCTGAATGTTCAAGAGGCAACATGATCTAGAAGCTAGAGCAGAGCAATGAAGCTGGGAGGACAGGGTTCTCTTACCAACTGCCACAACCTCTGCGCCTCACATTTCCTCATCTCTAAAATCAGTCATTACCATTTTCAAACCCTGGGAGATCTTTAGACAGTACAGTTGGTACACAGGATATTAAACATGACCAGCAAAAGGGGAAGAAAATGGGTTTCCCTCTTGAACATTTAAATTTTGTTGGAAAATTTTATTTCCTTGCCCTATTTTTGCACCTTTGGTTAAAACATGGTCTAAATCAGAACCATTGCACTAGTTTAAATACATTGATCTAGTTAAACTGGTGCAAACCTCTAACACAGGTGCACTTAAATCAATTTAACTCAAATTAGTTTAGCTTCATTTGTAAGTATATTAGTTTGCATTGATAAGTTAAGCAAGGGTAAACTGGTTTAAGTACAATTACATTAGGGTGTTGCACCAGCTTAACTAAGTAGATTTTAAATTTAAACAAAGTGGTTCAACTTTCCTAATATATACAAGCCCTTAATTAAAGTTGCTCAGATGCTTTCATACATCGGTGCTGAGGAGTTAGAACTGAACTGAACTGCAAGAGAAGCAGAAGTGTAATATTTTATCAGTAATCGTTATTGGTGTCTTTAAGAAGTGGTTTTCTCTGGACGAAATAAGCCTTATATTATCATATTATATAGAACATATGAAAAATGCTTAAATCCAAAATACATAAAATGCAACTGTTTTTAAATCGCACAAGATTAGTAACTATTGGCCTCCATATGAAAGTATTACCTTTTAAAGAAGTATCACAGGGGAAAATCCATGAAATCTTCATCATGAGACCTGCAAAGTTCAGCACATGCTACTCACAATTGGCATTCTGGATTCCCCCAGAGGCTTTTAAAGCTTCGTGGTTACTTAACGTATCTATTAGAGTAAATCTGATGTTTTGGTCACTCTGATCCCTTACTAAGGACCTTATTAGAACAAGGCACCTTCAAAATACATTCATATTTAAGTAATTCAAGAAACAAGCAAATTACTATAGCCTTATACAAAGTAGTGTATGTACAGGATGTTCTATAATTGTTTTTGCAGTTTTACACCAGACAGCAATTTAGTTATCACTGTTCTGGAACAAACTTTTCAAGTATTTTATATTTCAAATCTCAGAATACAAGAAAGATTCAAATACTGCAGGATATCCCAGAGGAAATTTTTTCTATCTTTCAGACATCATGAACGGAAAAAAAAAATCGTATTTCACTGATCTGACATCTAATAAGACTGTATTTAAAAAAGCGCTAACTAGATATCCATAGGGCAAACAAAGGATCTCTAACAATAACTCTACACATGACTGGCATGCAAGAAAAATATCTTTTACCTGTGCCATCTGAGGAAGGAAAAGGGATGGTGAAAAGAAGCGACTATGGGGAAAAAACATGTCCAGTATACATTTTAATGGCTACCATCATTTGAAAGATTATGAGGGAGGAATCTGCCTTCTTTCAAAAGGAGGACATAAAAGCTTGAAGTCTATGCATGAAACTCTTTACCCATCAAAGGAGAGCACTGTGCCTTTTAGCTCATTGAAATGCACGTCCATATACACAATAAGAACATTTACTTGCAGCCAAATAGATTACATAATGGTGTTTCACAAATCAGCTCTTGAACAATGCCAAGTGCAATGAAGTCGCTTCATGACACATCAAGGAATGGTATGAGACAAACACTATTAGAGCTGGAATTTCAAAAGAAGCATCCTACTTCAAAATCATTGTAAATTTCAAGTATTTAACCTACTCGTATGCATAAGCCTCAAAATTTCTGCTTCTGGGCAGTTACATCACAAAAATTAACTCAAAGTCAATGACTGGAGAAAACCCTGCTCTCATGTCTCTGTTCTTTACCAGCATTGGGAGCATTATCCAGAATTTCCTTAGGAAAGCACTAAAATACAAAACAAAATTGGCAAAAAGAAAAGGAGTACTTGTGGCACCTTAGAGACTAAACACATTTATTTGAGCATAAGGCTTTTGTGAGCTACAGCTCAATTCATCGGATGCATGTAGTGGAAAATACAGTGGGGAGATTTATATACACAGAACATGAAACAATGGGTGTTACCATTCACACTGTAACAAGAGTGATCACGTAAGGTGAGCTATTGCCAGCTTGGGGGGGGGGGGGGGGGCGCTAGGAGACAGGACCTTTTGTGCTGATAGTCAAGGTGGGCCATTTCCAGCAGTTGACAAGAACATCTGAGGAATGGGGGTGGAGGGGGGGACGTGGCGGAATAAACATGGGGAAATAGTTTTACTTTGTGTAATGACACACCCACTTCCAGTCTTTATTCAAGCATAAGTTAAATTGTATCCAGTTTGCAGATTAATTCCAATTCAGCAGTCTCTCATTGGAGTCTGTTTTTGAAGGTTTTTTTGTTGAAGAATTGCCACTTTTAGGTCTGTAATCAAGTGACCAAAGAGACTGAAGTGTTCGCCAACTGGTTTTTGAATGTTATCATTCTTGACATCTGATTTGTGTCCATTTATTCTTCTACGTAGAAACTGTCCGGTTTGGCCAATGTGCATGGCAGAGGGGCATTGCTGGCACATGATGGAATATCATATTGGTAGATGCGCAGGTGAACAAGCCTCTAATAGTGTGGCTGATGTGATTAGGTCCTATGATGGTGTCCCCTGAATAGATATGTGAACACAGTTGGCAACGGGCTTTGTTGCAAGGATAGGTTCCTGGGTTAGTGTTTTTGTTGTGTGGTTGCTCGTGAGTATTTGCTTCAGGTTGGGGGGCTGACTGTAAGCAAAGACTGGCCTGTCTCCCAAGATCTGTGAGGGTGATGGGTTGTCCTTCAGGATAGGCTGTAGATCCTTAATAATGCGTTGGAGGGGTTTTAGTTGGGGGCTGAAGGTGACGGCTAGTGGCGTTCTGTTATTTTCTTTGTTGGGCCTGTCCTGTAGTAGGTAACTTCTGGGTACTCTTCTGGCTCTGTCAATCTATTTCTTCACTTCAGCAGGTGGGTACTGTAGTTGTAAGAATGCTTGATAGAGATCTTGTAGGTGTTTGTCTCTGTCTGAGGGGTTGGAGCAAAGGCGGTTGTATCGTAGAGCTTGGCTGTAGACAATGGATCGTGTGGTGTGGCCTGGATGAAAGCTGGAGGCATGTAGATAGGCATAGCGGTCAGTAGGTTTCTGGTATAGGGTGGTGTTTATGTGACCATCGCTTATTAGCACCGTAGTGTTCAGGAAGTGGATCTCTTGTACGCACTGGTCCAGACTGAGGTTGATGGTGGGATGGAAATTGTTGAAATCATGGTGGAATTCCTCAAGGGCTTCTTTTCCATGAGTCCAGATAATGAACATGTCATCAATGTAGCGCAAGTAGAGAAGGGGCTAGGGGACGAGAGCTGAGGAAGCGTTGTTCGAAGTCAGCCATAAAAATGTTAGCATACTGTGGGGCCATGCAGGTACCCATAGCAGTGCCACTGATTTGAAGGTATACATTGTCCCCAAATGTGAAATAGTTATGGGTGAGGACAAAGTCACAAAGTTCAGCCACCAGGTTTGCTGTGACATGGTCGGGGTTCTAGGGGTGTGTCTGTGCGGATTTGTTCTTGTGCTTTTATAGGGAGTTTCTTGAGCAGATGGTGTAGTTTCTTTTGGTAACCCTCAGTGGGATAAGAATTATAACATTCAAAAACCAGTCGGAGAACACTTCAATCTCTTTGGTCACTCGATTACAGACCTAAAAGTGGCAATTCTTCAAAAAAAAAAAAAAAACCTACAAAAACAGACTCCAACGAGAGACTGCTGAATTGGAATCAATTTGCAAACTGGATACAATTAACTTAGGCTTGAATAAAGATGGAGTGGATGTGTCATTACATAAAGTAAAACTATTTCCCCATTATTATTTCCCTTCCCTTCCCCCCCTCACCCCACACTGCTCCTCACATGTTCTTGTCAACTGCTGGAAATGGCCCACCTTGATTATCACTACAAAAGGTTTCCCCACCCGCCCCCCCGCTCTCCTGCTGGTAATAGCTCACCTTACCTGATCACTCTTGTTACAGTGTGTATGGTAACACCCATTGTTTCATGTTCTCTGTGTATATAAATCTCCACACTGTATTTCCACTGCATGCATCCAATGAAATGAGCTGTAGCTCACGAAAGCTTATGCTCAAATAAATGTGTTAGTTTCTAAGGTGCGACAAGTATTCCTTTTTTTTTGCGGATACAGACTAACACGGCTACTACTCTGAAACAAAATTGGTATTTGAATTTCTGAAGTCAGTTGGGTATATATAGTATGTTCAGAAATCTTGTAAATATTTACATCATAATACTCATGTTAACACAACATTTTCAAGGTCAGTATTGTGCATGCAGCTTCTTGGAGCTACATATTTTTGTGCTATTTTTAACATTTGACTGAGCGTCTTGTGCCGACAGAAGCTCTACCCTGTTTACAAAATATTCCCAAGCTACATCTGGTGATTCTACTGGTACATCTTGTAGCAGTAAACAGAGCAGCAATTTTAAATACACAGGTAGAGCATTTTTCACACTATTGTGTGCAAAAGTTGCTTCTTTGATTTTTTTTAAATAATATATTTATAAAAACAGATTCTGCAGCTATTCCATATCAACTCCCATAAAGTCAGAAGAGCTCATGCAACTAGTCACACACAAAATGGCTCTACTTATCTCTAAGATAACATTTAGTGGTGGTGCATGGGGGCGGTATCTGCAAACGTGACAGAATTTGGCAAGTTATTTCAGGAACTGCAACATTCAGGTCACCTATTAAGTACAGTTGTGAACTGAAATTGTAGTACTGTAACAAAACAGCATGTTGAGAGCTTGTTTACACCTTGTAAGTTTGTGTTTTTTTACTTTCCATCCCCCCCCCCGTACTAACATAATATAACAAGAGACAGACAACTTACCCACACAAGCATTTAGAAATAGCCAATCAGTCTTTTTCATTCTATTTTTTATTTGCTTTAGTTTTTTGAAGTCAACTTCAAGTTCCTCCTTGCTGCCAACAGCTCCAGCCAATTCAATTCTTTGGAAGTCCATTTTCACTTCTGATTCACGTTTGGTTGTAGGAGGAGATCTTCTTTGGCTATTTCCGCTACTGCAGCTTCCCCTCCATCGAGCTCTGTCTTGCTCATTTATGATTGAAGAAGCTTCTTCTGTGTCTGCCAGTTCTATTGCTTCAATGTTGTTAGGTCTGGGATGATCACATACCACACATTTCTTGGCCTTAGCCCAGTTTTCGTATGTACATACAGAACAAGTCCAGTGCTGTGCTCTCGTGTTCAGTTTATTTCTATCATTGTACTCTTCACAAGGATCAACAGAAAAGGGGACTGATCTTGAACCAGACCCTGAAGACTGAGGAGATTCTGTGGGGCTCCTGGTCCTACGCTGGGACAAGCACTGAGTACATCTTATCGCTCTTGGCCAGTTCAAGTACGTGCACATGTGGCATGACCATTTATTTGCACTTTCCATACTGTAAGAAGATTTAACCCTTGGTCTTGCACTAGAATCTGGACATATCAAAGGGCTGCTGCCTCCTTCGATGCTTGTAGGATCCCAATCTCTACCGACTTCACTTGAACCACTTTTGAATGGATCTTCGGTAATAATTGTTCCACTAGGTCTCTGAGCACGGCACATGGTACACTTAATTGCAGATGGCCAATTTTCATATGTACAATACTCACAAGCCCATTTAATTCCACGTTCTGTCATCGTGCACTTCTTGAAGTAAATTGTGTTGGGCAGAAAGCTATAAAAAATTAGAAAATATTATTAGAACATAATGGTTGCATACTATACCATAAGTTTTATTAAAAGGATAGCATACTTTTAGGCAAACATCCTGATTAATGCTTAAGCAACCTTTTTTCCTTTCTTTTTTTTTTTTTAAATGCAGGAATAGGGATATCCCAAGAGGAAATGAAAACATGCCTTCAGATTTCAGGCTCTCCTTCAATTTAAGCTGAAAACTTCATAAACAGATTCCAAAGATGGAATACTGTTTATCGCTTCATAGTCTTCTGAAGGTTGTACAGACTTGACATCTTTACCTAGCTCCTGTTCCACAGTATGAAGAGAACACTGGAATGATAAAGGTACGGGGAATGAAGGGGGGAAAAAGTAGGGAAGTGGATCACAAGGGCTGAAAATAGTTAGAACAATTAGACAAGAAAAGTCAGTATTAGTACAACAATATAGAAAAGGTAGCACTTAAAAACTGTCCAAAGTCCCTAATTTCAAGGGTTAAATATGTTGATAGGCAAAGCCAGAATGGGGTGGGTTTGCTTTCTTATGTTGCACCAGCCAGGTAGATAGTTTTGTTAAGGTGGCATGCACTAAACAGCGTGCTGAGTTTGATTTAAGAGTATACATAAGGTGTTTAAGCCTATTTGTATTTGTTTAACATTGTTCAGGTCAGTAGCTGCTATTAGAAAAATCAGAAGAATGCCAGTGTAGAAACTAAGTTTGTTGGCAGGCTTTTTAAGATATGTACTCCAATACTAATTTCCACACTACGATGATTTAAAGAAAACAACAAAAACAAAAAACACACCAATCTTACTTTTTCCTCTAATGAAGAGGAGATTCTGTCTCCATGCTGGTTCAGACCTTGTCCTCCTCAGACTGCAAAATGGGATGGATGACACTATCTGACAACTATCCCTGTAAACAAAATGAAGACAGTTTCAATTAAGGCCTCACACTGGACTTGAGCAACCAGAAAAGTAGTGCTTTGTATGCCACTCCCATTCTAATCCCTGGCTGCTGTTTAAACTCAGTGATGACCTATTCTGAGCCTTAGCGTATCTAAAATAAGTTTGCCATTGATCAATTTTTGGGAAGAACCAGCTACAGTGCATCATACAACCATTTAACTGTTCAACTTTCATTAATGTTAACTGAAGTAGCAGAGCTAAATTCACACAAACTTTGAACTTGTATCACAATATCTATGAACGTCTCTACCTCAATTAAGAACTCAACTAAGTCTAATATTAAATGGTTTTGATTTTACAATCTGCAGAAGAGAACTGCGTTCTTTTCCATTCCCTGTATTACAAAGTTAGTTTTATTTGATGAATTGCAAGTTATGCACTGTTTTCAAGAGTATATCCTCAACACAAACTCAGTATGTCAGTTCAACTGTTAGTTTTCATATTTCCATGGTACTGCAATTTTCCTGTACAATTGATGGGAAAAAAGTTACAGTAGAACCTCAATTACGAACACCAGAGTTACGAACTGACCCGTCAACCACACACCTCATCTGGAACTGAAAGTACACAATCAGGCAGCAGAGACAAAAAAAGCAAATACTGTACAGTACAGAACTGTGTTAAGCATAAACCACAAAAAAGGGGAGGGGGAGTTTTAAAAAAACTGACAAGATAAGGAAACTGTTTCTCTGCTTGTTTCATTTCAGTTAAGAGGGTTAAAAGCAGCATTTTTCTTCTGCACAGTAAGTTTCAAAACTGTATAAAGTCACTGTTATGTTGTAAACTTTTGAAAGAACCACCACAACATTTTGTTCAGAGTTACAATCAACCTCCATTCCCGAGGTGTTTAGAATTCTCAAGTTCTACTGTACATGCTGGCTTTTAACTCAAATGCACTTTACACCCATTTAGACTGAAAGGGTATCACAATGTTAGTTTCGGTCTCTTCTATATTTAGAAGCCAAAATTCTGCAAGTGCTATATTTCTCACTGAAACACCTTCAAAACATTTCTGTGCCTCTGTTATCAGCCATAGAGTTAGATCAAAAACAGTTTGAGTTGATTAGTTATTCATAAATGACTGCCCAGACAGCCAAGCTAGTACAGTTTGAAGGTAAGCTTGTTAGCACTTAGAGCTGTTAACACTCTATGGTTCTAGCATAGTACCCCTCCCTGACCAGCTTCTTACTACAATAAAACGGTGATGTACCTCTTCGGTAATTGTTGTCCTCTGAGCGGTGATGCACATATCAGTTCCACTTTAGGTATGTTCATGTGCCAGTCAACTGAAGCAGGGAACTTTTTCGCATAACAAAACCCATCAGGGCAGCACTGTGCCCCCTACACTCTCATGTTGCTAGCCAACAGCATAAAGAGGCAGAGCAACCCCCAAGTCCCTTCACACCAGAGACCAGTATTAGCTGTGATTCTGATAAAGAGGGGAAGGAGAGTGGGTCACGGAAGCACCATGCGCCGCACATCTCAAAGAACAACAGGTATGCAATTTTTCCTGCGAGTGCTTGCACTCGCCCATTCCACTTTAGGCAACTCATAAGCAGTTCCAGATGGAGAAGGATATTGGAGCCTACCTAAACAAGGATTGCAATACCACTTTCCCAAATCTAGCATAGTCTCTTTAAGGCCTCGGAGAGAGCATAATGACAGTGAAGGTATGAACCAACCAAGTCATAGCCTTGCAAGTGTCACGACCTTTTAAAGAAAAAAGAAAGCAGCAGCCAGTGCTGCTTGTGATATTGCAGCGTGCGCTAAAACGCTTTGAGGCAGTGGAACATCAGAATATCATAGCATAGACAAATACAGGAGAAGATCCAGAAAGATATCCTCTGCAAAGTGACAGGTTGCCCTTCATCCTGTCAGCAAGAGCCACAAAATTGCAGAGAGATGTTCAACTCTTTAGTCCCATGCAGGAAAAAGACTAGCACCCTGAGAACATCCAAAGTATGACATTTTCCTCATCTCAGAAAAGAGACTGGTAAATATACAGTCTGATTGAGATTTTAAAAAAAAAAAAATCTATACTACTTTGGTAAGCAATATGGGGTGTCGATGCAAACAATCTTTACAAGACACCATGTAAAGAGGGTCACCCACCAAAGCCTGGAGTTCTACTACCCTCCCAACTAAAGCGATAGCTACCAGGAATGTTACCGTCATTGAGAGAAAGAAAAAACCCAGACATAGGTTCAAAAATGGGTTCCATTAAAATTAAAATGGTGTGGGGTCTCAAATAGGTGGGAAGAAACTGTCCAAACCTTTCAAGAACCTAACAGTCACACAGTTGAAAAGACGTATCTTCCCTCTACACGTGGAAGCATGTGAAGAGATTTGCCAGATGAACTCTCAGTGAACTTGCAAAGTCCTTGATCTGTTAGGTGAAGCAGGTAAACCAGTATAAACAGAATTGGAGCCCATAAAGGAGAGGTATCTTTCTGCTGGAACCACACTGGGAACCTCTTCCATCAGCTATTTCCTGGGGTAGGTATAGAAGGTTTCCTGATATTTTAAAGCAGATTTCCAACTCGAACAGAGAGCTTCCTGGGGAGTTAACCATTGAGCATCTATGCAGTCATGCGCATGCTGAGAGGGCTGGAACAGTTGTGGTCCTGCAAAACTACATCCAAGACCTGAGGGAGCATTACAGGATCCTGAATTGAAAGGCTAACAGATCCGAGAAGCAATCCTGACAAGGTCAGGATGGCACTATAAAAATTATTGTGGCACGATCCTGTCTAAACTTGCTCAAAACTCAGGACCATAGGGATAGGGAAGGGAAGCATACAGAAGTTTCCCCTTCCAGAATAGTAGCCTACCTGGTTTGTGACCTATCCTTGAACAGAACTGATGACATTTCCTGTCAGGTTGCATTCCCAAAATCTGAAGAATAGAGACTTTGCTATGTCAGACTGAGGGATGACTCATGGTCTCTGCTGAATGATCTGCAGAAAAATGGTATGCTAGCTAGCTCTGAGACCTAGGAAAGAGAGAGGCTTTGACATTATATAACTCCTGATGCAGGAAGACTGGAAGCTCTTTCCTTCTTGGCAAAGGGAGTCTGACCTAGTTCCTCCCTACTTATTTAGATAAAACGCTGCAATTGTGTTGTCTGTGGACACCTGTACTGAACAACCTTTGATGTGGGGAAGAAACTTGACAGGCCAGGTGAACAGCTCAAAGCTCCCAAAACACTGGTGTGGAGGAATCCTACACTGACCAGAGACCCTGAGTCTCAAAGTTCTCTACATGAGCTCCCCAACCAAGAAATGAATCACATACAACTAGGGTAATGGAGAGCACAGTTGGGGCAAAAGGAACCTCACTGCATACACTGGCAGGGTCCATCCACCAGTCCAGGGACGTCAAGACACTTCTTGGTACATGAGTCAGCTTCTCCAGCAGATGACAAGAGGGACAATAGACAGATTTCAACCATTTATGCATGATTCTGAGGTGAAGTCTGGCATGATGAGTCACATATGTAAAAGCTGCATGTGACCTACAAGCTTCAGACAATCGCTCATTGTAATACAAGGATACGCCTTTAAGTCTTCGCATGGGTCCAATATCTCCTGAAACCTGGCCTGAGACAAATACTGTCCTACTCAGGTCAAATTGAGAACTACTCCTCTGAATCAGATTCTCTGGACAGGTAGAACAGATTTCTCTCCTTGTTGATCAGTACTCCCAAATGAAAGAGGAACTGAATTTTCTCAATGGCCACTGGTACTAGTTGTCTGGACCAACCTGAACCAAGCACTCATCCAGATGTGTACACCTGGACTCCTATCCTTCAGAGATGTGCTGCAACCACCGCCATACTCTTTGTGAAAACTCAAGGGACTGAAGACTAAAGAGGAGGAGGGTAAACTTATAATGAATGTCTGCTACAACTAACTGTAAGAATCTACTGTGACTACTGAATGATGGAATGATGAATCACATGGAAGCAAGCAACAAGGACAACAAAGAAATCGTAGTCTACATACAGGATAATGCATGCTACGGTAACCATATGAAATTTTTTAAAATGTACTTGTTGAGCTTCCGTAGGTTTAAAATAGGTCTGAGGCCTTCCCTGGGCTTATTTTCTCAACCAAAATAGGAATAGAATCCTTTCCCCTGGTGATGAGGAGATACTTCCTCTATAGACCCTAACTGTAACAGTGACTGAACATCGTGAATTAGTACGGCCTCATGAGTCCCTGAAAAGGGATGGGAGAGGAATGTGAAGGAGTGCGAACTGCAGAGTATACCCCAGTTCCACCATGCTTAGAACCCACTGATCTGATGTAACGTGGATCTAAGCACTTACTTAGGAATTGGGACAACCTACTGCCAAAAGGTATGAGAAGTCAAAATGAGGGGGTCGCTGGCCTTAACCAAGGAGTTGATTGTCTATAGTATCTAAGCTATCTGTTTGGAGTTAGCAGAAGAGGAAGAGAAGGTTGGTCTCCTTCCGTGAGTGTTATAGCCTTTCCTCCATTGATGGGGCTGTCTAACAGGGTAACGCTGATACCAATAATGCATTTGAAGGCGGAACTGCTTTCTCTGTGGGCCTGGGAGTATAAATGACAAAGGCCTTAGGGTTAGCCGAAAATTTTCTAGAGAATGAAGTTCTTCACCGGTCTTCTCTAAGATAGGTTTGGCTGTTCAAAAAGGCACATCCTCAGTAGTCTGTTGGATTTCAGATGGAATGCCAGACTGCAGCCAAGATGCATAGTGACTGCCATTACCATTACTCAAACAGCTGAAAACATTTTATCCAGTGCAGCCTGAAAGGATGATTGTGCTACCACGTGGCCCTCACTGATAAGTAAGGCCCCGTGTTTGTCACACATTCTGTGACCTCCATGACTTCTGCAGCGGCTGGGGCCTCCTGAGCAGCTCGGAGCCCCAAGGCCAGGCGCACCAACTGCTACTGGAGCAGTCTTGGGCCCCCTGCCCCCCAGCAGCAGGAGTTTGGGTGTGGGGAGGCTCAGGGCTGGGGTGTGAGGTGGTGCTTATCTGGAGTGGAGGGCTCCCCTCCCTCAGCCCCTAGCTCCATGTGCTGCCTCTACCGTCAGGCACCGCCCCAGCAGCTCCCATTGGCTGCAGTTCTCAGCCAATGGGAGCTGAAGAACCAGGGATTAGGACAGAGTGGAGGCAGCATGTGGAGCTCAGGGTAGGGAGCCTGCCCCAGCTCTGCCAACCCTCCCCCACCCTCACACATGGTGGCGCTCCCCCGCCGCCGAGCTGTGTCCCCTCCCCCAAGCACCGACAGCGTATCACACACACACACACACCCCCAAGCACCAGTAACAACATCCCCCAGGCAGTCCCCCGAGCCTCCCCCCCCGCCCCCAAGTTTTAGTGAGGGGTGTATAGTAAAAGTCATGGACAGGTCACAGGCCGTGAATTTTGTTTACTGCCTGTGACTTTTACTAAAAATATCCATGATTAAAATATAGCCTTACTGATAAGTGCTCTGTATTCCCTCTCATGTCTGGCAACAAGTCAAGGAATTGTAGCACTGAGTCCCTATTGGAGTAATCACAGCAAGCAAACAAGAGTCTGTTAGTTTGTAATTTTCAACTGTATTCCTGATAATGAATAAACTTTCCTTCCAAACAAATCCCATTTCTTCATGTTTTTGTCTTTGGGAGTACATTTAGATTGTCCTTGTCTTGCATTTATATTAACTATGGTTACCACCAAAGATCCTGCAGTTGGGTGTGAATAAAAGTACCCATGACCCCGAGAGGGAATTTGCACATTTCCTCAGTCCTTTTGGCAGCGGGTGTCAGAGAGGAGAGAGAGTTTGCCAAAAGGATTTTGTTGTGCTCCAAGAGAACATTATCAATAGGTAAAACCACTCTAGCATGTCCTATAGTACATAAAATATCCTTTAACTTGTGAGAATTGCCCTGAACCAGTTCTACTGGAATTCCCAGAGCAGTGGCTACCTTTATCATAAGTTCCTGGTATGTTTTGTAATCATCAGGAACCAGAGAGGATGACTCAGATAGTAGCCTCACCTGGTGACGAGGATGAACTATGGAAGGGTTGCACTGTAATGTCTGTTCTGTTGTATCTCTGCACCAGAAGGGTCACACGCTGAAGGAAACATCTTCTTACTGAGTACCTGACTCAGTACCAAGTTCGGCACCGGGCAAAGTATGGTACCTTGATGGTGATCAAATGCTACACGGTGTGGTGGGATGGTGCTCCATACCCAAGCCAGATTGGGCTACAACAGGCCAGAGCAACTGCACAAGGCGGCAGCCAATCAGGGAGGGCCTGTTAGAGAGCCAATCAGGACCAGTATTACAGCCAGCCAATCAGGGCTAGGCTAGGCCCTTTATAAAGGCTAACCAGGAAGGGAGCAGGCAGTCTGTCCCAGACCTTCATGGGGGAAGGTCTGTCTGCGGAGCAGGAGACCAGCACTTCGAACAGAGCAGTGCTGGGGAGGCTCAGGGGGAGCATAGTAGGGCTCCGGCCCAATACCTGCCAGACTGCGGGCCGCGATAGAAAGGGCCTAGAGGGTGCGAGGGGCCAGAAGGGAAGTAGCTCAGGGACTGTCAGACAAGGGGAGAGAAGGAGGGCAGGGAGGCTGCCACTAGAGGGTCCCTGGCTCGGGAACCAGAGTAGAGGGTGGGCCTGGGTCCCTCCCTTCCCACTTATACAGTACCTGGGGGTGGAGAAGCGGCTAGAGCAGACTGCAACCAGCCCTTGAGCCGAGGGGCTAGACTGTGAGGTTGCGGGTGGCCACTGCTGTTAACACTCCCCCCCACACCCCTGAAGGGGGCAAGTGTGGATTTGGGGGCACTGCCAGAGGGCAGTGTCCTGAAGAGGACACCGCGAGCTGGGAGCAACATGGGTCGAGAAGCCAATAGAGGGCAAGACACGGACAGGACACCACCAGCAGAGGGTACTCCGCACGGGACAGAGCTAATTCCCTGAGATGCCAGCGGGAGGCGCTGCGGTGGTGAGTCCCAAGCCTGTCACACATGGTCTAACCAATGAGGACCTGGAGTCTGGAGGAACACACAGTGGATTCCCAAAGGGCCACCGTTAGAATTGGTATGGTACCAGGGCCCCACCCCAAGACATCCTGTCCGTGGACATGCTTCTACAAGAATCACAATACTGAGATCTTGACTTACGAGAGGAAGAATGAGAACAGGCTCTTGATCCTGTGTAACAAGATATTATGCTTCAAGATCCCATCTCTGATTCTGAAGAGTAGTCTGAAGGGCAAGGCAGTGTAGTACAGGAACCTGGACCAAAGAGGATGGATCTAGACTGTTCTCAGTGGTAGCAGATGACAGAACAAGGAGTAATGGTCTCAAGTTGCAGTGGGGGAGGTTTAGGTTGGATATTAGGAAAAAAACTTTCATTAGGAGGGTGGTGAAGCACCGGAATGCATTATCTAGGGAGGTGGTGGAATCTCCTTCCTTAGACGTTTTTAAGACCAGGCTTGACAAAGCCCTGGCTGGGATGATTTAGTTGGGGACTGGTCCCGCTTTGAGCAGGCGGTTGGACTAGATGACCTCCTGAGGTCCCTTCCAACCCTGATATTCTATGACCGATGAGATGTGGTCAGTACCAGAGGAAATATCCAGCAGCTTTCCCACAGAAGGTACCATACATTTGCTCCGCTTCACTTTCAAGCTTCTGGAGTCCAATGGAACCTGCACACACCCAGAATCAGGGAGCAGCAAAAATGCGGGTACCAAAGAAGGCAGCACTAGGGCTTGTGAAATGGGGTGGGCATCTGAACTTCCCACTGCATCAGTGGGAAATCCAAGACTGAGAGGCAAAGGTGGTCCCCGGCCGTTCTGTAAGCTTCAGGTGTCACAGGTACCAAAAAATGTAGGTGTAATACAAAGTCAATGTAGAACAGGGGTCAGCAACCTATGGCACGCACGCCAAAGGCGGCACGCGAACTGATTTTCAGTGGCACTCTGCCGCTCAGCCCAGGATCCCGGCCACCAACCCGGGGGTCCCAGCTGCCAGCCCTGCTCAGCCCGATGCCAGTCCCAGCCACTGGTCCGGGGGCTCCGCTGTTGGCCTGGGGTCCTGGCCTCAGCCTGGCACTCTGCAACTGCCCGCTGCTGTCCTCCACTGGCCCAGCCTGGGGCAAGAGGCCACTGGGATATTTTTAAGTCCTTATTTGCTGCTTATATCAGGCCATGTGTGACACTGCATTGTGTTTGACCTTGTGCGTGCCCCTCTGTTGCCATTTTTTCCCCCCATTGTAAGTTGAGGGGTATATTTGACAAAATGTCAGCTCCTAAGAAAGCAAAGTTAGATGTCTGTTCATTTCAGCCTTCTTGGACAGACATTTGGATTTATTCAAAAGAAGAACCGTGCCGTTTGTGCTTTCTGTTGTGAAAGTGCTGTGTGTCGCACATCAAGTGTTCAATGACATTCTGAAATGAAGCACGAGAAAACCTTTCTTGACGAAGCAGACAAGACTGAATTGATTAAAAAGGCAGTAGCAGGATATGAGAAGCAAAGCAGTATTTTTAAATGCTTAAGTGTAAGTAAAAATCAAGCTACCAAAGGAAGTTACAAGATTGCACAGTACATTGCAAAAAACAGATGGGGAATGAATATATATATATAAAAAATATTTCTCAGCAGTTCGGAGGTTTTGTTCAATGATTTGCCAAATAAAGACACAATCATATCTAGAATAAAAACTACCTGTCTCCGCCAGAACAGTTGAGAGACGCATAAGCAAAATGGCAGAAAACATTAATGAAAAGCAGACGAGACTGCATTAAAAGACACAGCAGTGTTTAGCGTTGCAGTTGATGACAGCGTGGATATAAACAACGTTCCACGTTTGGCAGTTGTTGCAAGATGTGCTTCTGATGAAATCCAAGAGGAGCTTTGTTGCCTAAAACCCCTGCATGGCACAACAAAGGGGTAAGATATAGTGGAAAGCTTTGTAAACCATTCTGAAGAATGAGGAGTTGACATCTGAAAAATATTTTGAGACACAACAGATGGTGCTCCTGCCATGGTCAGAAAACAGAAGGGATTTGTAAAGTTACTTGAAGATCAAATTGGTCGCCCAACAGTCAAATTTCATTGTATCATCCATCAAGAAAACCTGTGTGCTAAAGTTTCTAATTCAGAGCTTAATAATGTGATGAACACAGTGGTGCAAATTGTCAATTGCCTTGTTGCTCCATCTGCTTTGACTGACTCCCAGAAGAGACGGACAGTGCTTATGACATCCCACTTCAGAGCAACATTTGGTGGCTAAGTCGTGGCAAGGTTTTGGTGCGCTTTGTAAACTGTTTTGATGCAATCAAGGCCTTTTAGTCAGAAAAAGGACAAAACTACTCCGAACTGAAAGATGACAAATGGCTGTGTAAGCTCATGTTTCTAACTGACATTACCGCTCACCTAAACAAACAACCTCTGTCTCCAGGGTGCCGGGCAAATGGTTCTGGATCTTTATGAAGCCTGGAAGGCATTTGTTAAACTAGCAGTTTTTTCTCGGGATATTCGAACTTCGACTTTCCGCTACTTCCAACACATAAAGCTACCAATACATTGCACTGTCAGTGTCAATGAGATTGGAATGTACATGCAAGAACTGGAATCAGAATTTGACAGATTTCAAGATTTCCAGTGATTTGGCCCAATGCTTTCTTTTCTAATTAAACCTGGGAAGTTCAACGAAAGCGACTTGAATTTGTCTGTATTTCAGTGGATGGGTGTTTGAAGATTATGAAATGCAGCTCATTCAGTTAAAAAGCTCAATTGTGGGCATCAAAGTTTGGAGATCTGCGAAGTGCACTTGAAGCTACTGAGAGAGATCATGGGGCCTCTATTCTGACCTTCTGGATGTCCCTGCCAGTGAAATTTAACTGTTTGAAGAAAACGGCATTTGCAATGCTTTCAGCATTTGGATCTAAATACCTGTGTGAACAGATATTTTCACACATTAAATCTGTCCTCTGTCCTTCTCAGAGCCAGTTAAGAACTGATCACTCAGAAGCCTGTGTGCAGTTTAAAGTACCCAAATACATGCCAGACATTGGAAAACTCAGCAACGAAAAGCAAGGGCAAGGATCACACTAAACTGATAAGATCTGCATTTTAATTTAATTTTAAATGAAGCTTCTTAGACATTTTAAAAAATTTACTTTACATACAATAGTTTAGTTATATAATATAGACTTAGACACCTTCTAAAAACATTAAAATGTATTACGGGCAAATAAAACCTTAAATTTCAGTGAATAAATGAAGACTTGGCACAGCACTTCTGAAAGGTTGCCGACCCCTAATGTAGAATGCCCCAGCAATGGAGTTGATCTCAACAGTACCAAAACAAGGTGCTAGAGTCAACAACACTATATTGTTAGAGGATGAATGAAATACTGCGGAGTGCCTATGTGGAGCAGGCTGAGCTCTAATCTTGGTACCAGATTTCTTCCTATGAGTCTCCATTGAGGACCTGGTTTTCAAAGAGGAAGAGGGCTTTTTCTGACTGGAGGAATTAAGTGTCCAACTTCTTATGGTGTTTATGCAATACAACAGAACACCTTCTCTTCGGTTCCCTCCAAGGGGAATCCACTGTCTCAGAGTGCACTCTGAGACAGAGTCCAAGCCCCATATATGATGTTCCTGAGTGGAGCACACAGCTGACACCATCAGGTTATGCCAAAGTCAAACTTCCCAAATCATCTTAGTCTTAAACCTCCTTCAGATAGGACACTTATGTCTGACATGGCTCTCTCCTGAACACTTTAAACAACTATAATGAGGGTTGCTGATGTACAGAATTACTACAGCCAGAACAGCACTTAAATCCCAGATATTTAGGCATACCCCAGTACTGAGCTCAAAGCCGAGAGAAAAATGTATATAAAACAAAAAATTGCTAAAAAATACCTCTATCACTATGAACAACTAAATAGGTACAGAAAAAGTAGAAGTATCTTTCTCTAAGAGAAAGAGTGTAACAAGCGCACACACACTTTGACTGATCCCTGCAGTGAAAAGGAATGAGGGGGTCAGGGTGGCTCTGGCCCTTTTACCCTGGGCTAGGAAGACAAGCATTGGGAGGGCTTTTTTAATAGTTCCACCTTAAATTCTGCAGTGTATTATTCCTAATGTAATATCTGGTTATTTGCTCTAAAGGTGTGTCTGACATTAAACATCCATATGAATGAACAAGCAAAGTGTCAGCTTTCTGAAACAGAATCTGGAAATGTTTGTCTGCACCTTGTTTACACCTCTCTTACAGAGGGAATGAGAGAACAATAAAACAAGCCCAAATGTATCTACTTTAAAGCAGCATAAAGAAATCAAAGAAAAATGAGGCAAAGTATGAACTCCTCTGACAGTCTGCATCAAATTGCGTATTTTCTCCAAGTCTTCAATTATTCACATTCATGGTAAAGTCATAATTTACACAAACTTTTCATTTTGCTCAACAAGCATTCTTCAGTTTTTTGTTTCAAAGTTCACTATAAACTGAGGAATGTACCTGGAATGTACCTGAAAACAAAATATCAATGGCTACTCCAATTCCAGATCTTTTTACAATTGCCATCTGATCCACGTTGGTGGCAGCCATTTTGCTGAAAAAATGCTGCAATCTGATGGCATTGTTATCCCGAGCTCACTACAAGACTGAACCAGTTACCATCCTGCTTTTATAATGGTTGTACATTATACTTGAATTTTATACATAAACACAGTTTTTAAAAGTTATTTTTGATACAATTAAGATTAAAGCAGGATTTGGAACTTTCGCATGAGACCAAGGGAAGACTAAACCAGTTCCCTGTTGCGTAAAGTTAACTTATCAAAAAAACCTTTAAATAGGAAATAAACTTGTGTTCAGAAAATTATAATCATTAAGATTTTACAAAAAAATAAAGCAGCTGACTTGGTTTTATATTTGGCTTGTTCAGAACTGGTGTCTTCCATGACATCACTTTCAGCAAGATGGCTTCCACTACTACTATGCAGAGAAAGGTCACAAAATTCTTTTCACACAAAAGAAAAAAAACAAAACTAGTAGTTTGCCTTAATGGTACAGCCTGAAAAATTCCTCAGCTTCATCAGCAATGTCCTGTTCTCATGCAGAAAACAACTCTAATCAAATGCAGGATCCAAGTAATTTGATACGTATACACTGGTGTTGCTCCTGCATTCATCTGCCTCACCATTCTATGCCCAACCATTTTCTGGAGAAAAAGGAATACAGCTTGGAAAGCAGAGCAACAAGAGAAGATCAAACAATGGATATTATATTTACAATAACCTATATAAGTTATGCATTATGCCACACAAGCATACAACCCCCCTAGAAAACAGTGTCCTCACTTAATAACTGGTTAATAGTAACTGCACAGTATTGTTGCATGAAGTGTATAAATGCATTTGCATAACAGGTGATATTCTTTTCCACAACTGTCCTTCCCAAAAAAAAAAAAAAATGTGGCAAACTTCCTACAATTTGAAATGATGACATGATATTTTCCAATCCCTTTACATATCTACTAGTCTATTACAAATAATAGCCCCCTATATATTTACAGGCCATTAGTCTATAACCTAATATTTTAAGTTCTTATATGTTGAATAAATATTAAATATTTTTTTAAAAGCTATGAACATTAAAATTTGTGACAAGCAAAGAAATTCTAAGTTAAGGACTGTGTCAAGTTAAAGTAACACATGTTTCAAAGACAGTCTCATCATAGGACACTTACAGGCCTGAATTCAGATCATTTTAGATGTTCCTTGATACTGTAAAAATTACATCAGCTCTAAAAGAAGAGCTGCAATATAAATTAAAGCCCAATATTTATCTGGGAAACACAAAGGACTGATATGAGCGTGTTTCCTCGCATCACATATAGGCATACCATGCTATTCTTCAGCTTTGCCAGCTGGCCCCATTCTTGAGCACTAGCATTTTGAGGTCCACACAAATCCTGTTCCACAAAAGAGTCAAGTCCAGGATTCTTGTAAATTGCAATATCCTGCTGGCAGGAAGCATGAGAGGATAGTATACCCATACAAAAGCATGCAAAACAAAACAAGCAGCTGATCTGTTTATTTTGAGATTTACAAGTTCTCTCAGAAACCCCTTCATGTTGTTTAACAGTTTATTTTCTCTCTGAAACGTGTCAATATTGCATGTGTCCAAGAAGCCTTACTAAATGTTGAGCTATTAATGTTTAATATACTATTAGAAACTATTCTGAACACCACAACAATTTGCTGTTTATCTCCATGAATCAAATGCTATACTTAACTTTTTTTTAACTAAAATTCTTCTTTTTGTTGGTTTCAGAGTAGCAGCCGTGTTAGTCTGTATCCGCAAAGAGAACAGGAGTACTTGTGGCACCTTAGAGACTAACAAGTTTATCAGAGCATAGGCTTTCGTGGGCTACAGCCCCCTTCATTGGATGCATAGAATGGAACATATAGTAAGATAGATATTTGTGTGTACATACACACACACACAAATAAGTTGGAAGTTACCATACAAACTGTGAGAGGCTAATTAGTTAAGATGAGCTATTATCAGCAGGAGAAAAAAAAAACTTTTGTAGTGGTAATCAAGATGGCCCATTTAGACAGTTGACAAGAAGGTGTGAGGATACTTAAGGAAATAGATTCAATATGTGTACCGACCCAGCCACTCCCAGTCTTTATTTAAACCCACGTTAATGGTATCTAGTTTGCATATTAATCCAAGCTCTGCAGTTTCTTGTTGGAGTCTGTTTTTGAAGCTTTTCTGTTGCAAAATTGCCACCCTTAAATCTTTTACTGAGTGGCCAGAGAGGTTGAAGTGTTCTCCTACTGGTTTTTGAATGTTATGATTCCTGATGTCAGATTTGTGTCCATTTATTCTTTTGCGTAGAGACTGTCTGGTTTGGCCAACGTACATGGCAGAGGGGCATTGCTGGCACATATCACATTGGCAGATGTGCAGGTGAACGAGCCATTTACAACACAAACTTTGCTTCTATACAAAGGAAAAAGGACACTGAACTATCTAAACTACTACATGCCACAAGGAGCCACAACAGTGGTTCCCTTAACCCACCCAACAATATTGTTAATCTTTCCAGCTATACTCTTAGCCCGGAAGAAGAATCTGTCCTATCTCGGGGCCTCTCCTTTTCTCCCTCCACACACAAGAACATAATACAGTTCTGTGGTGACCTAGAATCCTATTTTCGACGTCTCCGACTCAAAGAATATTCCCAGCATACCTCTGAACAACATACTAACCCACAGAATCTTTCCTACCAACACTACAAAAAAAAAGGATTCTGCGTGGACTCCTCCTAAAGGTCAAAACAACGGACTGGACTTCTACATAGATTGCTTCCGTCAACGTGCACGGGCTGAAATTGTGGAAAAGCAGCATCACTTGCCCCATAACCTCAGCCGTGCTGAACACAACGCCATCAGCCGCCGCAGGAACAACTCTGACATCATAATCAAAAAGGCTGACAAAGGAGGTGCTGTCATCATGAATAAGTTGGAATATGAACAAGAGGCTGCTAGGCAACTCTCTGACTCCACATTCTACAGGCCATTATCCTCTGATCCCACTGAGGATTACCAAAAGAAACTACATCATCTGCTCAAGAAACTCCCTGAAAAAGCACAGGAACAGATCTGTGCAGACACATGTCTAGAACCCCAACCAGGGGTATTCTATCTCTTCCCAAGATCCATAAACCTGGAAATCCTGGATGCCCCATCATCTCAGGCATTGGCACCCTGACAGGAGGATTGTCTGGCTACGTGGACTCTCTCCTCAGGCCCTACGCTACCAGCACTCCCAGCTATCTTCGAGACACCACTGACTTCCTGAGGAAACTACAATCCATCGGCGATCTTCCAGAAAACACCATCCTGGCCACTATGGATGTGGAAGCCCTTTACACCAACATTCCACACAAAGATGGACTACAAGCTATCAGGAACAGTATCCCCGACAATGTCACGGCAAACCTGGTGGCTGAACTTTGACTTTGTCCTCACCCATAACTATTTCACATTTGGGGACAATGTATACCTTCAAATCAGCGACACTGCTATGGGTACCCGCATGGCCCCACAGTATGCCAACATTTTTATGGCTGACTGAGAACGCTTCCTTAGCTCTCGTCCCCTAATGCCCCTACTCTACTTGCGCTACATTGATGACATCTTCATCATCGGGACCCATGGAAAAGAAGCCCTTGAGAAATTCCACCATGATTTCAACAATTTCCATCCCACCATCAACCTCAGCCTAGACCAATCCACACACGCGGTCCATTTCCTGGAAATTACTGTGCTAATAAGCGATGGTCACATAAACACCACCCTATATGATACAACCGCATTTGCTCCAATCCCTAATACAGAGACAAACACCTACAAGATTTCTATCAAGTGTTCTTAAAACTACAATACCCACCTGCTGAAGTGAAAAAACAGACTGACAGAGCCAGACGAGTACCCAGAAGTCACCTACTACAGGACAGGCCCAACAAAGAAAATAACCGAATGCCACTAGCTGTCACCTTCAGCCCCCAACTAAAACCTCTCCAGCGCATCAAAGATTTACAGCCTATCCTGAAAAATGATCCCTCACTGTCACAGATCTTGGGAGACAGACCAGTCCTCGCTTACAGACAGCCCCCCAACCTGAAGCAAATACTCACCAGCAACCACACACCACACAACAAAAACACTAACCCAGGAACCTATCCTTGCAACAAAGCCCGATGCCAACTCTGTCCACATATCTATTCAAGTGACAACATCATGGGACCTAATCACATCAGCCACACTATCAGAGGCTCGTTCACCTGCACCTCTACCAATGTGATATATGCCATCATGTGCCAGCAATGTCTCTCTGCCATGTACACTATCCAAACCGGACAGTCTCTACACAAAAGAATGGACACAAATCTGACATCAGGAATCATAACATTCCAAAACCGGTAAGAGAACACTTCAACCTCTCTGGCGACTCAGTAAAAGATTTAAGGGTGGCAATTTTGCAACAGAAAAGCTTCAAAAACAGACTCCAATGAGAAACTGCTGAGCCTGAATTAATATACAAACTAGATACTACAAAGTTTTTCTCTCCTGCTGATAATAGCTCATCTTAACTAATTAGCCTCTCATAGTTTGCATGGTAACTTCCAACTTATCTGTATATATCTTACTATATATGTTCCATTTTATGCATCCGATGAAGTGGGCTGTAGCCCACAAAAGCTTATGCTCTAATAAATTTGTTAGTCTCTAAGGTGCCACAAGTACTCCAGTTCTTTATGTTGGTTATTCTTCCAACATGGAATTTGCTGATTGTTTTATTTTCTTGCTCACTACCTTTAGAGTTAGTGTTCTTTTTTATATTTTTCTGTGTCCACACTGGCCCTGCTGGAGTGGCAAATTAGCGTTAGCAAAAAGGATAACTCAGCATGAGCCTCAGCAGGGAAGTAAATTATACTATATGCAAACCTTCAGATTTCACAGAAAATATCAACTCCATTGGCTATCCAAATAAGTGACCACACTTCTAGCATACTGATAGCGTCAACACGATAATCTCATCACATCAGCATTGAATCTCTGCAACAGCAGCAACTTTATATTATAATAAAGAAAGGAGGGATTATTGCAGAGCACAATCTAGAATTACGTTCTACATTAATATGAATACAACGAAGCAAGGAATTGAGCAAGTTAGTGTAGTTCACTTGTTTGTTTTAAAACAGATCATCTTATTTAAAAGAGAATGCAAATATAGTATTACATGTTGCTTTTCCTAAATAAACTAACAGTTAATGTGTATATCTTTAGTGATTGTTTGGCCTATATGTTTGAGGAAAAAAAATATCCTTTCCATTTTAAAAGAGAGCTGTTCTAAGCAAAAAACTAAGGCTGTCAATTACAGCAGACCCTTCCTAGAACACAGGATTCGGGATCCATGCACGGTACCGCGTTAACATGGGGACGGCGTTATAGCGGGGACCGCATTAAAATGAATTCCAATTAAATTAGTTAAAATTTGGGATCCATGGCCGCAACCGCGTTATACATGAATTCGCGCTATATAGACGCGTGTTCTAGCGAGGGTCCACTGTAATTGCAGTTAACACCTGCAATTAACTGAAAACAAATTTTTTAAACACATTAAATTGCATACCTCTGGCCGGAGAGGGAGGCATCAGCACTCCCTGCTGGTTTAGAGGCCCGTGCCTCCCGCCGGGCTGGAGGTAGGGGTGGGGGGGGGGGGGTCACAATTTTTTCTCACAGGGGAGGGGGTGAGTGCATAATTTTTTTTTTTTTTTAGTCCAAACGGGGTCGCCAGCACAAAAAAAAAGTTTGAGAAACACTGCCACAGAGAACAGGGGCCTGGCAAGCTCAGCATCCCTGTACCAGCCTCACCCCCCCTGCTGCATGTCGAGGCCCTTAGGTAAAATCCACCCTTCCTTGCAAACAGGGGCTCACTCAGCTGAAGGGAGTTCTATAATAATTTATTATTATTATTCTGCATTTGAAAGTTCAACTTTCATCATAAAGAGATTGCACTACAGTGCTTGTATGAAGTGAATTGAAATACTATTTCTCTTATCGTTTTTACAATGCAAATATTCGTAATAAAAAATATAAAGTGAGCACTGTACACTTTGTATTCTGTGTTGTAATTGAAATCAATATATTTGAAAATATAGAAAACATCCAAAAATATTTAAATAAATGGTATTCTATTATTGTTTAACAGTGCGATTAATCATGAAACTTTTTTTAATCACTTGACAAGCTCTACAAAAACAAAAAATGTTCAGAGTGCAGCAAGTGATCTGCCAACATTTCTCTTTGGCAACAAGTTTATATAGCACTGTTTTACTGTCTTTTAATATAATACAGTAAAACTTTGTAATTACACACTAGCAACTAAGACAAGCACTTCAGAGTTAAATATTATTAATCAATAAGTAAGCAATACAGACCCCCCCCCCTTCTCTAAACTATTGTCCAATATCTTGAGTAGATTTGTCTCACCTATCAAAGGGCCAGATCCTTCTTCACTGAAGTCAATGGGTGTAGGCCCCTAGATTATTAATAAATAAAACTGAAAATTAGGGCTGTCAATTAATAGCAGTTAACTCACACATTAACTCAAAAAAATTAATTGCAACTAATCGCAGTTTTAATCACACAAACAATAGAATACCAATATTTTGGATGTTTTTCTACATTTTCAAATATATTGATTTCTATTGCAACACAATACAAAATGTAAAGTGCTCACATTTTTATTACAAATATTTGCACGGTAAAAATGATAAACAAAAGAAATAGTATTTTTCATTTCATCTCATACAAGTACCGTGCAACTTACAAATGTAGATTTTTTTTGTGTTATATAACTGCACTCAAAAACAAAACAATGTAAAAGTTTAGAGCCTACAAGTCCACTCAGTCCTACTTCTTGTTCAGCCAATCGCTAAGAGAAACAAGTTTGTTTACATTTACGGGAGATAATGCTGCCCACTTCTTATTTACTATGTCACCTGAAAGTGAGAACAGGTGTTCGCATGGCACTTTTGTAGCCGACACTGCAAGGTATTTAAGTGCCAAATATGCTAAACATTTGTATGCCCCTTCATGCTTCGGCCACCATTCCAGAGGAGATGCTTCCATGCTGAGGATGCTAGTTAAACTAATTTGTTAATTAAATTCTGACTGAACTCCTTGGGGGAGAATGGTATGTCTCCTGCTCTGTTTTACTCGTATTCTGCCATTTACTTCATGTTGTAGCAGTCTCAGATACAGGGGTGAAAGTAAGAAGACAGACTTACTGGTACAGGGGCCCGGCGCTGGGCCCTTGTAAGGGGCGGGGCTAGGAGTCAGCCTCCCCCAGCCTACGCCACCTGGGGCTCCGGCAGCTATTTAAAAGGACCCGGGGCTCTGGCCGCTGCCAAGGTAACAATGGCAGCGGTGGCCAAGAGCACCAGGCCCTTTTAAATCACTGGGCCCAGAGGCAGCTGCCCCTTCCCCACCCCATGTCGGCGGCCCAAGGAGGGGGTGTTTACCTTAGGCATGGGAGGGGACATTAAAGCCAAACCTTTATGAAAATTAAATAAAACCACCTCAACTTGTAAGCAAGCCAAAGTAAGTGCACTTGTTTACGGCAAATCACTCTAGCAGTCTGATATTTTGCGATTATGCTCACCATATTACATTACAACAAGGATTAGTTTAACAAAAATATGTTACAGGAAGTACCAAAAAATAGATCAGTTATTATGCTCGCTTTCCTCAAAGTTCCTTATGAGGAAGGCTGGAGTGATCAGTTATAGAACAACAAATAAGTACTATGAACCTAATGTCCACACCTGGTCCTTATTCTCCAATTGCCTCTGTCTGTATTACATTGACTCCAGTCGACAATCTTTCATGATGCAGGGTAGGATTTAATAGATGTGGAATTTGATCCCCTCATGCTTTTTTTAAATTTATTTAATGTTAAAAAAAAACAAAACAGCACACACAATGAAATCATTTGTCCCCGAAAGCAACTGCTGGTTATTTGCCACGTGGGGAGAAGAAACTCATTTGGAGGCTGCAGTTGTCAGTTCAGGAAGTAAAGGCCCCATCCCACCCCTTTCTTCTTTGGATACATGCATAACCTGCAAGAATTCAGTAGAGACGAGGCCACCCCCAGCAAACTAATTTAAGTCCTCCAATCCTTATCCCACTGAGAATTGTAGCCACTGGATTCAGAGGGGCAGAGAGAGAGAGAGAAAGTATTCTCATGATCTGGCTCCCATGCTTAAGGTAAACAGAGCCATAAAGGGGCACAGTCAGGTCAAATTTACCCCAAAATTTAGGTTTTGTAAAGATAAAACTTCTACAAAACCCAAGACAAAATAGTAATTACCAAAATAATTGAAACTGGTGTGATTATGTAGTGTTATTCTGACAAATAAAATTTTCAGGATTTTGCAGAATTTTAAAATATTGTGTGCAGAATGCCCCGAGTAGTAATGTGCAATCTTCTGTAACCCCCAGATCCTTTTCAGTGGTACTATCTCTTAGTTATTACCTGAGCCACTAGCGATTATCGTTGAAAAGTCATGGAAGATGGAAGCGATTCCAGACGACTGGAAGAGGGCAAACATAGTGCCAATCTATACAAAGGGAAATAAGGACAACCCGGGGAATTACAGACCAGTCAGCTTAACTTCAATACCCGGAGAGATAATGGAGCAAATAATTAAGCAATCAATTTGTGAACACCTAGAAGAAAATAAGGTGATAAGCAATAGTCAGCATGGATTTGTCAAGAACAAATTGTGTCAAATCAACCTAATAGCTTTTTTTGACAGGGTAACAAGCCTTGTGGATTGCGGGGGGGGGGAAGAGCGGAGTGGTAGATGTGTTATATCTTGACTTTAATAAGGCTTTTGATACTCTGTCTCATAAACTAGGGAAATACAACCTAGATGGAGCTATGATAAGGTGAGTGCATAACTTGTTGGAAAACCATTCCCAAATAATAGTTATGAATGATGCATAGTCAAGCTGGAAGGTCATATCAAGTTTGCTGAGGATATCAAGCTGAGAGGGGTTCCAAGTGCTTTGGAAGATAGTATGAAAATTCAAAATGATCTAGACAAACTGGAGAAATGGTCTGAAGAAAACAGGATGAAATTCAATGACAACAAATGCAAAGTACTCCACTTAGGAAGGAATAATCAGTTGCACACACACACAAAATGGGAATGATTGCCTAGGAAGGACTACTGCAGAAAGGAATCTGGGAGTTATAATGGATCACAAGCTATATATGAGTCAACAGCGTAACACTGTTGCAATAATTCTGAGTTGTATTAGCAGGAGTGTTGTAAGCAAGACACAGTAAATAATTCTTCCACTTTACTCAGTGCTGATTAGGCCCCAACTAGAGTATTGTTTACAGTTCTGGGTGCCACACTTCAGAGAGATGTGGACAAACTGAAGAAAGTCCAGAGTAGAGCAACAAAAATGATAAAAGGTCTAGAAAACATGACTTGTGAGGGAGGATTGAAAATATTTGTTTGTTTAGTCTGGAGAAGAGAAGACTGAGGGGGGACATGGTAACAGTTTTCAAGTACATAAAATGTTACAAGGAAGAGGGGGAAAAAATGTACCTCGGAGGATAGCAGAAGCAGCAATGAGCTTAAATTGCAGCAAGAGCAGCTGAGGTTGGACATTAGGAAAAACCTCCTGTCAGGGTGGTTAAACACTGGAATAAACTGCCTAGGGAGGTTGTAGAATCTGCATCAGTGGAGATTTTTAAGAGTAGGTTAGATAAACACCTGTCAGGGATGGTCACTCTAGACAACACTTGGTCCTGCCATTAGTGCAGTAGATTGGACTAGCAGACCTCTCAAAGGCCCTTCCAATCCTATTATTCTTGTAATCTTCCTTAAAACATATAGGAAGTGTAAAATATAAGCAACTGAAGAGCAATTTTACAGAGTGCTTTTTTTCCTGTATCATGGTAAGAAAAAAAAAGTGCTACCATTAGGACATTCAAAATATTACTAGCCATCACAATATTTTATTTAACTCTTGTACCATTTTATTAAATTTTGCATAAATCACTGCAAAAATTATAGGACCATTTTAAATTATTTTCACAGATTATTTGTAACGGGATCTTATGCTGAAAAGGAAATTCTCTCTCAAGCCATGAACAAAAGCTCTATCAAGAAAATAAGTAAACAAGTAAGATCTTAAATTTAACAGAGCAAGTGATTCCAATATCTGGATTCCCTACACATCAAAACGGCAACTACTTTGACAAAAATGTATAAAAAGGAAGTGTTAGAATGTTATAATACAAATTAAATGTCTAATATAAATTATGCTTGGGATTGTGATTAAAAACAAAACTTCATCTTGTAAAAGTACAACATATTCAACTCAAACATCACCACAAAGTAAGCAATTATCTGCTATTTAACTGATTTTACCAAGCAATGCCATTTGACAAGTGATGCAGTAAGCTCATCACCAGCTGTGTAAAACATCATAACTGATATTTATTTTTGCACCCATTCTCCCACCATTTGTAGCACCCATTTAAAAAGGTAAAATGAAGACTTTGATAACTACAGAATTGTTCCCTTCTAGTTTCCCTGTACTAGTTTATTTACTGTTTCCAAATACAACTAAAGTTTAGTTCCATTTTAAATTGTTACTGCACCAATTAAGATGCAGCCTACTTGTTTACAGAATTCTTTAGCAAATAGCTGGTGTTTTTGCAATTTGTTAGGAAACATGATACTGTATTAGTAGAATTGGTGAGAAAAAGAGTAAACTGGTTAGCTACCCTGCAGATCTAGCAGCAGTTTAATTATTGCACGAACATCAATGATGATGCAGTACAAAGAAAGATGATTTAGCATACAGTGCTATACAAGAAGAAATAGTTTAATAGTCATTGTAATTTCAGCTCTATCCAAAAGCAAGATGTGGGAGATGAAGATAGAAGAAATAATTTAAAAAAAAAGTCAAGCTGGATGCAGGCATTAAACATGGAGAGGACAAGTAAGTTAAGCTGATACCACACTAAGATACTTGGTAAAATTCACATGAATTTTAAGCATTAGCAAGGGTACACCTAACTTGAATATATTTAAACAAAACCTAAATTCCTACAGATTCAATATTTAAACTAAAAAGGAAACACGTTAATGAGTATAAACCTGTAAACAAATACAGGTTCCTAGTGCGAAAGTAGGAAAGGTGGCCAAGATTGTTTCCTCCCAGTAAGAATCCTAAAATTACAAGCTGAACACCACAAGTCAGAGCTGCCTTGAATAGACAAATCTAAACTAACTTTGCTCTCTTCACCACCTTCAGAGTTGTGAGTCAGTCACTTCCTGATGTATCATTCTAAAATGTGCCATACAGAGACAACACAACTAATAAAATGCTTCTGATGGAGGACACACTCCATCTATTTTATATATTGTTTAAGGACCTGAGATATAAATTAAGTATAACTCATACTTCAAATTAAGGCTTTTCCATGATGAACTATTGTCCAGGAGTTCTAACATGCATCCATAGTCACTCAAGGATAAAATTTGGGTATGTTGTTTTGACCCAGAAGTATTTTTAACCAATGTCTCTAAAAGTCCACTTTGAGCTATGTTTCTGTATCAAGTGCATAAAAGGAGTGGTTTCTAACTATTTAGTGTTCCTGTTTACTTTAAAATACCTTCATTTTGTTAAAAATGTAATATTGTAGACCACTCTCCAATAACGAGGGACCAGTGTATTTGCAAATCCAGGGGCTGAGAGGGGACCATGATTTTTTCATTTAGAGAAGCGGCTACCAGCATTTCAACAAATCCTTTCTTCAAAACAATTACACTATATAGCTGAATCTTCCAAAAGCCTGTGAGCTGAAACAGATGCAGAAATGTTATTCCAGTCCAGCACTGTGACAAAACTAAATCTTTTATGATTTTACATCAACATGTATAAGTTAAAAACATCTGCAGATATTAGACTGCAGACGAGGAGACACCACCTCAGTTACTGGTCTCCCACTTCCATAGCTAGAAGATGCTGGGGGATGACTCATGTTACTCTACCATACCGCAACCCCACTGGATGATTACTGAACAATACTAATGCGTTTCAATGTCCTCTTTCACCATTATCGAAGTCAATTTTGAGTCTCTAATAGTTTAAGTGCTGAATAAACCAAAGGAAGAAGTGCCTCCTGAATTACACTTTCGGGGTTCTGAATACAATTATACTAACAAAAAAAAAAAAGGTTAATTTCTGCAGTGGACAACTCTGCATGCAACTGATATCGCACACAAAAAAGCTGAGAGGTGAGAATTAGTGTATGCTGTCACAAGACAAATTACTGTGTCCCTAAATACACATCTGCATACTAGATTAACTGCTTAAAGATTCACATTTTAAAGATTCAGGTATTGTTCCAATAAAAAGGAAACCCTACTGTTCAAAATGGCAATTCTCAAAAATTCTAGAACAGTTATTTTCTTCATTGATATCACTGAAAGTCACCGTGCTAGTAAAAAGGTCTTAGCAGCTGTGTTGTGTCTGCCAGGCAGGAGACCCAGATTCTACATCTGCAATCATATTAACACCATCTAGTTCTGAGGAGGTAGCTGGGACTAATCAGGATGAGGTGTGTTCAGAATCTGGATTGAAGAATGAGAGACAGTGCCTTGCATCACTCAAAGTTAACCACCTACAACTGTTCACAGAGTTGCATTAACGCACCCCAGAGAGGGTTGTATAGTTCATCTTTATCAGCAAGCTTGTTGGTACCATGTAGGGCTTTGAAGGTAGAGGAGCTCCTGAGGAGCCCCCCTCAAACTGAATATCAGAAGATTATCTTATAGTCTATTAATAAGAACGATTTCAGTTAATAAATTAAAAAGAATTCAGAAATATTTCAGACCCTGTTTGGACTATGGTTTATCTTCGTACATCACCACCACAAATGCTTTATACGACTTGGTACTATATGTTCAACATTAACTATGGATAACCTACTGTCTATAACACATGTGCAAACAAGTAATTCACAACATGCAGGCGGTTTCTGTAGTACAGAAGTAAAGACTTGTCTAGAAAAAAATGGGGGGGGGGAGAATAAACGGGAGTCAGGAGACCTATGATCTCATTCCTGTAGATCTCTGTACTGCAGATGTTTGGAGAGCAGCAAAATAAGGAGAGTTTCCTGGCTCTCCCTGTTTAACAGTCTTGTCATTTGAATATAGCTTTTAAATTGTCTGATATAGCGCTTTTGGGGTGTAGTGATAAACTCTGCATATAGCAGTGTACAAATAAACCTTCCTTCAGGGAATGGTTACTGCAGAAGCAAATTCCTGATTTCCAATGGAGAAGTGAACACTATTTATTCAAACTAGGATACAAGTTAATGGAGACACAAACAATAAAGTAAAAACAAGATTTAGATATTAATATGTGGAATTCAAAAGCCTTATGGGCAGAAGATGCACTATACGTCTCCGTTTAAGTAAGCTGGGGTCATCCTCCGACTATAAAAACACCCAACCTAGTTCACGTCGCAGGTATTTCTACATCAGTAAACAAACAAGCCAACTGCAGTAGCACCGTCTCTCCTGAGCGGGTGCATGGATCCCCTCAGCAGGCCGTGACGGGAGGGCGGCCAGGGGAGGACATGCAAGCAACGTTCTCACCCTTTTCCACACCGTGACTCCATGTTACGGGAGAAAAAGTTTCAGGACTCCCCCCGAACCACAAGGAAAGGGAAGGCGGCCGCAGCCCCCCACAACTCAACGCACGGGCTACGACCTGCCCTGCCGGACCTGAGGGGAGGCAGCCCCGGCTCAGCACGCAGCCCGAGCAGCGCTGGCTCTGGTGGCGGGATGGGACTCCCCTAGGTCGCTCACGGTGGGGAACCGACTAGGGCAGCAAGGGCCCTGCTGGGGGAGGGGCCGATTAGCGCCCCCCCCCGATCGTTAAAGGGGCGCGAGGAAAGGGGAGGAGCTAAGAAGGGGGCACCCAGCGACAGGAAGTTCCGTCCGTGGCGATGATCCCGGGGGGGAGGGGGGGGGGGTAGTCCCTGGCCTAAGTGTCCCGCAGGGCTGGGAGATTTCTCCCCAGAAGGCAGCCAGGCGGCTGGGGGAGAGAGGACCCCCGCCCCGGGTGACGGTGGGAGAGCGGGGCCTTGGGCGGCAGTTTCCAAAGGAGCCGCCGGTGGGTGGCCCAGAGGAGAATTGCTCTTAGTTGGGGGGGGGGGGGGAGAAGGTTGCCTTACCCCGCAGCGCCGCCTGCTCCTGCCGCTGCTCCCGGATCCGTCCCTCAGACACTAGTCGGTGCAAGCAGCCCCCCGCGCCCCCCACCAACCCCCCGCCCCGCTGGCTGCGGCTCCCCGCTCAGGACATGGTCTCTCCCGGCCTGGCTAGCTCGCTCGGCCGCGGGCGCTCCCACTCGGCGCAGCCGGGGGGATATGCAGCCCTAGACTCCCAAATCCTCTAATGGCGGCGGCTAGAGCGGCCCAAAGCAAAATAAATCCCCATACGGCAGAGGGCTCTCACGTCAGCGAGCCCGCACCCCTGCGGCATGCTCATTGGCGGAAAGCACCCCGTCCGCCTAGCCAATGCGAGAGCGCCTCTTTGGGAAGAACTGGTGATGTCATCCCCTGCCTCTGTGAGGATGCGGGTGTTCTCCCCTCCCCCATACAGAACCGGAGAGCGGCTCTTTCTCCACCCACCAGCCCAGAGAGAGAGCCCCGCCTTCTCTCAGAGAGGCAGACCCTCCCCTCCCCCATCGGCTCCTCCCCCACTAATTCACAGAGTTTCTCCCTCTCCCTGGCCTGGTCCCACCAGAGGACCACACATCTTGTAAGAAGAAAAGGAGGACTTGTAGCACCTTAGAGACTAGCACATTTATTCGTTACAGCTACAGCTCACTTCATCGGATGCATCTTGTAAGGTTGCCAGTTTTGCTAGGACCTGTTCTTGGAGGTTTCATCACACCACATAATCTTTAATTAAAAATTAATCTTTAATCCCTGGAGGCTCCAGGAAAATCCTGGAGGCTTGGCAACACTGCATGATGAGACCCAATCTCCAACATGGGAGCAGCCCCACAGGAGATCTCACTCCCACCCCTCTAGCTCACAGTTCTTCCCCTCCAGCAGGAGACCAGCCACACTAGAGACCCCCCACCCTTCCGCTCCCCCAAGGACACAGAAGACCCCCCCTCCCCCCGTACTGGAATGTAAACTGTATTATCCTGTTCAGCAACTAGGTAGGCCACATGTAACACTTGATCTGAGCATGGAACAGATCAAGCTGGTGGTGAATTAAAGTGTCTTCAAGCAAACACATCTGTGGTGTACCTGTTTGGGAAAGAAGCACTGTAGCCAGTCCATATCTGGTACAAGAGCCTGAACTGCTAATAGCAGCCCTGCAGCCTACTGTGTACAAGGTGCACGTGACACCACCCTACCCATCCACTACCCCAGTGTGCTTCCTCCCTCCCGGAGGAAACCACACAGGAGACTCTACCCCAGAGTGCTCTTTGTCTCCTAAGGGACAACATCAGAGGTTTTCAGTTCTGTTAGGATCACAAAGAAGAGACCCAGCTCTTTCCCCACAGACCCAAAAAGTGCCCGCTCTTTCCTTCTAGACCAGAAATGAGCACCATCCTCCCAATGGTCCAGAGTGCCAGTCTCTTGCTAGGCCTCAGAGCCTTGAACCTCACCAAAGTGGTCTAAAAAGGAGCTGTCACCTCCCTTTCTTTCTCTGCCACTCACGGACCCAGGGGAAACAAAGAGCCACATCACATTTTTCCCAGGAGCCAGAGGGAAATCCCTGGAGGGTGAGGGAATGCAGATGATTAAATCAAGATATTTTGTTTACCAGAAAGCTCTAGGATTGCCAATTCTGACTGAAGCTATTCCATGAGATTTTTTTCCCCCAACGTGACGTAATGTCATTAATTGTACTATACCTATTACAGTCTCCTGGATTGCTTTCAGTAGTCACCAGGAGATAGATGCCGATTCCAGTAGACTCCAAGCCACTCCGGGAGTGTTGGCAACCCTAGTGCTAATGGGTATAATGTGTTCTCAGTGGATTTATTCTAGTAACTTTCTCTTCATAAGTGTAATATATCCCATCATGAGGCAGATTTGTTGCCAAGCTGTTCAGCTATGTCTTCATGCTTACATAAGTGCTGGACCTGTGTTATACATCCTAATCATCATTGGTACAAGCTTAGCCACTGGAAACAATATCAAGGCTCTCACAGTCAACACGTACCAGGTCAGATATGTGTATTATAAAATTCAAAATCATAGCTGTCAAGTGAATGACATAAAACCTACTTCCGAAGGAGATTCTCCATGAAGAAGAGGAATAGTTTCCAAAGCCTCGTGCAATGGCAGATAACCACCCCCGTGAAGAGTGTCTTTGTTAGTGCTGGGGTACTCTGTCCCTCTCAGACCTCTGGTAATATATTCTGTGTATCACAAGTCACACACTATAAACCTGGCAGGGAAGTAAGGAGGCGAGCGGCAAGCCAGCAGCAGGGTGATGAGGCGGAGGTGGGGGGAGGCATGCGGGGGTGAGGAGGTGGGCAGGGTGGGCCTGGCAGCGGAGTAAGGAGGCAAGCAGCAAGCCAGCAGCAGGGTGAGGAGGCAGGCAGGGGGGAAGGTCTGGCTGCAAGCGGGGGAGTGAGGAGGAGAGCAGTGAGCCAGCAGCGAGCGGGGATTCTCTCAGCGGGTAGGGGGGTGTTTGTGGCAGGGAAGTGAGGAGGCAAGTGGCAGGTGTGGGGGGACACAGTAAGCCAGCAGCAGGTGCGGGGGCGAGGAGGCGAGTGGAAGGCACATTGGTGGAAGGCCCCAAGCCCCCCCACTTGCCCGGAGGAGCCCCAGGCCAGCCACAGCCATGCCTCCCCTCCCCAGACCCAAGCCGCTCCAGGGGAAAAGTGTCTCTTCAAAGATGCTTTTGCTAGGCCCCAGGCAGGTTCCGGGGTGGCTGAGGAGGTGATACTCAGTTTCCTGGGTTTCTCGGTAATCTACCTGGAGTCTGAAACTGAATAGCACATACTGCCTCCTCAGCCACCCCAGAACCTCTTAGGACATAATAAAGTAAAAACTTTGCCACCAAACCCAGCGCCACCTATTATACCTGCCACCCATGGGCGGCAGGAGTGGGTGAGGAGGGGAGCTGCAAGGCAAGTGGCAGGTGGGAGCAGTCCCAGGTGCAGATCTCCGGTGCTGACTGCGAGCTCCAGCGGGTGCTGGCCCTGGGCATCGACCCTCAGCCCAGATCATGTGGCAGCAGGCACAGACCCCCAGCGCCAGCCCCGGGTGCTGACTCCCGGCCGTGTGGCAGCAGGTACCGACCATGGAATCTTGCAGGTGCTGACCCAGGGCGCAAACCATCAGCCCCAACAACGTGGTGGTGGAGCCCCTGGTCCCAGTGCCTCATCCCCCACCCCTCCATCCAGGTTTCTCAATTTGCCAGGACTTGCTGTGAAAAGTGATATTTAAAAAGATACAAATATCACTTTCCACAGCAAAGTTAGCACCCCAATGCCCTCTGCCTTCAGAGCTGAGCACCTGCGAGCAGCCACCCACTTTGAGCCCTGACACCTTAATTTCATTACAAATTAAACACTGCCTCCATCGCCCCTGGTTTCCGCTGCTTCAGAGCTACCCACCCACCATCCCATCACCCATGGGCCCCGCTGCCTCCCACCCCATTGGCCCAAGCTCCCTTCTGCAGCCTCACACCCCAGGCCTGCCACACTCCTTGCCTCTTGTCCCTGGCACTCCCCCCACCATGGCACCATGGGCGGTTGTCCACATCACCCACGCATAAGACCCTGTTCAGTTCTGGTTAAACCCATACCACCCTGCTCCCCCAAATATAAAAGTCAAAATACTCCTATGCACCAGGCCAGAGCAACCCAACAATCGCTGAGATGTAAAGTTTTAAAGTTGCCTTGTAAACACCATAAATTATAATGCAGATTCATTCCCTTCTAAATATTGCTACAGTGCAGGCAGAGCTGAATTACGTAGATGTGGTTTCCTTTCAAATCACAAAACATATTCACACTGTGTTTGTACATCTCTCACTACTGTTGGTCTACCTCATGGTCAGCAAGATTTCTGCGTGGTGTTTGAGTAGGCTGAGATTCTTTATGGCAGAAGGCAAAAGAGTTAAAGACACAAATGGGTATCAGAAAGTATTTCAAAAAATCAGTGCCAGATAGTGCCCCATAATGTGATACAGAGATGGTCCCACAGGAACCACCTCCTGCTAAGTAAAGCAGAACATGAAAGGAATAAAAACAAACATTTCAAGACCTGTGGGAAATGCAGTTTCTTGTGTTTCTGAAGCTATCTGAATCCATTTCTGAGCAAGTTGCAGTGTGCGCTGTTTGTAAGAGAGAAATTCATCAAATCAAAATTTATGCAATGCAACATCATTATAGCACTCATGCAGATGTACTTGAACAGAATTACCACGAGTTTCAGAGACGCAAGCTGTTACGTGATGCAAAAACCAAGTTTGAAAGACAACAGCGGCGGCTCAAATATTTTTTGTATGAAGCGGATCAGATTCAAGTGGCTACTTTTAAAGTTGCACTACTTTTGGGGCAAGCAAGGAAACCATTCAGAGATGGAGAACTCCTGAAAAAAATTGTTCTGGCTGTAGAACCAGAAAGTAAACTTTTCAGAGAGATACCACTGAGCACTGACACATTACAGAGGACTACAAGAGACCTGGTGAATTTTCTACAAAATGAAAATAGCTGGAAAAGTCGCAGCAAGCCCTTTCTACATTCAGTGCTTGGATGAGAGCCTTGATGTCACGAGGAATCCCAAGGTAATCATGTGTTAGCTTTTTCGACTGTGATCGCCATTGTTTTTCTGAAGGTGTTTTATGTCATGTGAGCCTCAGAAATAGGCCTACTGGCAAACACATTTTTTGAAAGTGGCTGGAGTGTCATGTTAGCTCTGTGGTTTGACAGCTGATGGGGCAGCAGCTATGCAAAGTGCACAAGTAGAGGTGCTGAACTGTTTCCAAGAAAGGTGCACTCCAAAACTTTTTTTGTTTCACTGCTTTGCCCACCAAGAAGTACTTGCCAGCAAAGCTTCAATGAAAAGTATGGATGAGGTTGAATCCATAGTGAAAAAATGCATCAATGCTGTCAACATTCTCAACAGTGTCAATAAAGGGAGATTTGCAACTGTGTGTGCAATGGGTTGTGAAACACACAAGGTGCTGCTGAATTACAAACCAGTCCACTGGCTTAGTTTTAATGACAATGTACAGAGGCTGTTTGAGCTCTGGGAAGAGCTTGTTGAGGTTCTGAATAAAGTTTCACTGGAACTGTCCCAAAAACTACAAGATCCAGAATACATGGTTGCCTGCTCTTTTTGAAAGAGTTTTTACCAAAGGTTGTTTCCTTGAAGCTTCAGAAACCTCAGCTAACAATATTTGATAGCACTGAAATAATTAAAACATTTAGAATGACAATCACTGACATAGTCCAGCACCTACAAGAACAGGACTTTTCAGTTATTGACAAGCTTAGTCAGTTTCTCAGGTGTCAGGATGAGAACCTGCAGCAAAAGGTTGACTCAGGTGTAGCTGAATACCTGAGGATCTTGAAATTTGTTCCAGTGAGGGAAACTTTTTCATCAGTACACCTTTGTGACTGACCCATTCAACAATTCTGGTTCAGCTTTGTTGGCTGCAAACAAACAAACTGCCTTGCAAGACAGATTAGCTTTCTTTGACTCTTTGGATTTAAGGAATCTCAAGTTCCTCATGCTGAAAATGTGCAGTGATTCAAGAATGAAAACATACTTCTGTCAACCTGCTGTTACAGTACAGGAGTTCTGAAGTAATGTGTACCTGTTTGAGGACACCTACAAGCCCCTGGCTAAAGTTGCTTTGCTTTTCTTGTCCCTGTTTTCTACTACTGTGCTGTGTGAGAGAACATTCAGTGCACTTCATTTCCAGAAAAACAAGTACCAAAACCACCTCACTGATGGCAACCTCGAAGCTTCTCTTCTAATTTCACAGGAGACTTGAGATCCTGCAGACTTTCCTTTCAAAGAGCTGCTGAGATTTTGCAAGTAATCTGAGCCACACAATGGATGTGGTAAAACCCAGAACTTTTATTATCACACTGTATTTCTAAAATACAAAATAATAGGATTATGTTTGTTGTTAATATTATCATTATTACTGGATTGGATTTTTTTGTCTGTTTCTGAAATAAAAAATGTGGAACAATTTGCAGGTATGTTTTTTTCATTATTATTTGGACTTCTTTATGTCAAAGCATTTTTAAATTTACTTCAGAATTGCAGAGACAACCAACTTTACCAAAAAAGCAAAAGAAACAATCATAAAAAAGATAAAAACGTGCAAAGCACCTTATTTGTGCTTCTATTCTGTTAGGTCATAAGAACATAAGAATGGCCGTACTGTGTCAGACCGAAGGTCCATGAAGCCCAGTATCCTGTCTTCTGATGGGGGCCAATGCCAGATGCCCCAGAGGGAATGAACAGAACAGGGAATTATCAAGTGATCCATCCCCTGTTGCCCATTCCCAGCTTCTGGCAAACACAGGCTAGGGACACCATCCCTGCCCATCCTGGCTAATAGCCATAGATAGATCTATGCTCCATGAATTTATCTAATTATTTTTTGAACCCTGTTATAGTCTTGCCCTTCACAACATCCTCTGGCAAAGAGTTCCACAGGTTGACTGTGCATTGTGTGAAAAAATACTTCCTTTTGCTTGTTTTAAACCTGCTGCCTATTAATTTTATTTGGTGGCCCCTAGCTCTTGTGTTATGAGAAGGAGTAAATAACACTTCCTTTTTTACTTTTTCCACACCAGTCATGATTTTATGAACCTCTATCATATCCCCCCCTTACTCATCTCTTTTCCAAGCTGAAAAGTCCCAGTCTTATTAATCTCTCCTCATATAGCAGCCGTTCCATACCCCTAATCATTTTTGTTGCCCTTTTGTGAACCTTTTCCAATTCCAATATATCTTTTTTGAGATGAGGCAACCACATCTGCATGCAGGTCCAGTAAAGAATAGAGATAACTGTACATTATTTTTATTATTGAGTCCGCAACCCCCCCCCCCCCCCAACCTTACATAAATAAATTACAACGATTCGGATGTATGTATGTGCATATTACTTTATCTACTTTTGGAAAAATAAATAATTTTAGGAAAAATTGTCAGTGCAGCCACCAGCAAGAGTTGGGGGCCACACTCTGAGGCCACCAAAAAATGTGTTGCGAGAACCCCTGCTATAGATACTAGACTGTATAGACTCCATTCTTTGGGTCCCCATGCACACATGTTTTGAGTAGTTAAAAGAAGGATAGCTTACCAGGGCTGCCAGACTGTAAGTGTTAAAGCATTCTCAGGACAATGATTTCATCAGTTATGGCAAGTGGTCAACCCAACAGTTCCTAACTCAGCTCCCGTGGTACTACTTCAGGCCCATCCCCTCTCCCAGATGGTAATCAAACACTGGCCTGATCCCACCAGCCAGAATTCAGTTCTTTTGAAGGGGCATCTCCATGCTGTTTTCTGCCATCTGCACATCTTTTGTCTCTTGCTTGCGGGCCAATGGCCTGTATCCTCCTCTAGCTGCTACTCTTGCTGGCTCCCTCACAGCAACAGGTTGTTTATTCACCCAGCTCTCACTTTTTCAGTCCTAACTCCCAGGCTGCCTCATACTTAATTTTTCCTCTATGGATTCCAGGCTACCATTGGCCACCTCCTCCACACAGCCTCTAGTTTCTCTCCAACTCTGATCCCCTCTGACTTCAGCATGTTACTTCCTTTTGCCTGTACAGTACTAGGAAGTATGGAGCCATCTGCTGGCTAAATGGACTGGGTAACAGTGCCTTACACAGCTAAATCATTTCCTTCACAATCATTTGGGGTAAGGGAAAGGTACCCAATAATGAATGCACCACAGCATAGATCACTCACACTAGGAAAAATCCCATTGTCCAGCAGACCAGGACTCAAGTCAGGGCAAGCCAAATGTAATTATTTTCAAAGACTGAAATGAAACTTTGTCTCTCTTTACAAGGAAACTGGTTTGCTATAAACACTTTTCAGCAGCAGAAGAAAATGGATCATTTGCCCTTCCCAGCCTGCGTCTTTGCTAAAGTCTGTCTCCACTCAGCAAGTGGTGCCCTACTCTACACATTGGCAAGCATATCAAGGCTTAATTATATTTAGCTACACAAAAATGAGGACAACCATATTTTCTTGTCACACAGCCAGATATGAGATCCAAGATGATCTTGGACAAGTCATCTTAAAGAAATATTTCTATCCTTAGTGGATACCTATTTACTTCCCATGGTCTTTGTAATTAGAAGTAATTCAGAAAACTTGCTCTGAGCATGTTAGATAAGGATTTGACAAGGAAGTTATCTAAAAGAATGGTGAATGTGAAGGTAAATCCTTAGTACTCTTTCAAATATTTAACCACATAAAATATACAGAAATAACTGTTTTAGATTAGGCAGGGTGGAAAGATCAAGATTATATAAAAGCAAACGGAATTTATAGTTTTGAATAAATTATCACTTTCAGCTCTTTCAAGGTATTTCCTAAATCTTTCAGCAAGTTATCCAGCTTTCCATGGAAACAGCTAGATTTCTGGTAAAATATAACTCAGTGAACTACATTAGCAGGATTGCAAGATAAATTCTGGATGTCTCTGGAAAGAACTTAATGGAATCTGGAATCAAATCCCTAAAAGGTGAAACAGTAACACAAGGCAGGCACTGAATTTTGTCACACAGGAAAGAGGAAACTTTATGGCAACAGAATTAACAAGTTATATCATTTAAGTAACTTTAGAAACAGAAAATGATTGTTTTGTAAAATAAATTACATGGTTATTTTGCAAAATGGAAACATTTCATGTAATAAAGTAGATATGTGTAAACACAGACTAGCAGAAATGGTTAAATGTATTGTCAAAATATTCCTTTAAATATTGATCAAAAACACTATTATCAAAAGTGAATCCTGCATGTATCTTAAGACCACAGGACCAGCTTCCAGGATCTATGAGTCTATGGCAGCCTGTCAGGTGGACTGCCCAGGCCTCAGTTCTCTGTCAGGAAGAATTTAAAAATGTTTGGTTTTCATTCCTAATCAGAATGAAACCAAATTTTGAAATCATCTGCACAATGAAATTACCTTTTGCTGCACAGCTCTGCTCAGTTCCTCAAATCTTCAGATGCCCCATTCCTTCAGTGCTTCCAATGCTCACTTAACTAAGCTTTCTTCCTCACTCCCTCTATCATCTCTCAAGTTCCTGTTCTGATTAAATGTGCTTGTAAATGAATAAATAGCACAGGAATCAATATTTAGGAAGCAAGCATTGAAACATGTTACAACAGAGTATTGTAAAATACTCAACCATGGGATGATGTTCAGAGAAGGACTGCTGAGCAGAGATGGGGTCCACCTGTGAAGGAAGGGGAAGAGTATCTTTGGATACTGACTGGCTAAGCCTAGGTAGGCTTTAAACTAGGTTCCCCCAGGGAAAGAGAAAAAAGCCCACAGGTAAGTCCAAAACATAGAGACCTGGTGAAGGGTCAGAATCTGGAGGGAACATGGGCAATCCTCGCAGGGAGAAAGGAGAGACAAGAGAGAACATAGAGGGGAAATCTAATGACCATTTTAGATGTCTATATTAATGCAAGAAGTATGGGAAATAAACAGGAAGAACTTTAGAAATACTACCAAATAATCACAATTATGACATAATTAGCATCAGAGAGACTTGGTGGGATAATTCATATGACTGGAATATTGGTACAGAAGTGTACAGATAAAAAAACAGCAGGATGTGCTTTCTTGTATATCAAACATGTACACACTTGCACTGAGGATGAGATAGAAGTGGGAGGTAGATCCATTGAAAATCTCATAATAAGGATAAAAAGAGAAAGAAACAAGGGTGATGTCTATTATAGACCACCTTACTGGGAAGAAGAGGTGGATGAGGCTTTTTTTAAACAACTAACAAAATCATCCAAGGCACAAGACATGGTGGTGATGGGGGACTTCAACTACCCAGATGTGTGTTAGGAAAATAATGCAGCAGGACACCCATTATCCAACAAGTTATTGGAATGCATCGGAGACAACATTTTACTGCAGAAGGTGGAGAAAGCAACTGGAGGACAGGCTGTTCTAGATTTTATTCTGACAAAGAGGGAGGAACTGGTTAAAAATTTGAAGATTGAAGGCATTTGGGTGAAATTGATCATGAAATGATACAGTTTGTCATTCTAAGGAATGTTAGGAGGGAAAACAACAGAATAAAGACAAGAGACTTCAAGAAGACAGACTTTAGCAAACCCAGAGAATTGGTAGGTACAATCGCATGGGAAGCAAGTCTAAGGGAAAAAAGAATTCAGGAAAGCTGGTAGTTTTTTAAAGAGACATTATTAAGGGCACAAGAGTAACCTATCCCAACATGCAGGAAAGATAGGAAGTATGGTAAAAACCAAACTGTCTTAACCAGAAGATCATCAATGACCTGAAAATCAAAAAAAGAGTCATACAAAAAGTATAAAGTAGGTCAAATGACAAAGGATGAATATTGTTGCCTGATTTTTGGGGGATTAATATTATTGTTTATATAATAAAGGTTATAGGCTCGCCAATTGATCTGATCAGAAGATAATAGGGTTCTTGTCCCAGAATCAGGCTACCCAGAGTCTTGCAAGGATCCTCAGGATGTATGACAAGGACACTCAATTTGAAAATAAAATACAGCCTTAAAGACTCTTATTGACATAAATGGAATAGTAATCAAATGGAAAAGAAATCAACCAGAATTAAAAAGGAAAATCATCCAAAGCACAGGACATGGTGGTAATGGGGGACTTCAACTACCCAGACATCTGTTAGGAAAATAAGTAAGTCAAATTACAAAGGATGAATATTGTTGCCTGATTTTAGAGGTACATGTGGTATCATTTACTATAAAGCTTCCTAGATTAATATACTCACTCCCTTCCTTGATAGCCTAGTGGTAAGAGACAAAGGACCAGCCTCACCTCTGGCATGCCAAAAGAGTCCAAGGTTCTCCAATTATCGAGTGGAAGATGAAAAACTTAGGAGACGCTAGAGAGCTAGAAAGCTATAGAAAGACACAAGAAAAACTAACCGAAAACCTAACCTAAAAACTAACTTAACAATATGGTGGTTTGCCCCTCTTATAGAGCCTGAGCACTATGTGCCCACCTTCCATGTCCGAACTTAATTTCCTGATCCACATAATATCGGGGGTGCTTATGTAACCCACACACCATCTGGGTGTGGTGTTCTGTCGCATCTAGTGGCACTGAGACCACTTAAAGAGAGAGATTAAATGAGTCTGCTCTACAGCCTTAGCTAACAGCCAGTTGGCTTTTATCTCATGCGGTAGAGGCTCATGCACTAAGCTCCAGAGGTCCCAGCTTCGATCCCACCCGACGACAACTGGGGTCTATCAGCGTTACACTTACTCTATAGGCTGACATATTCATATGTATTAATGCCAAGTAGCTCATTCTCACTTCTGTTAGTTCTGGCCTGAATCAGTTTGGTGGTGGTGGTGATTTCCATGTTCTTTGTGATGTATCTGTTAAGTTTACTGAGAGCACTTCATAGGCCAGTTATCTATGCCAAAGGCCACAAACATATGTACGATACCTTGCTTTAGCTCATACAGGATGTGGCCTGTACAGTCCTTGCATTACTGCCAAAACCACTGTAATACAAAGCTATAACTCTATTATCTATTATAATAAAACAAACAACAAACCCATAAGAAAGGATATAATAAAGGAAGCAAGCAGGGCTACAATATTAAAAAAAAGCCAACATAAGCATGTCTGGACAAAATTAGAAAGGTCAAGGCACAAAATGAGATTAAACTAGCTGACGACATAAAGGATAACAAGAAAACATTTTACAAATATATTAGAATCAAGAAGACAACCAAGGACATAGTAGGCTCATTATTCAGTGAGAAAGGAAAGAAAATAAAAGAAAACACAACAATGTTAAACGCCTTTTTTGTTTCAGCTTTCACCAAAAAGCTTAGCAGTGAATGGACTAACATAGTGAAGATCTGAGTCTACAATAGGGAAAGAAACAGGTTAAGAAGTATGTCGACAAGTTAGATGTCTTCAAGTCATGAGGGTCTAATGAAATACATCCTAGAATACTTAAGAAACTGGCTGAAGAGATCTCTGATCCATTAGCAATTCATCTTTGAGAACTCATGGAGGACAGGAGAGATCCTAGAGAATGGGAAAGGGGCAAATGTTTAGTACTTATCTATAAAAAGGGGGGGAAAGGTCAAGGGATTATAGACTAGTCAGCTTAACTTTGGTGCCCAGAAAGATAATGGAGCAAATAACTGAACAGTCACTTTGTAGGCATCTAGAAGATAATAAGGTGATAAGTAACAGTCAACATGGATTTGTTAAGAACAAATAATGTACACCCAACCTAATATCCTTATTTGACAGGGTAACAAGATTTGTGGATGGGGGAAGCAGTAAATGTGCTCTATCTCAACTTTAGTAAGGCTTTTGATACTGTCTCATATGACTTTCTTATAAGCAAATTAGGGAACTATAGCCTAGATGAACTGACTATACGGTAGATGCACAACTGTTTGGAAAACCATACTCAGAAAGTAGTTATCAATGGTTCAGAGTCAAGCTGGAAGGGCATATGGAGTGGGGTCTCACAGGGATCTGTCCTAGGTCTGGTTTTAGTCAATATGTTCATAAATGATTTGGATAATGGCATAGAGAGTACACTCATAAAGTCTGTGGATAATACTTAACTGGGAGGGGTTGCAAGCACTTTGGAAGACAAGATTAGAATTCAAAATTATCTTGTCAAACTGGAGAAATAGTCTGAAATAAATTGGATGAAGTTCAACAAAGACAAATGCAAAGTACTACACTTAGAAAGGAATAATCAATTGCACAAATACAAAATGGGAAATAACTGTCTAGGAAAGAGTACTTCAGAAGAGGATCTGGGGGTTATAGTGGATCACAAACTAAACATGAGTCAACAATTTAATACTGTTGCAAAGAAAGCGAACATCATTCAAGGAATTTTTAACAGGAGTGATATAAGCAGGAAACAAAAAGTTATTCTTGCACTCTACACAACACTGATAAAGTTTCAGCTGGACTACTGTGTCCAGCTCTGGGCAACATACTTCAGGAAAGATGTGGACAAACTGAAGAAAGTCCAGAGGAGAGCAACAAAAATGATTAAAAGTCTAAAAAATGTGACCCATGAGGAAAGATTGAAAAAATTGGGTTTGTTTAGTCTGGAGAAGTGAAGACTGAGGGGAGACATGATAACAATCTTCGAGTATATAAAAGGTTGTTATAAGGAGAAGGGTGAAAATTGTTCTCCTTAACCACTGAGGACAGGACAGAAAGTAAAGGGGCTTAAATTGCAGCAAGACAGATTTAGCTTAGACGTTAGGAGAAACTTCCTAAGTGTAAGGGTGATTAAGATTTGGAATAAATTATCTAGGAAGGTTGTGGAATCTCCATTATTGCAGTTTTAAGAACAGGTTAGACAAACACCTGTCAGGGATTGTCTATATAATACTTAGTCCTGTCTCAGTGCAGGGGACTGGACTAGGTAACCTATTAAGGTCCTTTCCAGTCCTACATTTCTATTATTGCTACAAGTTGCATGTAATGGCTGAGAGCATCAATCAGCTTGAGGGTACATTAAGGAAAGAAACAAGTTACAAAATTGCTTCCTTCTATACCAATATGGGATATTAGGATGAGATGGAATTGTCTCAGCCAGAGTGCAAGGATTCTATACAGTTAGTGATGCATAACTACAGATTTCTCAGTTACTCATTTCCCTTCACTCTATTTAATACTAGCTGCCAACCAGAGTGTAGTGATTAGGCAACTCACACTCACAACCAATCACAATGCAGATATTTGTATAATCATCATATGGTTATTTCTCAGTAACCAAGTTGTGAATATGCAATGCTCCCTATTCTGACTGGCTACTATAATCCTTCTGTTCCAACCATCTCTTTACTCAGAATTTTCAAACTGTTTGCCTGCAACAAAGACTGACAACTAAACTCATATGCTTAGATGAAAGAGAAGAAAAAGATACCCACCATAAACCAAAGAAAATGAGGTTGTTGACACTATAGTTTTGAGAGGGAAATAGTTTGTAGAAAGGTTTAAAGACAGTTTGATTCATTTTCCTCCTTCCATCCTCTCCCCAAGTCCCTCCTTCCCTTCCTCTTAGGTCATCAAAGCTCTTGCCACCAATGTCCTTCATATGTTTGTGCTTCACATATTGGGAAAATCCCTCCCTCTCCTTCCCCATTCACTTTTAAACAAAACAATACTGCTTTTGTAGCTAAAGCTTGAAGAATTTGCCGGATGCCTACTACTCAGAGGACTTACTCTACAAGACAGAGATTAATGGTCAGCTAGTGATGTCTAGGGAAATGTCCTAGATAGAAAACCAACCTACAGCTGTTGGGAAAGGAGACAGGGCAGGGTTTCCCTCCAGGTTGCTATGCCAGGGACTTATTGTCTTTATCAACAAGCTTCAAATTTATCAAACTCCTCTTTAACTGCTGAAGGAGAAAAGATCTCCTTCTCCTCAAACACTAGCCTCGCAACTATTGAGGAGGAAATAAACACTCCCTAAGCTCCAGCCTCATGGCCTTAAGGGAGAGTTGTTTTTGCTATTCAACTCTTCAGTTAGGCTCTGTTTTTGGACTGTTCTTGGAGAACATCCTGCAGGAGGGAGTTTTAGAACCACATTTCCCCCTCCTTTCCCAGGCATCTACTCTCAAAAGTTTCTCTGACTGATGGCTCAGGCATGGACCATCAGATCCTTCCCCCTTTCCTCCAATCTTTACTGCTTGATAACACAACTGAACTGGAAAAATAAAAGACAATCTCAAGCCAGATTAATCAGGATAGGGGAGAAGGGAGAGCAGAGGAGCAATCAGGTGGGGGAAGCTAAACAAACAATCTTCAGCTTTAATGCCTTTTACCTCCCCAGTGCATGTATGTTCCTGTGGGGAAAGCAATGACAGAAAAGCCAGTCACTTTCCCTCCTTTTCCAGAAGGCAGTCAGATGTAGGATCAGCTCACATGTAGGTTCTAGCAGCAGTCTACTGGCTTAAATATTTTCTCCTTTTTCACCCACCACAGGATCTACTACAAAAGCACAAGCAGTGCATGTCCATGGAACCAGCCATGTAGGCCCCTGATCGCTTCAAGCAACATGTCACCCACTAGGGAAGGGCACAGAGGAGAGAAAAAATATTGTTTAAAAAAAGACAACAAAGTACCAAAGGAGATCAAGAGTTGGAAAACTGGTATGTCGCCAGCTATGTAGAGATGAGGCTTAAGGGGATATTTGGCTATCACCATTGGAGCACTGGTTTAGAATATTTTAATACACAATTATTCTTAGTATTCTTATACTTCCACTGAAATAGAAGGAAGGGAAGATGGCACAATCACATAATAATAGGGCATCTCAACTCATTGGTTCTTTAAGACCAGAATGACCAGGGATTCCTAGAGCCCTTTCTCAGCTGGACAGATATTCTAAGGACAAAGGATTCTGGGGCGCATTGTCAACAGTGAAGTAACATACATAGATACATAAATAGGCCAGCAGGTGCTGGAATCCAGAGACTGCCTACAATTTGGAGACTTCATGAGGTGGGAGTATCTTCCCATCCCAGATGGCCAGCACAGCACAGATCACTCCAGGTTTGTCATAGCAAAATGACAGAGAAGGGAAGAGAAGGAGAAGTGGAGAAAAAAGGGAGACAGTCAAGGAAAACAAAGAGAGAGGAATCAGTAGATAAAGAACTACAAGAAGGGAAGTTAGAAGCAAAAACTAAAGCAGAAGTGAAAGATAGGGAGAGCAATAGAGAAAGCCTTCCCTGATTTCTTTAAAGGTCAGTGCTGCGCTGGGCATCACAACATGGGGAATAGATGGCCAGCCCTCTGTGGAGAAAGAGGTGGTTAGGGACTATTTAGAAAAGCTGGACGTGCACAAGTCCATGGGGCCGGACGAGTTGCATCCGAGAGTGCTAAAGGAATTGGCGGCTGTGATTGCAGAGCCATTGGCCATTATCTTTGAAAACTCGTGGCGAATGGGGGAAGTCCCAGATGACTGGAAAAAGGCTAATGTAGTGCCAATCTTTAAAAAAGGGAAGAAAGAGGATCCTGGGAACTACAGGCCAGTCAGCCTCACTTCAGTCCCTGGAAAAATCATGGAGCAGGTCCTCAAAGAATTTACATGAGAGGAAAGTGATCAGGAACAGTCAGCATGGATTCACCAAGGGAAGGTCATGCCTGACTAATCTAATCGCCTTCTATGATGAGATTACTGGTTCAGTGGATGAAGGGAAAGCAGTGGATGTATTGTTTCTTGACTTTAGCAAAGCTTTTGACATGGTCTCCCACAGTATTCTTGTCAGCAAGTTAAAGAAGTATGGGCTGGATGAATGCACTATAAGGTGGGTAGAAAGTTGGCTAGATTGTGGGGCTCAATGGGTAGTGATCAATGGCTCCATGTCTAGTTGGCAGCCGGTGTCAAGTGGAGTGCCCCAGGGGTCGGTCCTAGGGCCGGTTTTGTTCAATATCTTCATAAATGATCTGGAGGATGGTGTGGATTGCACTCTCAGCAAATTTGCGGATGATACTAAACTGGGAGGAGTGGTAGATACACTGGAGGGCAGGGATAGGATACAGAGGGACCTAGACAAATTGGAGGATTGGGCCAAAAGAAATCTGATGAGGTTCAATAAGGATAAGTGCAGGGTCCTGCACTTAGGATGGAAGAACCCAATGCACAGCTACAGACTAGGGACCGAATGGCTAGGCAGCAGTTCTGCGGAAAAGGACCTGGGGTGACAGTGGACGAGAAGCTGGATATGAGTCAGCAGTGTGCCCTTGTTGCCAAGAAGGCCAATGGCATTTTGGGATGTATAAGTAGGGGCATAGCGAGCAGATCGAGGGACGTGATCATCCCCCTCTATTCGACATTGGTGAGGCCTCATCTGGAGTACTGTGTCCAGTTTTGGGCCCCACACTACAAGAAGGATGTGGATAAATTGGAAAGAGTCCAGCGAAGGGCAACAAAAATGATTAGGGGTCTGGAACACATGACTTATGAGGAGAGGCTGAGGGAACTGGGATTGTTTAGTCTGCGGAAGAGAAGAATGAGGGGGGATTTGATAGCTGCTTTCAACTACCTGAGAGGTGGTTCCAGAGAGGATGGTTCTAGACTATTCTCAGTGGTAGAAGAGGACAGGACAAGGAGTAATGGTCTCAAGTTGCAGTGGGGGAGGTTTAGGTTGGATATTAGGAAAAACTTTTTCACTAGGAGGGTGGTGAAACACTGGAATGCGTTGCCTAGGGAGGTGGTGGAATCTCCTTTCTTAGAAGTTTTTAAGGTCAGGCTTGACAAAGCCCTGGCTGGGATGATTTAATTGGGGATTGGTCCTGCTTTTGAGCAGGGGGTTGGACTAGATGACCTCCTGAGGTCCCTTCCAACCCTGATATTCTAGGATTCTATGAATGACAAGAAGCATTGCCATTAGAAAAGCTGATACACATCATGTGAACTGGCTGGGGAGGCCTGAAATATCTCCATAAAGGTAAAACAAATCTACAACTGACTGGAGACAAAATTGTGTCAGGAACAAATTAAAATCCATAAACTCGCTATAACATAAAAGGAAAATCAAAGCACACAGGAGGCTAGACTCCCTTCATATATGGGCAGCCATCAAGCTCATCTTCTTTTCACTATACTACAACACCACCATCCACCAAGAATCAACCAAACATGCCACTACACCAGTGGCAGAGTGATTACGGTGTTTTGAGGCTACCTTGATGTGAAATCCTCAAGCTCCTGCTAATTTACGTGTCTAAAAGTGTTGTACTATGAAAACATTGAAAGGAACAAGAAAATTCTGTTACGTCGGCGGCAGTTACAGCGCCGCTTGGAGAGCACTGAAGGGAAACCACTGTTATGTGTTCAAACCGTCAGCGGCCTGCGCTATAGAGTGTTCATACTTGCGGCACTTGCAGCAGTATTTGGAGTGGTGCACTCTGAGCAACTATCCCACAGAGCATCTCTTCCTCTTCTGCCGCTAAGAGTTGTGGGAAGGTGGAGGAGGGTCGTGGGCATCCCGGGTCCTGTCCCAATGCCCCGTGATGCGTTGCTTTGCATCCCTGTGCTTCCATCTGCATTTGGTGCCATCTTTCAACTGTTTGTGTACTGCGCGCTCTGCCTCTTCGGTCTGCAGAAACGGATCCCGCACTGTTGACCACTATGCTGCTCGCTCTCACTAACACTTCACGAGTGGCAGTGGAGTTATTCCTGAAACGACAAAGGCAAGAGGAGTGTGACATTGATCTTGCCATGCGTAGTAGCTATGACACGAGATTGCTTGTGGCATTCACGGAGGTGCTGACCACTGTGGAACGCTGCTTTTGGGCTCGGGAAACAAGCACTGAGTGGTGGGATCATATCATCATGCACATCTGGGATGGTGACCAGTGGCTGCAGAACATTTTGGATGAGGAAAGCCACATACATGGGACTGTGTGATGAGCTCGCCCCAGCCCTGCAGCACAAAGACATGAGAATGAGGGCTGCCCTGTCGTTGAAGAGTGTGCCGATTACACTGTGGAAGCTGGTTACTCCAGATCGCTACTGATCAGTCGCTAACCAGTTTGGAGTGGGAAAGTTGACCGTTGGGACTCGTGTTGACAGAAGTGTGCAGGGCCATTAATTGCATCCTGCTCTGAAAGACCATGACTCTGGGCAACGTGCATAACATTGTGGATGGCTTTGCACAAATGGGCTTCCCTAACTGCAGGGGGGCAACAGATGGCATGCATATTCCAATTCTGGCACCAGACCATCTAGCCACCGAGTACATTAATCAGAAGGGGTATTTCTCAATGATTCTCCAGGCACTTGTGGGTTACCATGGGTGTTTCACAGACATTAACGCAGGCTTGTCCGGAAAAGTGCATGACGCACACATCTTTCGGAACACTGGCCTGTTCAGGAAGCTGCAAGCAGGGACTTTCTTCCCAGACCAGAGAATCACTGTAGGGGAAGTCGAAATGCCCATTGTGATCCTGGGAGACCCTGCCTACCCCTTAATGCTGGGGCTTTTGAAGCCATACATGGGGAAACTGGACAGCAGCAAGGAGCAGTTCAACAACAGGCTGAGCAAGTGCAGAATGACTGTTGAGTGTGCTTTTGGCTGTTTAAAGGCCCGCTGGCGCTGCCTATATGAGAGGCTGGACCTGGCCGATGACAATATTCCTATGCTTATAGCTGCGTGCAGCAATTTGAAGCTGAAAGCCACTAATATTTGTTGCTATGCTAAGGAGTGCAGTGCTTGTACTGCTAGGAGGTGATTGTGATTGGTGCAGACGACGCACTGTGAAGGTTTAAGAAAATTGCCTGTTGCTTTGCAGGGCTCTGTTTGCTTTCAATTAATGGAATAAAGATTGCTTTCAAGCCAAAACAATTATTTTATTAAAAAACAACAACCGGAGCACAGAGACAAAAAAAATCAGCACTGTGTTCTTCTTTCGGTTCCTGTTCTCTCTGTTCTGCCACTCCTTCAATTCTTGTTTTTCGGCCACGGAGAGCACCATGACATCACACAGAAAGTCCTCTTTAGTTTTTCGTGGCCGCTTTCTAATTCTGCACATCCAGTCAGCCATTGATAACAAAGAGAGAGGCGGAGCTCCCAAGGTCATATCTGTGAAGCCAAAACGCAACATTTTACAGAAGCAGTATTGTTTGCAATATACAGACCACTGATTCAGTGATTTAAAACATAGCCACTGTTCACACAACTGTCACTAACTGGCTGATCTCAGGCAAGCACTCATGAGCCACAAGACCCCCTAAATGGTGAGTACCCACAGGGGCAGGGGAAATCAGTGTTTCAGGACTGTACTGTACTCTGGGCACCTGGCTCTTGGGGAGAGCCAGCACTATAGTGGGGGCCTGATAATCATTACTGTCCCCACATTTTCCACAGGCTGTATTCATTATGGAAGATATCTTGCTGCTGAGGGTGAGCAGGGAATCAAGGGAGGGTCTTCTCCAAGACTGTGGCTTCCACCCTGGCCCTTATGCAACTCACCTATGTGCAGCAATGTTCCCACCCCCACCCCCCCACCACAGTGATGGCAGAGTGGCGCCGGAAAAGTTACCCTTAATGGGGCAAGAAACAAAGCAGCTCTGCAAAAGAACGTGTGGCAGCAGATTGCCCACTATCTGCATGACAGTTTCATGGAGATCTCTGAGGCAGATTCCCATGAAGTGAGCGTGTCAATCAACACCCTGTACCGCCACTCAGACAGGGTATGTGGTGGTTCACGCATCATACAGACACAAGCCTGCTTTCTGCAACCCTTCTGCCCCCAACAACTTGCTTCAGCGATTCCCAAAATCAAAGCCACCTACCAGGGGCCTCCTCGCCTGTTTGCACTTCACCAAGCTCTGACAGCTGTGACTGGCTAGCCTCCTCCAGGGTAGAGAAGAGCTGCATGCATCTCTGATCTCCGAGTCATCCTCTGCCTCTGGGTCCCTCTCCCCCTCCACATTCTCTTCCAAATTTCCTTCTTTTGGCTTGATCCACTCTCAACTGGCAAGCGAGCCACCGAAGTATCCATAGTGGCCTTTGCAGTGGAGGTTGTCGTCGCCTCCGAGCATTGTGTTCAGCTCTTTGTAGAACCGGCAACTCATGGGCGCAGGACTGGCGCAGCAGTTTACCTCCTGCGCCTTGTGGTAGGCGTTCTGCAGCTCCTTCACTTTGACCCTGCACTGCAGTGTGTCCCGGTCATGGCCCTTCTCTGTCATGCATCGTGAAATCTGTCCATAGGTATCATAATTCCTAAGGCTGGAGTGCAGCTGTGACTGCACAGCCTCCTCTCTCCAAATGCTGATGAGGTCCAGCAGCTTGGCATTGCTCCAAGCGGGGGATCGCCTGGTGCATGGAGCAGGCATGGTCACCTGGAAGATGCTCTAAGACCACTGCACGCGTCACCGATCAAACAGGAAGGGGACTTTCAAAATTCCCAAGGAATTTGAGGGGTGGGGCTCATGGTTGGTCACCTGCGAGCAGGGCAGTAGAGTTCAAACTGATGACCAGAGAGGCGAGAACAGGCATTGTGGGACACCTCCCAGAGGCCAACTGCAACGCTGTAATCGACCAGGGTGTCTACACTGTCACCGCAGCGCTGTAGCCCCGGCACAGAAAGGTGTATGCCTCTCATTGGAGTGCCTTTTTTACAGAACTGCAACTGCACAGTTTCTGCACACTAACTGGTTTGGCAGTGTGTACACCTTGTGAGTTACACCACAGAAAGCTGCTTTACTGCACAGAAACCTGCTAGAGCAGACTGCTAGGAAACCAAGTATTTGTAGAACTGTAAGGGCTTATGTCTAGAAATATAATGAAAGCAGAGTTTTGGAGTTTGTGCAAACATATGCATATAGAAGAGAAAAGAGGTTAATTTGTGTCTTAAGCACCTTGTAAAGTACTATGACTTTTCACAAATCCGGAACCCTTTTTCCAGGCTTCTGCAATGTAGGGGTGGCAGTTCTCTAATTCAAATGGTTCACCAGATATGAGCAATCTCCTGTAACAGATATTAAAAGAAGTTTCACAACAGCCATCTCTGAGTGGAAGGGAACTTCTGCATTTAAACAACAAGTTTAGTCCTCAGGTTCTCCTGTCTTGGGTATGTAGGAACTATACCAAGACAATTTCATTTTATGGTAAAATAATAGAGGTGCCTGGTACAGAGCTGTTATATGCCATTTCAAATGTAGACTTCACTCCAGCATCAACCCTTTAGTGTGGAAAGTAGCACAGTGTTCCAGACTCCTCTGACTTTCTGTTCTGGATTTTATCTCGATTCCCTGGCAACATCCTGGAAATGAAAGAGAGAAATCTTGTGACCCAAGAGTTTTCAGAATTAGTAGCTCAAGAAATATAATCCTCTATAAAACATTACACATTTCTCGTGTACAGTGAAAATTGTGATACACAGGATCCTTTATTAAGTTGTCTATAACTTCACATATACTCTCTTCTACAGGATTTTCCGCCATTTCTGCATTGAGTATAACTTGTTCCATGGTAATACTTTTCCCAGTCTCCATTTATAAATTCATAAAATGTTCCAGACCAAAAAGACATCCTACAATGGCTATAACTACCTGCTTTCAAACTATTCTAAACTGGTGGATTCACTTCTCTTTCCTCTGAACAGGAACCTTACACATAGTGCCAAATAGCAGCAGCTATAAGTCTTTGAAGTTTAAGGCATTATTTTATCTTTAAAAATCCCATTTTAAAATCTGTTTTAAGTGTAAAGGAAAGAGAAGTTGGAAGGCTTATCCTGGTCCCTAGTGGATATGTATTTACTTCTCAAAATCCTCACATAGGGCTTGACCTGAAGCGAAATTGAAATCAATAGAAAGACCCAGTGATTTCACTGGGCTTTGGCGCAGGACCAAAAGACCAGTCCCAAAAAGTGTCAAGGATGCTCAATCTCCTGTTGACAAAATAATTGCTATAATGCAGCCACCTCCAGGATGAGTAGCAGCAACTAACTCACTTCCCACAGCACAGCTGTTTAGAGGAAGAAAGTGAAGAAATATACTGTATCATGAAACTGTAGGAGAAATGTAGTTTGAAGATTGTAATTCCCCATACTGAATTCTTCCAAAACAAAACTATTATGCTTCATTATTAAGAATATTTAGCACATACAGAGTACTTTACTTTTTCAGATGTTTTCATAAATGTTAGCTAATGTCACACCCTTATGATATACACATTAATATTATCCCCACTTTCAGAAGGGGAGAGGGACACAAGACAGTTAAGGGACCTGAGGTCCAACTGAGTCAATGGGTATATATGCACTGCAGACTTAACTTGGCTTTTACCTGGGTTTTAGCCAAACCCCCTTACCATCCACACACAAAAACCTTTAACTTCAGATTCTATGTGCTTTGAATTTGGTGTGCTTGACCATCTGGGGGTATAGGTTAAAGAATGGGTTTCACTTTAACATGGGCTCTAACCTGCTTACTTTCCAGTGAGGACACAATTTATAACCAATGGAATCATCGCTATGGGGTGGCCTTGGCTTCAGTTGAGGGCAGAAGCCATGCCATTTTCCTGGCTCTCTTCATTCCCCCTACCCCCCACATGTAATCTAAGAGGTATTCCAAGCCCGGGGGGGGGGGAAAGGGGGGATTAAACATGTAACTAGCGAGTTAGTGATTTAACTGGTTGCTGCTAACACATTTATTCAAAGCTGGAATTACATACTCAGCAAGCATGAATGCAGATGTAAATATATATAAACACATGCACACTTACACACCTGTTATACCAGCATTCACATTAAAGCAGTGTCCTATACAGAATGTATTATCAACCCCACTGTCTGAATTATGCAGGAAAGTACTAGCAAGGCTTGACCTTCTGGTGCTCTTGGTTCACAGCATGCTATCTGGAAAGAGGAAGAGGTGTATGTGAGGGAGAAGAGACAAATCTGTTGTTACAAAGTTCTGCATCCTGTTTATGTTTGCCCAATTTTCCCCCCACGCCTGGCTGATGATGCTTGAGAATTTTTTGAACAAGAGAAACTCAAGGCAGTCAGAGGAATTCTTGGGCTGGGCAACCTATAGCTTGCTAGCCCTGTCCTGGGACCAACAACAACACTGCAAATAAAATATCTCCTTGATATGTCTAAACAGTCTTCTATCAGAGATCTGGAAAAATTGTTCCCTCTTTCAATTTGGGATCTCTGGCAGATTAATGTCCTCCAATGCTACTGGTGCCTGAAATAATGTTAAGACCTTAACTGCTAACAGGCCCCATGTCTGTTGGCCCTCCTCTCTTCTGCCCCCAGCCATGCCCATTGTGTTTTTCTCAAGATTTTTAAAATGAATTAAATATGAAATACCTGCCATAATCTCTATGGACCCGAGATACAACTGGCAGATGTGTAGAGATTAAATGAAGGCATATCAAGCAAAAGCACATAGAAGTATCAACTTGTGGCCTGTTGTGACACAAAACATAAAGATGTTTCTTTCTTTACATGGGCAAAAATATAATATATTTTTTCATTGTGTTCCACCTCTAACAGGCCGATTGAGACATCCAGGCCTCCCAGACCTTGAGCCAGTGGGGGGAAGAAAAAGTTTCAGGGATGACCTGCCGCTAGAAATGCATAATGACTTTCGACACAGATTGGACAGGCACCTTGAGCTTCAGCAGAAACAACTGCAACAAGACAGGGAGAGGGAGGAAAAACTGGTCACAGACTACCTTGAGCATGACCGAAGGACGAGGGAGCATGCGCAAGAGCAGCAGAGGGAGCTATTTTAACGGTTGCTCTCCCTGTTGGCCAGTAAGCTGCAGACACAAGCACCAGAGTGGACTTTCCTCCAGACTACCATGTCCTGCAGCCAGTGCATGCACTGGCCAATTCTGGGGTGAACTGGGTGAATCAGTCCATGCAGTCAACCCCTGTGACTTAGTCAGGTAAGAAAAACCTGGTCCACTGACAATATGCATTTCCATTACCAGTGAGATTTCACTGAGTGGCGTCACTGTTTTTACTACACTTAGCGCTTTTTGATTTTGTGGCAATTTACACACTTTACTTGTTGGCAGCTGTGCTGCCTATATTGCGTCTTGCTGTATTTTATTTATTACTTTAATATTATAATTTTTATAATAAAGTGCTTGGTTCTACACTAAATCCATATGCAAGTTCTTTGGAAGCAAGGAAAAGGCAGAAAGATTTATCCAAAGATTTTAATAGGTCATTCAAAATCACATAAAAGCAATAGCAAATTGACATGTGTACTAGAACACCACATTGTGTCAGATTTCCCATGCATCTCTCCAAGCAACACAAGGATGTGGGCACACAAGGCATCCCTTACTTCCTTTGCGCTCCTGGACCCATCCCCAGTAATGACAGGTTTCTGGTTACCTGTATCAGGCCTTCAAGCCAGCCATTTCTTGAGCCCATTCCTGGTGAAAACTCTCCTATTTAGCCTCACAATTGCTGTGTAGTGTGCAGCATGCCCCAATAATAAGAATCACAGTGAGCACATTATCATCTGAACAGGTTTGTAGGCAGTGCCATCTTGTCATCAGTTAGCCAAATAAACGTTTTACCACCTTTCTGCAACTGTTCAGGATTAACTTAAGTAATTAAACCTTCTTCTGCCAGGTGCTCTGACATCAGGGTAGGGTTTCATAAGCTAGGACAGTAGAGGATAGGTTGGGTTCTCTAAAATAACAGTGGGAACAGAAACCCCATAATAAGCATATTATTTGGAAGGAATAAGGTCCCTTCTTGCCAACAGATAAACGCCAGATCTGCTGAACACCCTGTCATCGTGCTTCTTACCAGTGGACAGTGTTCATGAAACTGCCTTTACAGCTGACCAAAGCCTGAAGAATGAACAAGTTGTATCCTCTCTGGCTGACATATCCATATGCTCCTTGCGAGAGGCAAACAATGAGCACATGTGTTCCATCGGTGGCCGCAAGTCAGTTGGGGAACCCCATTCTCTCAAAGCCAACTATTATTTCAGGAACAAATGTCCGCCGTCTGTGGGTAAATCACATCAATAATCACTTCACAAACCTCCACCACCACTGCACCGACAGTTGACTTGCCAAACTAAACTGGTTTGTCACTGACCAATAGCAATCTGAGGTAAACCAGCTTACAGATGGCAATAGTAACCTGCTTCTGGACTGGTCTGGCCTCCCTCATCTGTGTGTCCTAACCCTGAAGGGTTAGGGCAAGCTCCTCACACAGCTCCATGAAAGTGGCCTTCCTCATGCCAAAGTTCTGGAGCCACTGCTTGTCATCCCAGATCTGCTTGGTGATGTAGTCCCACCACACAGTGCTTGTGGTCCTGTGCCAGAACTCCCAGTCAGCCTAGGGGGAATCCACAGCAATTGCAACCACTCACCTATCTCCACTCTGTCATGCCAATATCCAGCGTGCGTGATCTCCTCACCAAGATGACTGCTGCTGCCTTCTAAGGGCAGCAAGCTGCTGACGAAATGCCCACCACCAGGTCTCAGATCCTTTGCATCCTGGTGTGTTAACAGTGCAACTAAAACCAGGAACAGTTCATCACAAGAACATAAGAACGGTCATACTGGGTCAGACCAAAAGTCCATCTATCTCAGTATCCTGTCTTCTGACAGTGGCCAATGCCAGGTGCCCCAGAGGGAATGAACAGAAAAGGTAATCATCAGAGCCAGCCTTAGGCAAACGCAGTACCTGTGGCTGCATAGGGCACCTGAAAATTTGGGGCACCTCTGGGTCTTAGAGTGTCCACCCTCCTGCCTCTTCCTATCCCTGTCTGACCCTTCCTGCAGGCTCCCATCACAGTTGGCTGGTGCAGCCTGGAGAGTCTTCCTCCAGAGTGGATCTAGTACTTAAAAGTGAAAAAGCCTTCCAGCCTGTCAGACCTATTAGCACAGCATTCAAACTGTTAAAGAGCCATTCAAGTGGCAATGAAGCCATTTAACAGGCATTTGCCAGCCCCCAGGTATATACTGTCAGTTTCTGAATTTATTGACAAAAATACTTACGCATTACTGTAATATTTACTCAGAACATGTTAGTCTACAGGACCTTAGTTTAAAATTTGCTTTAAAAATATTTCATTAGTGTATTGCTGAAGATTATAAAATCACATCTCTAAGAAATCCTTGCATAGATTTTTAGATGCACAGTCTGAGTATTCAGCTTTAGCCTTAAATGCTTGGATCTTCAGACAGATAGGTTTTTAAATAAATCCTTCAAAAGACTACCCTTATCTAAAATACACATGCGAGTCCGTGCTGCCGTCAGGCATAGGGGCACCAATTTAATAATACTGCATAGGGCTCCATAAAACCTAAGGACGGCCCTGGTAATCATCAAGTGATCCATCCCCTGTTGCCCATTCCCAGCTTCTGGCAAACAGAGGCTAGGGATACCATCCCTTCCCATCTTGGCTAGTAGCCATTGATGGACCTATCCTCCATTAATTTATCTAGTTCTTTTTTGAACCATATTATAGTCTTGGCCTTCAAAACATCCTCTGGCAAGGAGTTCTACAGGTTGACTGTGTGCTATGTGAAAAAAGACTTCCTTTTCTTTGTTTCAACCTGCTGTCTATTAATTCTAGTTCCTGTGTTATGAGGAATAACACTTCCTTCCTTACTTTTTTCCACACCAGTCACAATTTTATAGATCTCTATCATATCCCCCCTTAGTCGTCTCTTCTCCAAGCTGAAAAGTCCCGGTCTTATTCATCTCTCCTCATATGGCAGCCATCCATACCCCTAATAATTTTTGTTGCCCTTTTCTGAACCTTTCCCAATTCCAATATATCTTTTTTGAGATGGTGTGACCACATCTGCATGCAGTATTCAAGATGCGGGCATACCATGGATTTATATAGATATATAATATGGTATTTTCTGTCTTATTATCTACCCCTTTCTTCATGATTCCCAACATTCTATTCACTTTTTTGACTGCCGCTGCACATTGAGTGGATGTTTTCAGAGAACTATCCATAATGACTCCAAGATCTCTTTCTTGAGTGGTAACAGCTAATTTAGACCCAATCATTTTATATGTATAGTTGGGATTATGTTTTCCAGTGTGCATTACTTTGCATACTCATCATACTCTGTTAGACCCAAACCTTTCCAGCAGCTAGAATGAACAGAAATGAGAAGCACACAGAGTTAGAAGACCTTTTAGTTTGACAGGTTGGTGGGCCAAGAACACTTGCACACAGGGGGTTTGGAAGGACAAACAAGTTATCCCACAATATACCTCAAAACAATTCCTAGAGTGCTTTAATTTAGAGAGACACTAGGAAACCTGGGATATGCCCCCTGGAAATCCTAGCACCTAACCTGCGTTAATGCAGCACAAGTGTGGATGAAGATACGCAGGTATGGCTCTGAAGGGCGGATGCGCACATGTGGCCTTGGCTAACTAGGATGCCCAGATCCAGATTCCTGGACCCAGGCTAACTCTTCAGTGAAGAAATAACCAGTGATACTGATGGGAATAAGGCCCCAATTCAGCAAAAGGCTTAGGCATGTTTTTAACTTTAAGTATATGAGTCATCTAACAGAAGCTTTAACTTTAAGCACGTGCTTGAAATCAAAGGGATTACTTATGTGTTTAAAGTAAAGCAGGTGCTTAAGGCTCTGCTGAATCAGGGCCTAGAATTCTGGAATGCCTGGATCCAGCTACTGTGTCCAGGCCACTGTTGCTGCCTAATTAAATGAGCTGGTTTTTATTAAAAAGTTAATATATCTAACAAATAGAGTATAAAATCTATTTAAGAGGTGTGGACCCATTTCTAAGTTGATTTCCTTTTGTGTAGCCTAAATATCACTCCCCTGGTCTCCTTCTTCCACAAGCCACTGTGTGGTGCACGCCATATTATATGCCTACAATCTCCTACTGCTCCCACCTGTGCACCATGAGACCTTAGTCCTCCTTATACATTTCTCCTGAAGACAATTTTTAGCTTTCTTTCCAACAGTCTCTCCACTCCTGCCCTGTTCCCCAACATTGCTTTCTCAAATGACCTGCAAAACTAACATGTGCATGTAATAAATATATCTTGATCTCTTCCCCTCATAGCCCTGGTTCTCCCCATAAAACCTCTACTCAGTGCTGCGTTAGTTGTTCCTTACCGGGCTTGGTCTAAATTAGGCCCTGAACCTGTAATAAGGACCATATGGATGGACCTCTGTGACTGCAGGCACCCGGCTCTGCACAGACACAGGAGGCCATACATGTGGATGACATTGAAGAACTGGGACCAAAGGTTTTAATATCTCAGTGGGAGGGACCTGTTTTATTCATGTGTGAAGTGACACATAAACATACACCTCTGGTAGCATATAAATAGCAAGGGCACTTATCCTGTAGTCCAGCGGTTCTCAAACTGTGGGTCAGGACCCCAAAGTGGGTCATGGCCCCGTTTTAACGGGGTTGCCAGGGCTGGTATTAGACTTCCTGGAGCCCGGGACTGAAGCCAAAGTCCGAGCCCCATCACCTAGGGCTGAAGCCGAAGCCTGAGGGCTTCAGCCCTGGATGGTGGGGCTTAGACTTTGGCTGCAGTCCTGGGCAGTGGGGCTCAGGTTACAACCCCCATCCCGATCCCCACCAGGGCTGAAGCCCTCAAGCTTTGGCTTTGTCCCCCCTGCTTGGGGCAGTAGGGCTCAGGCTTCAATCCCACTTCCTGGGGCCGTGTAGTAATTTTTGTTGTCAGAAGGGGGTCACAGTGCAATAAAGTCTGAGAAACCTGCTGTAGTCTGACCCATGTGGGAGGGCCCTTGTACCAGTGAAGAGGACTGCTGATGTCAAGTAAGACTCCATGTGGGTTTCTAAGTGGATCAGATTGCAGGAGCAGAGCCAAGCTTAGTACAGATCATTCAGTGAGAGTAAGAAGTGAATTTACTGTACACCTGTCCCCAAATACCCACTGAACAATAAAAAAAAACACTTGTTCTATTTACAGAGTACTGTAAATCATACCAGACAGAGTCAATGCCAACTAATCAGATTGTTGGATGAGAGAGAGGGAGCAAGACCTTTTGTCAAGTTTTCATAATTCATTAATATACCTCTTAGAGTTCTGAATTAGAGTACTGAATACATTCGCTTCTGTCTAAAACCTCCTAGCCTTTTCTTAATTGCTCATTGAGTCTTGTCCTTTGTGTGCATGGAGGAGATGTAGGATTAAATACATCCAGTAAAAACAAGCAACAGAAAGCAGTACCTCTAAGAGAGTGACTCAACAGGAGTGTAGGCACTATACAGCTGCAGAATGGTGTAATGGCTGCAGTAACAATGTAACATGAGTTCAAGGAGACAGTGAGAAGACCAGGGGTATTTTGCTGTTGTTGGGAGAGGTCTTATAGCGACAGCAATAGATGGAGCTAAATAATTTCTTTTAAATAAAAATGGCACAGGTCTGGAAAGAGCTGGCAAGGGACATTATCTGGGCAGCACTGAATTTTTGTGGGGAATATTTAAATGGATCCAGGCCTCGCCTAGTTCAGAACTTTTTAAAAATTAATTCAACACAACTCCGTGATTCTAGAAATCGGTGCCATAAAACATCTATAACTTCCCCCAGCATTGATGAACCTACAAGAACTGAAGAGTCAACAACTTTCACTTTACTCTTCTAACATTTTTTTAAATAAAATCCTTTAGTGGATGATCAGAGTGAATGTGTTACCATAAAGAAATGGAGTACTTGTGGCACCTTAGAGACTAACCAATTTATTTGAGCATGAGCTTTCGTGAGCAGAAGTGAGCTGTAGCTCACGAAAGCTCGTGCTCAAATAAATTGGTTAGTCTCTAAGGTGCCACAAGTACTCCTTTTCTTTTTGCGAATACAGACTAACACGGCTGTTACTCTGAAACCTGTGTTACCATATTTACTGATACATTAAAAAAACCCCAGAAAACAGCTTAATTTTTAAAAAAAAATTAGTTTCCTAAAAAGACAGTTCTAAGATTGGTTTCATTTTTAAACTTAAAAAAAATGTAGCAATTGAGCAATGGTACATTTAACAACTATTGCTGTGTCACATCATTTATCACACAAAGCAGCTATATCTTCACCAGTTTTACATTGTGACAAAGTTCCTGCTCTACCTTGGTGGGTCTTGCGCTTATTGGCGGATTTGCTCGCCTTGGAGCTTCATGGCAGCCCTCAGTTTGGCCGTTTTTATGAACCCACAGTCCAGGTCAACTCCTTCTGTGTCTGACCAGGAGTTGGGAGGATTTGGGGGGGAACCCGGGCCCACCCTCTACTCTGGGTTCCAGCCCAGGGCCCTGTGGAATGCAGCTGTCTAGAGTGCCTCCTGGAACAGCTGTGCGACAGCTACAACTCCCTGGGCTACTTCCCCATGGCCTCCTCCCAACACCTTCTTTATCCTCACCATAGGACCTTCCTCCTGGTATCTGATAATGCTTGTGCACCTCAGTTCTCCAACAGTCTGCGTTCTCACTCTCAGCTCCTCGTGCCTCTCGCTCCCAGCTCCTCATACACACACCACAAACTGAAGTGAGCTCCTTTTTAAAACCCAGGTGCCCTGATTAGCCTGCCTTAATTGATTCTAGCAGCTTCTTGATTGGCTGCAGATGTTCTAATCAGCCTGTCTTAATTGTCTCCAGAAGGTTCCTGATTGTTCTGGAACTTTCCCTGTTACCTTACCCAGGGAAAAGGGACCGACTTAGCCTGGGGCTAATATATCTGCCTTCATGACTCTCCTATAGCCATCTGGCCCGACCCTGTCACAACATATTATAATAGTAACAGAATAAAAATCACTGCAATGAATAGAATATTGTCATGGAATCAGTCTCCCACTTTAGAAATAAATGATGAGCACAACTAAGACGTATAGTTAGTGACAGGAGATCATTAGCGAGTGCCAATGTTCTCTTCTACTGATGTGTCTTATTTATGTATTTAGTTCTTCATAGAATCATAGAAGATTAGGGTTGGAAGAGACCTCAGGAGGTCATCTAGTCCAACACCCTGCTGAAAGAAGGACCAACCCCAACTAAATCATCCCAGCCAGGGCTTTGTCAAGCTGGGCCTTAAAACCCTCTAAGGATGGAGATTCCACCACTTCCCTAGGTAACCCATTGCAGTGCTTCACCACCCTCCTAGTAAAATAGTTTTTCCTAATATCCAACCTAGACTTCACCCATTGCAACTTCAGACCATTGCTCCTTGTTCTCTCATCTGCCACCACTGAGAACAGCTGAGCTCCATCTTCTTTGGAACCTCCCTTCAGGTAGTTGAAGGCTGCTATCAAATCCCCCCCGCCCTTCTCTTCTGCAGACTAAATAAGCCCAGTTCCCTCAGCATCTCCTCATAAGTCATGTGCCCTAGCCCCTTATCATTTTCATTGCCCTGTGCTGGACTCTCTCCAATTTGTCCACATCCTTTCTGTAGTGGAGGGCACAAAACTGGACACAATACTCCAAATGTGGCCTCACCAATGCAGAATAGAGGGGAATAGTCACTTTCCTCAATCTCCTGGCAATGCTCCTACTAATGCAGCCTAATATGCCGTTAGCCTTCTTGGCAACAAGGGCACACTGTTGACTCATATCCAGCTTCTCATCCACTGTAATCCCCAGGTCCTTTTCTGCAGAACTGCTGCTTAGCCAGTCGGTCCCCAGCCTGTAGCAGTACATGGGATTCTTCTGTCCTAAGTGCAGGACTCTGCACCTGTCCTTGTTGAACCTCATCAGATTTCTTTTGGCCCAATCCTCCAATTTGTCTAGGTCACTCTGGACCTTATCCCTACCCACCAGCATATCTATCTCTCCCCCCAGCTTAGTGTCATCCACGAACTTGCTGAGGGTGCAATCCATCCCATCATCCGGATCATTAATGAAGATGTTGAACAAAACTGGTTCCAGGACAGTCCCCTTGCTGCCAACTAGACATTGAGCCGTTGATCACTACCCATTGAGCCCGATGATCTAGGCAGCTTTCTATCCACCTTATAGTCCATTCATTCAATCCATACTTTTTTAACTTGCTGGCAAGAATACTGTGGGAGACTGTATCCAAAGCTTTGGTAAAGTCAAGGTATATCACATCCACCATTTTCCCCATATCCACAGAGTTATCTGATCATAGAAGGCAGTCAGGTTGGTCAGGCATGACTTGCCCTTGGTGAATCCATGTTGACTGTACCTGATCACCTTCCTCTCCTCCAAGTGCTTCAAAATGGATTCCTTGAGGCCCTGCTCCATGATTTTTCCAGGGACTGAGGTGAGGCTCACCAGTCTGTAGTTCCCTGGATTCTCCTTCTTCCCTTTTTTAAAGATGGGCACTATATTTGACTTTTCCAATCATCTGGGACCTCCCCCGATCACCACAAGTTTTCAAAGATAATGGACAATGGCTCCGCAATCACAACAGCCAACTCCCTCAGCACCCTTGGATGCATTAGATCCAGACCCATAGACTTGTGAATGTCCAGCTTTTCTAAATAGTCCTTAACCTGTTCTTTCATCACTGAGGGCTGCTCACCTCCTCCCTATATGGTGCTGCTCAGTGCAGCAGTCAGGGAGCTGACCTTGTCTGTGAAGACTGAAGTAAAAAAAGCATTGAGTACTTTTTCCACATCATCTGTCACTAGGTTGCCTCCCCCATTCAGTAAGGGTCCCACACTTTCCCTGACCTTCTTGTTGCTAACATACCTGTAGAAACGCTTCGTGTTACCCTTCACATCCCTTGCTAGCTGCAACTCCAATTGTGCCTTCCTGATTACACCGCTGCATGCTTGAGCAATATTTTTATACTCCTCCCTAGTCATCTATCCAAGTTTCCACTTCTTGTAAGCTTCTTTTTTATGTGTAAGCTCACTGAAGATTTCTCTTTTAAGCCAAGCTGGTCGCCTGCCATATTTGCTATTCTTTCTGCACATCGGGATGGTGTGTTCCTGTACCCTCAATAAGGCTTCTTTAAAATACAGCCAATTGTCCTGGACTCCTTTCCCCCTCATATTAGCCTCTCAAGGGATCCTGCCCATCAGTTCCCTGAGGGAATCAAAGTCTGCTTTTCTGAAGTCCAGCATCCGTATTCTGCTGCTCTCCTTTCTTCTTTTTGTCAGGAACCTGAACTTCACCATCTCATGGACACTGATGCCCAGGTTGCCACCCACTTCTACTTCCCCTACCAATTCTTCCCTGTTTGTGAGCAGCAGGTCAAGAGGAGCACGGTCCCTAATTGGTTCCTCCAGCACTTGAACCAGGAAGTTGTCCCCAGCACTCTCCAAAAGCTTTCTGGATTGTCTGTGCACCGCTGTATTGCTCTCCTAGCAGATGTCAGGGTGATTGAAGTCCCCTATGAGAACCAGGGCCTGTGATCTGGAAACTTCTGTTAGTTGTCTGAAGAAAGCCTCGTCTACCTCATCCTCCTGGTATGGTGGTCTATAGCAGACGCCCACCACGACATCACCCTTGTTGCTCTCGCCTCTAAACTTAACCCAAAGACTCTCAACAGGCTTTTCTCCAGTTTCATACTGGAGCTCTGAGCAGTCATACTGCTCCCTTACATACAGTGCAACTCCTCCACCTTTTCTCCCCCACCTGTCCTTCCTGAACAGTTTTTATACCCACCCATGACAGTGCTCCAGTCATGTGAATTACCCTACCAAGTCTCTGTTATTCCAAAAACATCATAGTTCCTTGACTGGGTCAGGACTTCCAGTTCTTCCTGCTTGTTTCCCAGGCTTCTTGAGTTTGTGTACAGGCACGTCAGATAACTAGCCGATCGCCCTACTTTCTCAGTATGAATCAGGAGGCCTCCCCTGTTACACCCTCCTACTTGTGCTTCCTCCCAGTATCCCACTTCCCCACTTACCTCCAAGCTTAGGTCACCATCCCCCGGCAAACCTAGTTTAAAGCCCTCCTCACTAGGTTAGCCAGCCTGCCTATGAAGATGCTCTTCCCTCCGACTGCTACTTTGTTCCCTCTCTTTATTAGGTGGATTTCATCTCTTCCTAGCAATCCTTTTTCCTAGAACAACATCCCATGGTCAAAGAATCCAAAGCCCTCTCTCAGACACCACCTGCGTAACCACGCATTTATCTGCACAATTCGATGTCCCCACATGGACCTTTTCCTTCAACAGGGAGGATGGATGAAAACATGACTTGCGCCTCAAACTCCTTTATCCTTCTTCCCAGAGCCACGTAGCCTGCAGTGACCTGCTCTTAGCAGTATTATTAGCACCCTCTTTGTAATATGCAATTCCAGTTTCATACAAGATGCCCGTTTGTTGGTTCCCAATTACAGTGATATGTTGAAAGATACAGATTTTGCGAATCAGAAATATGTAGCCTTTGATATTCCAGCAGCATGATCTGTATTAGTTTATCTTACCTAATCTCTTTCTTTGAAGAAAGTTTAAGATGCAACAGCCTGCCCTTACATAAAAGAGAATAGCTTTATAACTATCTATGCCAAGGGACTGTTTTAAACTCACTGGGTTTAAACATCAAGGAAATGTAATTCTGTGTTCAAGCTACTATGGGATTATGTACATCTGTGAATTGCTTAGATACCACAGCAAGTTAGATCTTCCATACAGTAAAAGAGATTAAGGATTTAGTATTGGGGATTCCTTTTTATTTATCTATTTTACAGTAGCTGAGGGGTAAACAACTAGCTCAAAGGCGGATGTCAGAAGGCAGACCGCTTCATGTGTAATCGTTTATCTTCGTGTCACATTAGCAGCCATGCAAAAGAGAAGCAGGAAGTGGTTGACATGATGAAAGCACTTGTATTCGCATAATAAAATCCAGCCTAATCAAGTATGACAAAATATTACAAAATTAGGATCCAGTCCAGAGGAGCGCTCTCCCCTCCCACTGAAGTCGATGCAAACTGATGGGGCTGCTCACTCTTTGAAAAATCAGGCCTCTAGGCTGGAAACACAGTCCTCACAGACACTGAAGTCCCTGCCTATGGATGCATACACTGTCACTTATCCCTTCTGGGACATTTTTCTTCCTGCCTAGTGGTTCAGAAGTGTCATGTAACTCGAGCGCCACACTACCAACCATTTCTCCATACAGCTGCACAGTAAAACCAACTATCATAGGGAGAGGCCTCAAACAAAACACTTGATCTAAATAATGAAGAATTTTCAGATCTGACTGTGTGTCTTGGGCCATCTTTGAGCATACAGGAATAGCAATGTGACTGCAAAGTGTGCTTAGTGTATCATGAGCTATCTTGTATTCATTATCTCTACAGAATCAAAACCACAGGTGGGAAAAAGCAGCAAAAAGTTGTTCAGTTGACTGGCGCTGTCTGTGTCACAAACAGAAGAAGCTGTTTGGATTAATGCTCCCTTCCCACTTTGTGTACAGTGACTGAAGTTCTGACAGGTTCATTTGTGGGCTATTTTTCTTATTCTTTATCCTATTGGCTTCAAATTCACCACTTCATTATCACTTATATGTTTTTTACCTGAATTGAATATTTCTCAGACAGATTGCCCATCTGTCACTTAGTTAAAAGCTCAAGTGTGTCTAATTTGTCCTCATAGCTCATGCCCTCACTCCTGAATCATATTCATTTATTGGCTGCTTCCCTCCCAATTCCTAGAATATTCCAAATAAGGTCTCACTTGCTGCTTATTCAAAGTCAAAATAGCTTCCCTTATGGAAGTTTGAGAACCCCTAGTGAGATGCCATTTAAACTTGGGTACATTTTGAGTGCTGTTGGGTACCTTGGATTCTGATCCTGTTAGATCTCACAAGCTAAGTGGGTTAGTATAGCACTGCCAACTCTCACAATTTTATCTGATGTTCTTAGAACCCCAGCTCCTGGTGTCAAATGATTACCAGTGAATCTCAGATTCCCTCCTGATTGCAGAGAAAATCTTGACAATGTAACCCGGGTACACCCTAACAGCTCAGAAATCAGAAGGAAAACAAAAAGATAATAAAATGTATTTTTTTAAAATCTCATCATTTTCAAAGACAAATCTCATGATATTTTGGGACCTGACAATTTTTGACTGCTATGGGTTGACAAGATTGTTATTGCCAAGGAGCACCTGCTTGCAGCAGGAATAACATTGCTGATTCAGCCAATGGCACACTTCGCTTTGAGTCTGTACTGAACCAACACGCCAGCCTGATGTTAAAGAACAATTTGCTGCTGGAGGTATTCTCTCCCAGAGAGACATGAATCTTGAATGGTCATTAAAGTGCCCATGAAACATTTCAGGAAAGTAAGGAGCATTAGCCCCAGTGTCCGTGTTGAATTCCAGTTTGGGTCATCACATTCTGCCTAGCTAAAATCCCTCACTAGCAGCATTTCTATGCACCAGCATTTCCCAAACTTTTTTGGCCACGGAACACTTTTTAGCCTCTTACGGAACACTCATAATATTATTTTGTAGTCATTTGGTTTTCAAATAAAAAATTGCGTTATTTATGCTCAGATATATTTTATTTTATAAAACAAAGCAAAAATACAAATTTAAAAAAACTTGAACTAACAATTTCTAACTGGAAAGTGCACATAAAGTAGTACAAAAATCAAGTGCAAGAGTCAAAATTAAAAACAGTGTTCTACTTTTAAAAAATCTGTTTTTATATATACACAAACACCAAACAAATTAGATTTTTACTAGGAAAATCTATTTTTATAAACAGAAATACAAATTTGGATTTAATGGGATTGGTGTTTCTGTGTTTTTCTATCACAATTTCGCTTAATATTAGGAAAAATGCTGGAAAAAGAGTTTTATGTTAAATTACAGTCATTCAAAAAGAGCTGTAAACTATACTTCAAATATGCCAAATTTAAAATTAAAAAAAATTTAAAGACCCTTTTTATTCATTACGATTTTTTCACGGAACACCTATTCACATTGTGCGGAACACCAGTGTTCCGCGGAACACAGTTTGGGAAACGCTGCTAGATACTATTCTTTTTTCATGTTTTGTCCCAGAACTGTTATATAGTGTTACACCCTCCTACTTGTGTTATAAGCCTGCAATCTTCTACTGCTCCGACCTGTGCACCATGAGACCTTAATCCTCCTTATGCATTTCTCCTGAAGAAAATTTTTGGCTTTCTTTTAGTTTATATGCTACTGAACAGCTTATGTATTCCATCCCAGAGATGGCTGGCTGCATTCTAGTGGTGGTTAAAGGTGTTTTTTTAAAACCTTTTAAAAACCCTTTTTTAAAAAAGGTGTGTGTGTACATGCCACATACAGTTTCTACATTGCCTTGGCATTCAACTAGATGAAAGGTACTATATACATGTAAGGATGTAATTTGCCCTAGTTGCCTCCAGAACACATCCTTCTCACTTCTCTTTTGTATTGTGAGCCTTTACAGACTAGAACTAGTTCAATCATTTTTGGTGTCTATTCTCATTGTCTTCCAAGGGCCTGAATTTGCTGAGGCCCCATGAAATTAAAGATATTTTCTAGATTTGTCTGCCATTTGAAAGCACAGACCGTTAAACTAGAACATCAAGCAAAGTCCAGCAAGCCTCCCTTTCCAGTGATCATAGTTGGCACAGTTGCATTAGCAGGAAAAAACAGGCTTACCTTATCACTGAAAGAGCCAGGATGAAAAAGTATCATTCAAAAGACTTTTGCATACAGGTTCATAATATAAAAGGGAGAATTTTCCCCTACCATATGGGGCCAGATCCTGCAAGGTCAATTCTTATTGACTTTGACTGGAAGCTGCCAGCATCTGCTGCATTATTGGCTCTAATGAACAACCCTTTGTTTTCCTGCTGTTCCCAGCTCTTGTGTTTTCTAAATGCTAGAAGTCACATTTTCATCTTCCATTTCTAAGCCAAAGTGATCTGATGTGACCTAGTCTTTTAATCCTTAGAGTGACAACATGAAGGGAATATACAAAACTTGCCAGATTGGACAAGGCTGTGGTAAATTCCACTGAATCTAAGTAAGTTACCAACCAGGACAATCTGACTTCTCTGGGGAATATTGAACAGTCTGGTTTTGATGAGATTCACATCAAGCAGATCGAATTTGGACCTGGGTATTTTGAGAGGCCCAATGAAGAGAGTTTTTGCAAGATCACCCGGTGTATGCCAGAGTAAAGATATTTTTGTCTATTATTGTTAAGACCTTGGGCTTTGAAGAGCATTCTTTTCTTTATTTCTGCAGGCTATTCTCTCTTTCAAATGTGGAATGTTCTGTGCCAAAGACAAATGCAATTATGATTGTAATTTATGTGGCACACTGTAGAACGGTTGGAGAGGATACAGAACAATGCACTGTAATTTTATATAGCTACTTTTATATTAACAAATGATTTATAGCTTTAAAAAGCAGTTTTATATGGTATGAATGACAGAAGATTGTTGTGTCTCATGAAAAGTTTAAATATTCAGCCTTAAGAACAATAACTGAGGGGGAATAAAGAGGGAGATGAAAATAATATATTATAGATTATAATAAAAATTAGATATTTTGGTACTCTTAGGTGCACACTCTTACTGTCTTAAAATATTTTATATGTATAAAATGTAAGAGTTATATCTGCTTCTTTGCAATAGTCTCTGACTAGGAGTGAACTCCAAATACTTAGCAAAAAGGAATTCCTTGGACATACCTATCAATACTTGTCCTAGTTGCTGTTTTTCTCCAGCTCCCTCCACAGCACTTCCCACAGTAGCAGGAGTTGTTTAATCTGCATCATACCAGATATATTCCAGTGCAGTAAAGTAGCAATTTCCCACTGCACCATCTCCTTCTTTCCTTACTGCACAGTTGCAGTATCTGCTTGAATTTCTACCTACAAAATAATGAGCAAACTAACCTGAGCGAAAGTATAGATCTACTGAATTTTAAAGAATAACTTGTCATAACAAATCAACCAGATAAAATAATTTTTGTTCATACATCATTATTATGGATTAGTAGGTCATACTCTTCTGAATTACATTACAACATGGTAGCATATCCCATTAAATAAACAGTGGATTACATCTCATTCCCTGACTACATGGATCTGTAATGCACAATATGTGGAACCACACATCTTATAAATGTTTTTTTTTTTACTTGTCTTGCTGCCTTTGCTCAAATTGGCAAGAGTTGCAGCACATACATCTATATACATAATTGTAGACTTGTAGCCGTCCACTGGATCTCAAAATTCTCAAAAGGTTCCTGGCCTGTCTAAGTTCTTGCAAAAACTTTGGCTTATACATGCTTGACTAACCTCAGTAGCCTAAATCTATCTATTGTATAACACCCATTCCCTAGCTGTCTACGAAACATGAGCTGCAACATGATTTAATTCTGAACACTCAGCTAAGAAAACAATCTTTTCCTCTCCCTTCTGGCAGAATTAATACACACACACACACACCCCCAACTAAAGTTCTGCAACAAAAAGTTTCCACAAAAATTCAATTTCCCCAATCGCTAATTCAAAGTAAACTCTCGCAAGTTATATGACAGAGAATTCCTCCCTACTACACAGGGAAAATATTCATTTGTTTCAATACTTTCTTTCTGAGAGTATCTCAAGTAGAACAAATGATTCCTTTAATAATCTTCCTGCCTAAACTTCCTCCCCCCTTTTTTTTTAACCTCTTTGGGCTGATTTAGAACAAAATTTGCATAGTTTTAGCTGAACTGGTGCAAGATGTGTGCAGACATAACCTAAAAACTCCAGAAGAAAGGATTTATTTTCAAATTTCTGCCCTGACACATGGAAAAGATATTGGAAGTGTGTTTACCTCTATGTTTGCATGCTGCCTGGCACAGAGAAAGGAATGTACAATCAGAGTCCTCAGATGTGGAGTAGAATTTTGACAATAATCACTCCAAGTTAGATGGCTGCTCTCACCTTCACTATTCCAGTTTTAAATCCTCAGTTAAATGCCAGCCCTCCTTTAACCCCACATAATGACAATTTTTATTTTTATTTTTCTCAGTTCTAGATGGTTGTTGGGTTTCATTTTTTGGTCAAAGGTGTGACGTACGACCAGTCATCTAGGAGGATTTGTGGTGGCCTGTGGCCAGCCTGGATTTCTGGATTCATCGTACTCCTGGTTGCTGACCCATATCTGGAAGAGACGCAAGGATGAGGTACCAGTTCATACAGGGAACTTGAGATCCTGCTGAGGACCTATAGGCACTGCCATAATATAAACATAAACATAACAGAGTCCAAACTGTCAGGAGAGGAGAAGAACACCCCCTCCTTCACAGTTAGGGGAATACAGCAGTCAATGGTGCTTAATGGCTAGAGTTTACAGTATCACCTAAGACTTAGTCTCACAGTAAGAGAACCCGCCTAAAGCAAACAAGCCCCAAAACAGTTCTTCATGTCAATGGTGCAAGTTTGTTGCCCTTCCATGTTACCACCCCCCCTGCGACACACACATACACACAAAACCAGGGCTGAAGTTAGACTGAACACCCTGAGGCTGTGAGGTTGTAGAATTTACATTGAATCATTCTGTTGAGAGAGACCAGGTTTGCCTTCTTGTACAGAGGGCTGGGGGCACAGTCCTCCAACCTTGCTGTTGTCCCACAGATACTGGGACAAGCCTGTTGGATCTGGGGACAATGAAGACAAAGCCTTTGTGTGGAGGACCCTTTCCAGGGCCTTTCCAGCTGTGCCTGGGTCAAAAGCAATGGTGTGCATTTGACAGCAGGGAGTGGGAGAAATCCTCATGGGTTTGCAGAAAAATGACATTACAAAAAACAGTTCTTCCTGGTTCTTCACATTCCCTGCCTAGCCACCTCCCAAAACTGTACAGCCACATGCTGTAGCAACAGGCTGCAGCATGATTAGAGGAGGTGTTGTAGGGGTTCCACACCCTTGCTCTGATGGAATGTTGACTAAAGCAACCCTCTCACGCGCCTGGCATTTCCCACCTCTCTCTCTCTCTCTCACTGTGATCCCAATGCTCTCTTCACCCCCAAGATAGATATGCACTAAAAGGCAAAACCTGAAACAGTATCCTACTGGCCTGGGAGGACTCCCTCTCAAGCTTTCAAGTGCCAGCACATCCCACTACACTCCACTAAGTGAATGGGGTAAGGGGTTGGTTCCAGATGAAGATAACCAGTGCAAATGACAGTACAAAGGAAGTGGGCTATTTGCCAAAGACCACTTCCAGAGGCTTAATGTTTAGATTACTTAATGTAATATATGAAACATAAAAATCAATATGATATACATGGTTTCCCTCACTGCCTTAGAGCATGAGATTGTCCAGAGTGCTTTGCATGCCATTGTGGCTACAAATGGGCATTACGTTCAATATATGGATACACCTAATGAAGAAAAATCTACTAAGCTATATTTGAAACAGTAGACCTTGTTCTAGTGAGATTGGTAGTTTAGTATTAGAAAGACCCAGACACTCCTATATCTAATAACTTCAACTCCTGCAAATTATGGGTGCACACTTCACTCACAAGAGTGCTTCTTTTTCAAATGCAAGGTATTAGAAGAGGAAGAACAGAAACAGCCCACAGCTGGGGAAGCCATTGCTTGCCCACATCATTATCCTTGTTGCAGAAATGGGCCTTGATCCTGTGGTCAGGTCTGGGTGGGCAGACCCCATTGCCTGCATGGAGCCCCGCTGACTTCATCAAGTCTGCTGAAAACGTAAAGCACATTGAGCTCTATGGATGATATCAGTATATGTGGACTAAGTATTACTGTTATAGCTTGTGAGAGTAACGATTAGTCATCTTTTTAATTCTTGAAAGATCAGGTCCAAATTGTACTTTGTCAATTTGAGGAGTGTAATTTAGTTTTAATTATTTAGGATGATACCTCATGGCAAATGTTGCATTTCTGTGGTATATGCTGGAAAAGTAACAAAGTCTTAGGCTATGTCTACATGGCCCCACAGTTCAGACTACGGGGGTGTGAATTTTAGTTCGCACTCATAGCATCCACAACAGAGAGTTACACTGTAGCTTGCTACTAGCGCATGCTGCAATTCACAGCCCCATAGTCTGAACCCTGGGGCCTGGTAGACAAGCACTTAGTCATGTAAAATCTCACTACGGCCCTCTGGTGTTAAATCTATAATGTCACTGAAGTCAATAGGGCTCCCCCTGGGAGCAGGAGCCAATTGTTCTGATTGAACTGGAGGATCGTGCTTCTGGATGCTGATTAGCGACTCAGAATAACAAGGGTCTTTTTTACATTACATTTCTCTACGTGTTTTAAAACAGTTTTGAAAATACAGACATTCAAAAATCCACAGTGTCAGACTCACCAGGCCAGATCTTCTGCCTTGGTAAAGCAGTGTAGCTTCACTGAAGTTAAAGATTCTTTACCGCTTTACAACAGCCAGGGGTCAGAGTCAAGAAATCTAAGACCGTTTTCTATATAACTACTCTCAGCAAATTGTTCTGTAATGATCCAGCTCACCTGTAAATATCACCCATGATTTTCAGAAAATTGTCTCTGGACCACTGTCCATACGGTCATCGTATTTTGCAGCAGCTAAGTAGCACTGAAGATAGTTTACTCTGAATTCTTCATGAACATTTTTTCTGGGTATCTCAGTTTTACACAATGTTACTCAGTAACATGTATGAACTCAGTTCTGGAATAGTTTGTTAACTTTCTCAGTTAACCTAAGGCCAACAGTCTCTTTCTGCAGTGTTTTGTGAGCCAGACAGCCCAGTTGCAAGAACAGCCTACTACAGCATCGGAGGAGAGTTGTGAGAATGAAACAGAGAACCAAAATGGCCAAACGAATTAAAAAATATTGGTTAAGTATCTGAAGTGACCGAAATCCATGGAAACACCATTGAAAATAATGAAAACATAAACATTATTGAGGAGAAAGAGCCCATATTATGGTCTACATGTTAACCGGGAACAGCGAATTGGATGCATTTTTGGTGGAGATAGTCCCTTAGTGGGTATGATGCTGGTAGACCAAGTGCCAGCTCATGCCAAGGCCCCAGGCCTCACTGAACACTTACAAATGCATAGCTGGAAGCCAGACCAGTTCACCTGTGTATTAGTAGAGATCAAAGTGATTATTCAATGTAGAAGAATGTATTTTGTGGGGGTTGCCCGGCTTTTGACAGTCTGCCATGAAGTAGTCACTCAGTTGTGAGCCACTCCAGACAGCATGGCTGGGTGTTTTTGGTCTGTGTTTGTTTATTTTTTGTTTTTTGTTTGTTTTTATGAAGCATATATTGATTTATCTATTTTCTTGAACAAAGATATGAACCTGGGCAGCAGACTATTATTGTAAAGAAAGGTGATAGATAATGGGACTCTGATGTGTGAGACAAAGGGTTTGTCTTCACTACCGGGGTAAGTCGACCTAAATTATGCTACTCCAGCTACATGAATAACGTAGCTGGAATCGACATAGCTTAGGTCGACTTACCCCCGTGTCTTCACTGCGCTGTGTCGATGGGAGACACTCTCCAGTTGACTTCTCTTACTCTTCCCAGAGAGGTGGAGTGCTAGGGTCTACCAGAGAGCACTCTGCTGTCGATTTAGCGGGTCTTCACTAGACCCGCTAAATCGACACCCGCTGCATCGATTTCAGCAGAGTGGCTCTCCCCAGCAGTAAAGATAAATCCAAAGTATTGGGCTGGATTTATTTGTTGTTCACTATTGTATTCTCTATGTTAAACTAAAGATTATCCTCCCTTGTTTATTATATGGAGATTTACGTGGATAAAGCTGAAATTCATGTTAAAACATAAGTCAAACAAATAGGATGAAATCTTAGATTTGTATATAATATGAAGACCCTTTCGCCAAATTCTTCCAAATGGAGCAGCTTACATATTGCAAGAGAAACTGGTCTGCCAGAAATAGTTTCAGAACTGTCCTTTGATGAGGAACTTAGTCCCAGCTCTTAAAGTTATTAATGCACCTAATTCCCATTGATTTCAACAGGAGTCCGGCACCTAAATTCCTTTGGGAAACTGGATCTTGATTTATTGTGGAAGCTTTAAATGAATCTTGGAGTAGACCTACACTTTATGATTAAGAGTATATAAAAACACTTGTGTATTATTTTAGAGACTATTGTCATCAAGTTTTCACCCTTAAATTATATAAATGGACATTTCCAATAACCACATGGAGAATTTATAAACAACTATATGTATGGGATTGCTCTATGTTCTTCTTCAAAATACATTCTGTCCTAGCTGCTGCTGTGTTTAGCTATTTCAGATAATCGAATCACCATTCCCTAATGGCATGACTTTTCCCAGCCTTGGAATTAGAATCAGAAACAATTTAATATTTAAAAAAAGACTGTTCTCCCCAACACTTCAAAGCTTTTAAATTAAATCAAGTTGGATAAATATCATCACCAGTTCAAACTGTAGCTCAGTGGGTTTTCTTCCTTTGTTCCAGCGTAGGCCATCTAAATAGCCTTACAAAGCATGCTATGCTGAACAGTGCATCCATAAGGCAAAACAAAACCTAAGACGTGGGTCATAGTCTGATTCAGCCTGCTGAGCAGTCAATTATTTCAAATCCATTTGCAAAGCCTACGCATCTTAGTTCACCTTATTTTTAGAAAATCTCCAGCTCATCTGCCAGCATTTTCCTTATCCCGGCATATCTAAATTGGACATTACTGTAATTTATTACTGAGAAGTCTTTGACAGCCTTGGTTACTGACAGGCTCTATTCTTACTGCAAGATACGTGGTATAGGGGGAATGCTTCACACAGTGAATCTTTATGGTATAGATTCCACAGTGATTGGGAAATCTCAGAGTGTACTTGAGTGTTGGCCAGACCCCACATTCTCCTTCACCCTTCATTACTCTAGATTGATTGTGTGACCGGACAGACAAAATACATTTAAACCAATTAGCCCGGTATTAAATGGTTCAGGCCATTCTTGAGTATGGCTAGTCAAGTACCCGCCATGTGTGTGAGGGGAGGGGAGGTAAAGTTTTACACTCTTGAACTGAGGGGGTTAAAAAATGGGTCAGCCTACTGGTTTCTGCCTTCTCTCATTCATGTCCTTGTTCAGCCTCAATCCTACACGTCCTTGTGCAGAGCACAGTGGGGAGCAAAGATGGTGGTAGTCCAGTCCCAGTACGAGTGGAGGTTAAGTGGGGGTGTAAATAAAGTTAAGCACTAAACCCTGAGAGGAAGAAAGCCTCAAACTCCATGTATGACCACTCCCTACAGACTTCTCTAGACTAGGATAAAAAGTGTCCTTTTTAAGTGTTAGAGAGGCCAAAGAAAGAGAGCCTGCTGAAATCTGTGCAGACCAAGGGAAGCTTAAAGCACACCTGTTTAGTGTTGGGATCCAACAGCTGTCTGGTGAGTGTCCGCAGGCCAGCGCCACTGTCTTTTACCCCTAGAAGTGGGGCCTCACAGTCCAGCTACCCTACTGGCCCCAGGACCAGTGCTGACACCCAAGTACTTAAATACATTCTTTCCCAGAGCTCCAGTCTTGTGGGCGCTTGGGGGTTACAATTTATGCCTTCATGCACACTTTATAGACACAGATTTGCAAAAGGATTTATAAACACAATCACTCTTTGCATTAGACAGCCCAACAGATACACAGATCTAGGCAAAATAATAAACATCTGTACACTATTCCCTGCCTCAGTTTCCTTACCCTGTTGAGTGTTCTTTGGGATTTGGTCAGAGAGTCTCTGAAGGAGTCTAGGATCTTTCCTCTCCCCCTTCCCTCCTGCTCATGGCTTCTCCTCTGGAACATGGAATTACTATCCTACCCCTGCCTGCCCACCACGTCCCTCAGCTCCTGGCTAGTCCCTCACTCAAAAAGGTTCCCCCATGTTCTGGAAACCTGCTTCTTTGTTCCTCTGGGAGTCCCTCCCCAATTTCTTAGCCTTTCTTTTTAGAGGACTGTACCAACACTTCAGTCTTTCTTTCCCTCCTGGAGATTTTCCACTCCTCCTCCTTTCAAGGAGCACAGAGAGCTAGTCCTAGACTTCAGCCATCTCATTGTTCTGTTCAGGCACTGTTGGTACACCTAAGGACTGTCCTGTTCAAAGACAGACACTCAGGCACCACTCCCCTGCTCCTTTCACAAGAAATATGATGTAAGAATGCAGTAGAAATAATCATAAGGACTTAAACACATAGAGTTCATATCATAAAGCAGAATTCATCAGTTATACAGAGAGTCCCCAAATCATCACAGTTAGTTAACACCTTTTAATTAGCATGTTTTAACACCCTAGAGTAGCCTGAGCAAGTTGCATTCTAACAGGGGTTAGATACCAGCTAACATGATTGTAATGGTATTAAACTGCATCTAGACCAGGGTCGGTGTAACCACTAGGTGAACTAGGCGGCCGCCTAGGGCGCCAAGATTTGGGGACGCCAAAAAGCGGTGCCCCCAATTTTTTTTTTTACACTATTGCTGGAAAACGAATGAATAAAGAAAAGAGAAACGTCCTTGAACTTGCATTTTAACTTGTCGTTCTCTCGTACATTACAGCTATGGCCTACGCCAGCTCTGCTTTGCGGGCACAAGCGTACTGCTTCACTACGGGTACAAAGTGGCAAGGATGTCATTTTTCTTGCCGCGTGCAGCCGTCACCCGTTCTGACAGGCTGTTTATCATGCTAAGTTTACTAGTTTTCGGAGGCTGTCGACTAAGGCTAACTATTTTTGTTGAGTTGTTTCATATCTAAGACTCCGGCAATTGCTGCTGCATCATTTCGCTAATTCTTTGTGTCAATTGTGTGTGTATGTTAAGTATTTGAGTGTATATGTTTATCATATGTGAATATGCGTTTGTAGGTTGTTCAAATTTGTCATATTGATGTTGTCAGTTGTTGTTGTATGACAGAGTATCCGCCATTCTAATTGTATAAATGTTATTAACAATAATTGGATATTCTAAAGGTAGAATAAAATGTAGTCAATTTTGATATGAAAGAATGAAAGACGGAAGTATACGTGACTAAAAAGGGTGTATTTCCAATTACAATCAACATTGCTTAATTTTAAGGAAAAGTCATCTTGATCTCTTAATCAATGTTTACATCAAACAGTTGATGAAATTCAAATAGTGACTCATAGTTAGTAAGTGACATGCATTCTCTATCCTTTACTTTTAATAGTGAACAAGAAAAAAAAACTGATAGGAATAAAATTTCATCAATGTTGCAACAAAGACTTGTTGGGCTATCTACCTTGTCAGTAGAACATGACATTGCTCGCAGCATGGACTTGGAGGAACTGGTTTCTAAATTTGCTAAACTGAAAGCGCGGAAAAATAAATTCTAAATTATAACGTGTTACTCTGTGATGGTGTATTGTGTATAATGTATGTGATTTATTTTAAGCTCCATGCTATGTTGTGCAAAGTGAAAACAATAACAATGTCAACACTGACAGGTTTCAGAGTAGCAGTCGTGTTAGTCAGTATTTGCAAAAAGAACAGGAGTACTTGTGGCACCTTTGAGACTAACAAATTTATCTGAGCATAAGCTTTCGTGAGCTACAGCTCACTTGCATCCGATGAAGTGAGCTGTAGCTCATGAAAGCTTATGCTCAGATAAATTTGTTAGTTTCTAAGGTGCCACAAGTACTCCTTTTCTTTTTGCGAATGTCAACACTGTCAGGTTATTCATTTATTTTCATTAAATATGTAGACTAAATAATGAAATTAATAAATTTTCAAACCAAAGGTGTATTAATTCTAATGAACAATGGCACATTATGCAGTATTCATTTTTGAAAGTTTATAATAAGCGATGCTCCGGGGGCAGTGGTGGTGGAGGGGAGGCGCAAGGTGGAAGTTTCACCTAGGGCACAATATATCCTTGCACTGCCCCTGATCTAGACCAGGTGTTAGTGGTGTTTCCAATGAGGTTAGCTAATTTAATTTAAAAATATACTCCCCTCCCCACAATGTAGCCATTCCCTTATCTTCTAGTACAGAGGGCATTAGAAGGGGCAAGGTGTGGGCAGAGAATGCCCCTGGTGGAGAGAAGAGAAAAAATATTTTTGTTGTTGTAGGTTTTTCAGCATTTAGCAAGAAAGGCAGCACATACAAACCCAGACAGTGCGATTCTCAGCATGCAGATAGAGTCTTTAGCTATGTACCCCTCTCTGGCTAGGAGCAGGAGTGACTGAGCCAGTCACTCAACAGCACTCCCATTGACACAGGGTCAGGTTCCCTTGTGCTTCCCACCCTGCTCCTCACTTTCTACCCTGCCTTCACACACACAGCTCTCCAGATATACACAGCACATGAGTAATCCCTTCATGAGTTCCTGGCCATCTTCTCCTTTACTCCTTTTTCCTATTCTGTTCTATCTCCCCCCGGCTCTCCTTTGCTGCCATGTCAACCTGCTGCCCTTACTCAGACTCTCCATCTATCCAGTGTAGTCAGAAGATGGGAAGGAGGACTCACTTTGCTGACAGTACAAGGAGAGGAACCCACACAATGGCATTTTGAATCATCAGCTACAAAGCTCTTAAGACAGGGTGCTTGTCTTCAGGCCCAATTATGTGAAGTGAGTGCATTCAGCACTTTGTGAAATTGGCACTTGGGACCCAATAAGTGCCAGTGAGCAAATTGAACAGTGAGCCCAGGGTAGATATAATCCCTTAACAACGACCTTGAAAAGTGTGCTCTATAGCTAGTCGGTAGGCATGTCAGGAGAGCTGCAATCAAAGCCTGCCCTGGAAAAGAGGAGATAGGATATTTATTACAATGATGGCACAAGAGAATGACTCAATTAATAAAAGAAGAGCTCTTTTCATGGAGCATCCTTTGAGACACCTCTAAAAGGACCTACCTATTTTGCAGAAGCCAACCTTTTCCCATATGTACCGAGCCACAGTATGAGGTACTGAATGTATGGTGCAAAACTGCAGAACTGACTGGATCTGTTCTGCTTCCTGTACAGTGTTTCTTGTGCAGCTGTGGAAATGGCTGACATTACAAGCATGGAAGACATGGCACTGAGATCCAGTTTGAAACAGAGTCTGAAGTCTGACTGGAATGAACTTTTGCTGTTCCTCCCACGCTACTTGGTCCAGGATCTCTCTGCTAGTCCTGTAATAGAGTAGGTTTCTAATCAAACCAGCATAGGTCAGAAAGGGTGGGGCGAGGTGCAAAAACTATGCTCAAAATACACCAAAGTGTTTCAGACAGGTCCCACTTCACAATTGTGTGATGCCTCAATGAGGAGTTATACCAGTTTGATCAGAGGTTGTGGAATGTATTTTACACTGCACAAAATTCTGAGCGGGAACATGTCCCAGAGGAATCAGAGCCATCAATTCCTGAATTCTAATCTCTGCTCTATTTTACATTTGGGGACAATGTATACCTTCAGATCAGCGGCACTGCTATGGGTACCCACATGGCCCCACAGTATGCCAACATTTTTATGGCTGATTTAGAACAACGCTTCCTCAGCTCTTGTCCCCTAACGCCCCTACTCTACTTGCGCTATATTGATGACATCTTCATCATCTGGACCCATGGAAAAGAAGCCCTTGAGGAATTCCACCATGATTTCAACAATTTCCATCCCACCATCAACCTCAGCCTGGTCCAGTCCACACAAGAGATCCACTTCCTGGACACTACAGTGCTAATAAACGATGGTCACATAAACACCACCCTATACCGGAAACCTACTGACCGCTATTCCTACCTACATGTCTCCAGCTTTCACCCTGACCACACCACACGATCCATCATCTACAGCCAAGCTCTGCGATACAACCGCATTTGCTCCAACCCCTCAGACAGAGACAAACACCTACAAGATCTCTATCAAGCATTCTTCCAACTACAATACCCACCTGCGGAAGTGAAGAAACAGATTGATAGAGCCAGAAGAGTTCCCAGAAGTCACCTACTACAGGACAGGCCCAACAAAGAAAATAACAGAACGCCACTAGCCGTCACCTTCAGCCCCCAACTAAAACCCCTCCAACGCATTATTAAGAATCTACAACCTATCCTGAAGGATGACCCAACACTCTCACAGATCTTGGGAGACAGGCCAGTCCTTGCCTACAGACAGCCCCGCAACCTGAAGCAAATACTCACCAGCAACTACATACCACACAACAGAACCACTAACCCAGGAACCTATCCTTGCAACAGAGCCCGTTGCCAACTGTGCCCACATATCTATTCAGGGGACACTATCACAGGGCCTAATAACATCAGCCACACTATCAGAGGCTCGTTCACCTGCACATCTACCAATGTGATATATGCCATCATGTGCCAGCAATGCCCCTCTGCCATGTACATTGGTCAAACTGGACAGTCTCTACATAAAAGAGTAAATGGACACAAATCAGATGTCAAGAATTATAACATTCATAAACAAGTCGGAGAACACTTCAATCTCTCTGGTCATGCGATTACAGACATGAAAGTCGCTATTTTACAACAAAAAAACTTCAAATCCAAACTCCAGGGAGAAAATGCTGACCTGGAATTCATTTGCAAATTGGATACAATTAACTTAGGCTTGAATAGAGACTGGGAGTGGCTTAGTCATTATGCAAGATAGCCTATTTCTCCTTGTTTTTTCCTACCCCCCCCCCCCCAGACGTTCTTGTTAAACCGTGGATTTGTGCTGGAAATGGCCCACCTTGATTATCATACACAATGTAAGGAGAGTGGTCACTTTGGATAAGCTATTACCAGCAGGAGAGTGAGTTTGTGGGGGGGGGGGGGTGAGAAAACCTGGATTTGTGTTGGAAATGGCCCAACTTAATTATCATACACACTGTAAGGAGAGCGATCACTTTAGATAAGCTATTACCAGCAGGAGAGTGGGGTGGGAGGAGGTATTTTTTCATGCTTTGTGTATATATAATAAGATCTTCTAAACTTTCCACAGTATGCATCCGATGAAGTGAGCTGTAGCTCATGAAAGCTTATGCTCAAATAAATTGATTAGTCTCTAAGGTGCCACAAGTCCTCCTTTTCTTTTTGCGAATCTCTGCTCTGCACCTACTGTGACCTCGGGCAATTCCCTTCTATTCTCTTCTCTCATTGGTATAATGGGAGACTACACTTACTGACTCATTTCCTAGCGGGATTTGTGAGGTTGAATTAGTGGTCCCAGCAGGATTTAATGTGTCTCTGGTGACTGAAAAGTCACAGTCAGCAGTATGTCATGTAACTTGAGTGTTCCCAAACAAACACAGAGATGTTCCAGGGCTGATAAGACCCCTGAGCCTCTGTCTGAATTTAACCAGGACTTTTCAAAAAAAACATGTATGAGCTGTTTCCCTGTCCAAAATCCTAAAATAATTTTAGGTAGCTATTTTAAGCTCTTCCCCGAACAGTTCAGCACAGATACAAACAAACCTGTCTGTGTCATCCCAGTTTCACTGATGTTTATAAACAGGACAGGGCAGCCACATTACACAGATGAGCACAGAAAGTCGAAACTGCGATATATGCCCCTGAAGGTTTTCATTGCTAAACTAAGAGGTCATGCAACTAACCTTTGTATTAATCTTCCTACCCCCTCTTACCCAGAACCGGGCACACACAATTTGGTAATGTTAAATATTTTCAGGATTTTCTGCTTAATTGACAAATGTCTGACCTCATAGCTCTTAAAAAAGACTTGAGCTACCACATCATGGAAAAGAAGCTTCGCTTGTTTTCAGATTTCAACTGTGTTGTAAGAACAGTGCAGAAAGTGTGCAGCCTATTGGTAATCAACATGTAACAAGGATTATTCCGTAGAACCAATAGGCAAAATTAGACCTTACACACTGGTAGGAAATACTAAATAAAAATAATCTGGTCATGAAAAGCAATGACAGAGTATCAGAGGCTCTAGTGCTGTAATGCTGATTGATGTTTTATTCTAAACTTTAACAGACCATTGTACAGATTCTAAAAGCTTTAAAAAACATAAGGTGGAATTACAAAGAGGAACGGCTTCTTGCACAAGTAGTAACCAGGATACAATAGGGGCTGCCTAATCAGATCAGGGGAGTAGGAACAAAGATGGATCTATGGCTCCAATATACGAGGAACCACATTTTTTAAACTAAGGTGCATACTTTTGTGCAATACCTGATGTGCACATAGCCAGTTAGGCATCTAACGCACATGTGCAATTGTGTGGCCTGGCCTTGACAATCCGACCCTGAATACCTCAGCTGTGCAGTTATGTACCACTACCAATATACTATCTCTGCAACATGAATTGGAGCAGAAGTAGCCATAATGTATTGCATTTCAGCCCATATAGGTATACTACGTTCTGGAGTTTTTTCATCTTGTCTCAGCCCTGTTTAGAGAGCCTCCCCTCCCCCCCCCTACACTTTCTGTATTGGACACATATCTTCAAAGAAAATGTTTTGATGATTTTTTTGTGCCATGATAATGGAATGTGATATGTTTCCAATGCCGAGAAATTAGCTGAAGCAGCAAAATAAAACTTAACGGACATCAAAAAGAAAAATTAACTGGAGGAACTGGTGCAAGAGAGAAAGTTCTTTGTAACTTACAGAAGGGGAGTGGCCTACAGAATTCTTGGTGCAAAGATGCTACATTTTGTAGTTTGGCTGCACTGAATAGTGTGACTCTGCTCTTGTAATTTTTGTAAAAACCATCCATGGGTGTCAGGAAAGTGTGATGTGTTAAATCATTTGCTTATTAACATAATTTTAAAATTTATGCATATCATTATTGAGTTTCATTTAAATAAAGTATTTGACTAGTGGAAACTGAACATAAAAGTTAAGCACAGAAAGAAGCGGGCGTGTGAGTATTCTGAGTTGTGCCAGGTTTGTGTGTCTTGTGATTGATTTAATAGTCATTATAACATAACTACTTGCTACCCTCCTTCTGGGACACAATTTATTCTTTTAAAATCCAATTAATTTTTCTTGACTACTACTTCTACTTAACTCTTTAGATTCAGATGGCAAAGCTCCTCTTGACTTTCAAGAGTGCCGGATCCAGCCCAGACACTCATTCTCAAACCACTTCAAAATAGTCATTAATCTTTGCAAGGTACTATCATTACCCCCATTTTGTAGATGGGGAATCCAAGGCAGAGAGGTGAAATGAGCTGCCAAAGCCTTGAAGGGAGTGGGGCATGATAAAGCAGAACAATGTTGTCTTACACATAATGCTAGATTTTTTTTTTTTTATCAAAAAGCACAGAAAAAAAATTCAGCCAGCTCCTGCAGCGATCCCTTGCCAAAAATATTCTTAAACCTCACCCCCTTTATCCTCACCCAAGGGGAAAACAGCCAAAACATTGCTGCTAAGAACAGCTGTCAAGACACACAGTCTCTAATTTAAGTAGGGGCAAGATCATTCTATTCTTTATAATGATAAACAGCAAAGTAAATTTCACCTGGAGGTGAGCTAGCAGCCACTGGTTTGATTATGCTCTCACCTGGCTACTTTACTTAGCATAGGTGTAATTTGACTTCTATATTTGGGGTGCAGCTCCAGTCAGGCCAACGAGGCTGCGTGTGAGGGAGCAAATTCCATGCCTGCCAGAGATTTGCAGTTTGTCCCTTGACCTCCCCTCCCCAAACTACATCCAGGCTACTCAAGAGGAATGCATATTTTGCATCAACTGAAGATTACACAGAACCGTCAAGGTTAGACCCAGGGAGAGTGGGTTGTAATAGTCTAACCCTGAGGTAACCAGGCATAGCTCACTATGACATTGCTCTCATTCCTCTCAGATGAAGACTATCTCCTGGCTTTTCACCTTTAACACTATTTCATTAAGTAGCCAGATACCAATGCAGTCTGTCTGGAGAGTCCTTCCAAATTTTGTTTGGTCTCTGTGAATAAATTGAGCAGCTGTCTTGTCAAGCTTGAACGAAATAGAAGTATTGCAAATGTTAGGCCTCAAACTTCCATATGCTTTAAAATGCAAGCCTTGCAAAAACAAAACTTAAGCTTGTGGCTTGTGGTCAGGACACACTGCAACCAGATAACAATTTATACTGATTCCTATGTACTTATCAACCCCAAATTACCCACATTCAAAATTTAATTGGCTACCGAAAATAAATAGGCCTCAATTATATGAACGACTAACAACTGGACATAAAAATTAAATACGCATCAATTCTACTACTAGGGCAATCGCATAAACAATGTGGCCCACCCTGACTGGCTGGTCTGTTCTAAAACATGGCCGTCAGATCAGACAAAAAGAACAAAGGCACGGGACTGCGTGTGTGTGTGTGTTCTCAGTAAAACCCCCTAAACTAAAGTTATGTGGACTTCTCGACTGTCTGTATCTGGCCAGTGCGGAAAGCAGCCGACCGAAGGGTAACGTCTCTTTGGACAAATGCAGGGTAAGTCTATGGAGTAAAGAAGTCTGGTCGCTCGAGCCGACTTGATCATAGTCGTATCGATACTGTAGCATAAAATCAATAGTAGATGGCTGATGCATAATAGCTTTGCACGTATTAGCGCTGGTCTTTTAAATAGTCCGAGCAAATGCATGTAGCGCTGTCGTTCATCAGCTTTATGTTGCCTTTAAAATAGTTTGTCACCAGGAATACAGAGCTGGTGAATAATAGCTTTACTTATGCTTGTCTTCAGGGCTTTTATTATAGCCTGCCAGGACCAGCATATGTGGAGTCACTGTTCAGGAACTCGCAAATGGGCCACAATATTACACGTACTTGCGCTAGTCTTCAATATAATCTGCCTTTTGTATTAATCCTTATTCAGTGCTCGTCTTTGGTTTTTCTTTTCTTGTTTTGTTTATGCTGTTATTATAGTCGGAAATCATTAAAAGCCTTTCTTGAGGAATAATTAGTAGTTCTTACTTAGTCTATATGGACACCAGTTAACCTCATTACATCTGTGTTGGGTGGTGGGAAGTAGCGAACACCCCGGGGTGAAATAGGGCTCTGAGTCATGCCTCCTTCTTCCTTTATCTCCGCAGTCTCAACCATAATCAAGTTCCTGTTTGTGCATAAAATAACCTGAAAGACAGAGCTAGCTGAAAGGATAAATAAACTGACCGATTTTGTTCGGTCATTACACAAGTTGTGCTTAGCAAATAGCAATTATTTCCTTTTATTACATTAAATAGTTAAGATTTTCAGTTCCCTCCCTCTCCCTGCTGGATATTTGTTCTGAATTCATTTTAGAAATGACAGCTCAGATAGACTTGTGGCAGAGCCTTTTGTTACTGTAACTAAAAATAGAACAGAAAAAACATCTCTGTAAAGACAGTTGGCAGAACAAAAATGCAACTGAACAATAGCAGGTGTCAGTCTCTATAGGTATTTCTGGAAAGGCACGGGGGGGGGGGGACAGTGCGTGTTCAGATTAGAGATCTAATGATGTTTTTAGGATCTATAATCATTACTAGTTACCAATAAGAACTACTTACCAGTGTAAGGGGATTAACAATTATCCCTACAGAAAAATAGGAAATGTAAGGGAGACTAGCATCTTCTATAAGGATGGTTACCTACAATCTAGCAAACAAAGGCATAACAAGAACCAATGGCTAAAAGTTGAAGTTAGACAAATTCAAATTGGAAATAAAATAACTTTTTTAACCATGAGGGTATTTAACCACTGGAACTATTTATCAAGGTTCATGGTGGATTCTCCATCAAGAGAAAGTTTTAAATAAAACTTGGATGTTTTTTCTAAAAGATATGCTCTAGTTCAAACACAACTATTCAACTAGAAGCAGGACTTAATAGAGGGAAATTCTATGGTTTGTGTTACACAGGTGGTCAGACTAGATGATCACAGTGGTCCCTTCTGGGCTTCTACATCTATGCCACCAGTACATCAATGTAAAATACTCGTATGAATACATTTACAGAAATAGTTACATTTATATCTAAAAAGCCAAGCGGAATAGACTAAAATTTGCCACTGCCAGAAATTCACCAGGCCCGTGTCTGGCTCTATTCAAAAAGCATTAGACCTGTTTTCCCAGTCATTTTGCTAAGTGATAGTTCATTTCTTTCCCTCTGAGAAGAAAGTTCCCTCTGCTAAGTTCTTTCCCTCTGTAGGCCCCTTCAAAGGAGAAGGATCCCCACCCCAGACTACTTCCTCTCCCAAACCAGCAAGTCCTTGCTGCGTGCTTCTCAAAATGTTTTATTCTGTGGATCACTGCTCGTGCAGACACAACAAGGATATTTTTCTCCTGTTCTATATTAATTTTTTTTAATTAAAATTGCATTTAAAGAAAAAAGAAAAAGCTAAACTGAAGCAGAAGTGAGAAGAATAAAACCAGTGTTATGTATGCTGGCATCGTCATAGAGGTCTGGAGGTCCTGCAGCTATCTGTGACAAAACAGTTTGAAAACCACTCATCTAGTCAGCAGTCAGTGTCCTCCTTTCTGCCTCAACCTAAGTTTTCTGCAGTTCATCTAGATACTACGATGACAGGTGTCCTTCAATATGGTTCATACTTACTAGTGAACAAACCCAGAAATCTCTCCCGGGGAAGAGCTGTACAAAAGGTTTGACTTGAACAGCCAGCTACTTAGAATCAGTCTTGGTGAAAGTTAAAACTATACTCCTCCTCTGCAGGCTTTTTATCAGGTTTCGTTAATCTCCGGGAGCTGTTTATGGAAGAGTCCCATGATGCTTTCTGGCTTTATCTGAATATCTACAAACCTTATCACAGACTGCAGGTCACAGTACATTTAGAGTTTGAGAGTCACTCACAAGAACAGTTCTTATGGGTCGAGTTACATCATATTTCTTGCATGTCCCCAATTAGTTGAGCCTCAGCTCAGTAGAATCCATTTTCGTTTGGTTTCCTGCATTTGAGTTGAACCATCTGAGCCAGCTGGAAAAAGTCAGGAAAAAAAAGCTAATTTTTTCTAGCTCTTGCAATGTCTGGCTGGCATTCCCCAGTTATTAGGAACTGTCTCATATTTATATTTTGATTCATATAATTCTACATGAGCTTCAAAAGGGGAAGATTCCTGAAGTCAGAGTTTTCTTGCGGCATCAGACCTAGACAAGGGATGGGATTTTCAAAAGCCCTCAGCATTGGCCTAACTCCGGTCTATTACCATTGGCTTCACTGGCAGCAGTTAGGTCAATGCTGCACACTTTTCAAAATCCTGCCATCAGTTAATTTCTTACAGAAACCTATAGGCTCCCTGTCTAACTTCCCACTTATTGTGAACAATCTAGTTACTGTTTTCCTTTCGGGCTCATCTAATTATATGTCAGTTCAAGGAGGCAACCATACCTGATTTGCCTATTTGGTCCATTACTTTCCAGCTTCTCTGTTCAGCAGACGACTTCCTAAATGAAAGATCCTTTCATGGACAATCTCCCGTCCCAGCTCTTCGGTTCTCAAAATAATTAGTTCTGTAGACCTCCAGGATGGGCTCTGTGGGCCAAGGTGCTTCATACACCATAAACTGAGACCCAACAGTCTGGCCCATCACAGCCCTCTGAATGCTAAATTGAGGGATTCAGCTGGTGAACCTGAATGCCTGTTGGATAGTCTCTTCAAATGTTCTTAGGATCTCATCCAGAACCCACCAAAATCCACCAGTGGGATCCTGGCTCCATTAAAGTCAATGGCAAAATTCCCATTGACTTCAATGGAACTTGGATTTCACCCCACCTGGGTCTTTGGACTTTGGATCAAGGCCTTAGCTCCTGTTTTGTTTCTTCCAACTTCACATTGCACAGAAAACGCTCTGTAGCTCAGTTCTTCTTCCAGTTAGAGAAAATTTCTAAAGGACAAAGAATTCCAGTCAAAACCTTTGTATTAGGCTAACAGTCACACACCCGTCTTCTTTAAGAACTATAGCTACTTTAATCTGCTATCGAAGATTACATCTTCTCTAACCCCATACAAACTGCTTGGCAGGGGCAGCTACTGATGCCGAAAGGTGCACATTCGAAAATACTATCCCAAGCTTTCCCAGAAACTCTTTAACAGCACTAATCGGCATCCTTCTTGCAGGATTGAAGGGGCACAGAAAAAGTTACCTTCAATGTTACCATCGGGAGAACCTCCAGAATATACCTCACAAGTATGTCTCAGTCAATATGGGGAAGTTTTTCCAACGCTAGTCCTGGGTGTGGATAAACTGATGACTTCAGTCTCCAGCGCTGAAAATCTGTCACCTTTCACAAGCAACAGATTGACTTGAAAGCTGAAATTGAGGAGGTGAGGGAAGGAGATTCTAGGAGCGCTTTGGCAGTATTGCTAGACTGGCATATACTATACCAGCAAAGCTCCCTAGTGTGGATGCAGCTTACACTGGCAAAAGTGAGTTTTTGCTGGTACAGCTCATTCCAGGTCCTCCAAGCGAAATAAATTCTACCAGCAAGAACAGTTTTGCAAGTCTACACTAGGAATTTCTGCCAGCACAGCTCTCTCTCTACCGACCTCTGAGCAACACTGCTATATCAACAAGAGTTTGTAGTGTAGACCTGACCCTAATCTTTTAACTGACTCGTCTTTGTCATTTTACATTGGTCCCACGGCCGGTGTAACCACTAGGTGAACTAGGCGGCCGCCTAGGGCGCCAAGATTTGGGGACGCCAAAAAGAAGTGCCCCCAATTTTTTTTTTTTACACTATTGCTGGAAAACGAATGAATAAAGAAAAGAGAAACGTCCTTGAACTTGCATTTTAACTTGTCGTTCTCTCGTACATTACAGCTATGGCCTACACCAGCTCTGCTTTGCGGGCACAAGCGTACTGCTTCACTACAGTACAAAGTGATAAGGACGTCATTTTTCTCGCCATGCGCAGCCGTCACCCGTTCTGACAGGCTGTTTATCATGCTAAGTTTACTAGTTTTCGGAGGCTGTCGACTGACGCTAACTATTTTTGTTGAGTTGTTTCAGATCTAAAACTCCGGCAATTGCTGCTGCATCATTTTGATAATTCTTTGTGTCAATTGCGTGTGTATGTTAAGTATTTGAGTGTATATGTTTATCATATGTGAATATGCGTTTGTAGGTTGTTCAAATTTGTCATATTGATGTTGTCAGTTGTTGTTGTATGACAGAGTATCCGCCATTCTAATTGTATAAATGTTATTAACAATAATTGGATATTCTAAAGGTAGAATAAAATGTAGTCAATTTTGATATGAAAGACGGAAGTATACGTGACTAAAAAGGGTGTATTTCCAATTACAATCAACATTGCTTAATTTTAAGGAAAAGTCATCTTGATCTCTTAATCAATGTTTACATCAAACAGTTGATGAAATTCAAATAGTGACTCATAGTTAGTAAGTGACATGCATTCTCTATCCTTTACTTTTAATAGTGAACAAGAAAAAAAAAACTGATAGGAATAAAATTTCATCCATGTTGCAACAAAGACTTGTTGGGCTATCTACCTTGTCAGTAGAACATGACATTGCTCGCAGCATGGACTTGGAGGAACTGGTTTCTAAATTTGCTAAACTGAAAGCGCGGAAAAATAAATTCTAAATTATAACGTGTTACTCTGTGATGGTGTATTGTGTATAATGTATGTGATTTATTTTAAGCTCCATGCTATGTTGTGCAAAGTGAAAACAATAACAATGTGAACACTGTCAGGTTATTCATTTATTTTCATTAAATATGTAGACTAAATAATGAAATTAATAAATTTTCAAACCCAAGGTGTGTTAATTCTAATGAACAATGCCACATTATGCAGTATTCATTTTTGAAAGTTTATAATAAGCGATGCTCCGGGGGCAGAGGTGGTGGAGGGGGAGCGCAAGGTGGAAGTTTCGCCTAGGGCACAAAATATCCTTGCACTGGCCCTGGTTGGTCCCTAACCCTACCCAGAGATGCACACTGATTCGCAGATCTCTGCAATTTATGATGTTTAAATGAGAAATCCCTAGCTTTCTCTCTCTTTCATGTTTCAGGTTTGTATTTAACCATCTGGATACCCTGGAACCTACTGCACGGTGAATTACACTTGAGTGCATATGAGCCACAAAGCCTGGCAACTAGGATGAAATGACTGTAAATTGCCCCCTGGATGTGAGCTACTCCTGTTCTCCTTGCCCAAAGCAAACCTTGTAAAATCAGTTATTGACCTGTTTCCATGGGTGAAACACAGGCCAATGTGCACTCATTTACCAGAGGGAAGGTGGGGCATCGAGCCACAGCGTGAAGTAGTCTGAGTGCACTGCACTGAATGTGTTCTTTGGCAAACATCCCAGTGAAGTGGACATGATGTTATTAGAAGAGACAATCACAAGAATTTCACTGTCATTTCTGTAAGGACCAGGGAGAAGAAACAAAGTGTTCCCCAGACTGAAACGCAACTGCCAGAGCTACCTGGTCATCAAGCGATGGGACTGATGCACAAGCAAAGGAGACTTGTCTTATTAACATGAAAATGATACATTGTTCTTCATACTTGCACTGGGCGAGTCCAAAAGGATTGCAAGGTGAAGGCTAGACATTCCGTCTCACCCGCACTGAGAACAAGGTAACACTCCCCCACCCAGACAATCCATCAGCAGCAAGGGGAACAAAGTGCCAGCTGGAAGGAACAAACAGAATGATGCCAGCCTGCTCTCTTTCTGCTGCAGTGTTAGCCCAACCCTCCTGGCATGGATTCAGTTCAAGCACTGAGATTTCAAACCTTTCTGCCCTCTAAGCTTGACTGTGCTCATGTAGCACAGCTCGGAGTAGGGGAGGGTGCAGAGCCATATCTCCCAATTGGGAGCTCAGGAGAGATTGTTTCTTCAAATGCAGCCTGCTCCTGCTTCCTCCCAACCCCATCAGCACACCCAGTCCTTGCAGAGGAGGGGCACAGGCCTTTCTAGGGGTGTCCAGAGAGCACAGTCCCTGCATTCCCTTCCCACACCCCCCGCACAGAACCAGGTAACAATCAGGGACAAGACAGGCCCTTTTCTCTAGCCTGTATGGTCAGCATCAGTTTTGTTTTACCAGTAGTGACTATTATGCTCCTTGATGCTTCCAGGAGAGAGTCAACTGGAATATTATCAGAGGCAGTAGCAGAGAGAGCAAGCTGGCATTTAATATGAATGTGTGGAAACGCAAGTGTGTGTACTAGCATTTCCCGTCTGTGGGCTGAAGGGGTAGGAGCACTGTATCTTTTACACAAAGTCTCTTTCCCAAGAGTTAGGAGTTTGTTGAACAGGTTTTAACACATAAAGCTTTACAGAGTCTGACAAAAAAAATCCCTTCCCCTGTCAATTGGCCATGTGTCTCAGGGTTTTAGGATGTCACAATTCTACCAATTCTCCAGTCTTCCAAGCAGCCCTCTAGCAAAAACACAGAAGGAGAGGCCTAATATTTTTTAGATAAAACAAGAAGCAAGGAAGAAAAAAAAGAGGACCTTCCAGGCCTTTTAAATGTTCATTAAGCAGCAAGAAGGGCCCATATGCATTCCCCTCAGCCCTTTCCTTTGCAGCGATAGAGGTAAATCAAAACATCTCTGTTCTTGGTTCTTCATCCCATACAGAACTTCATTTCACACTCTCACTACGCTGTATGAGCAGTAGGTATGATGCACTACAGCCTCCATTTTATTGCTCTCAGAGGCAGGAGATGGGCTCTTTCAAAAACATCCTCCATCTTTCATTGACATTCCTGACGTCTGCCTGGCAAAGACTATGAGCAAGGTACAAAAGAACTGAATAAAGCATTAAGCACGTGCCTTACAGTTAACAAGTGCAGTGCCTAAAGGGATCACTCATTTTAAAAAAATCTATTCTCAGTGTCACTATTTGCAACTGGAGCTAAATGATACTTCAGAAATCCAGCAGATTATTTTACCACTCGAGCCTTTCACTCAAACCACTTTAAAATTGCAACACCGTGTAGTCAGAATGTATTATGGCAAACAATCAGTTCTGAAGAAATATATGAAAATCAACTAATACTAGTGTTGGATTAGTTCCATACACACACACAGACCAGCCAGTTAAAGTAAATAAATGAACCCCAAACCTTATAAATGTATCATCATTTGTTTAGATGCAAAATTCCACCCCAGCAACAGAAATAGGTCTGAATGCACCAGATCAATACCTCATAACTTAGATCCTAGATCACACATAGTACAAGACGACACTGGTTTTATGCAGTAGTTTTGCTCCTAATTATTCAAGAGGAGCCCTGAAATGCCTGTCTTCCATCTGCACACGTATGTGTCTGACATCAGATCAGTACTACATCACATGGAGAGGGAAGTAAGGTGACCACTTGTTTGTATTTGTCCTATAAGACAAAATGGTCATGACATGATAAATAAAAATATGCAAGACATTCATCCTGAAATTTGAAATGGCCCCAGCATTGCTGAGGTTAATTAACCTGATTTTGAGCAAGCCTGGGCCAAGTTCTGGTTTTGGTTAGAAACTGTGACAATCACTGGGCGGGCTATGGTATCTAATAATTTGAGCATGTGTCCGAGAGTCAAAAAATCTGTGTTCTGGTCCTAACTCATCCCTAACATATTGGGTGACCTTAGACTGGCCACTTAATGCTCTGTGTCTTAGTTTCTCTCTGTAAAATGGGGTTAATATATACCTACTTTTGTAAAGCACATCAAGATCTTTGAGTGAAAGGCACTACATGGAACTGATTAACAGTGTTGTTAGATATGTACTTTGCACAATGCTATATATTAGCCCAAAACTAAAGTACATACACGTAAGCTAAACTGGACCCTCTATGAATTGCCATGTATTTATTGGCTAAAAGTGCCACTGTTGCAACTATAGTGTTCTAACCTGAACCTGTTTTGTGTTAACTTATTTGGTGACAGAACTGTATGGAAGAGCAGCTTGAGATAGTCTGGAGAGCATTGGCCTGGCTTCTAAACTGATTAGACAGCCATTGAGATCTCATGCTTTAGAAACTCTTTTCTTTCAATAAAAATAAAGCAATTTCTCCAAAAAAAAAAAAAATGCTGTTGAGTTTCTGTAATAACCACCAAACAAGCTTTGCTTCGCTATCTTCTCCAATAGGAGTGAAGAAAAAAACCCAACCAAACAAAACCAAAACCCACTGATTCTGAAACATTTCAAAGATCTAGTACGTTGGTTCATTATAGTACCTGGGGCATCATAAGAATCTCTGAAGCATGCAGCTAAAAAGGAGTCACTAGCAAATTAGAAGTCAGGTTTCCTTTCTTTAATTTGCTCTGTCTTTTTACTCGTTGTTGTTTAATAAAATAACCCCTAAGATATTTGAAACGAAAATCTATTTCCTCACCATGTTTCTTCGTACTGTGTGTGCATGCATGCACGGACACTGGTTTTCTGTTGCAGTAGAGATTGGCATTGATTTTGTTTTGGAAAAATCTCAGTTGAAGTCTTCATTGTGAGAAAAGAGAACACCCAAAAATGATACGGGCTCTGCAAGCAGACAAGAAAAAAAAAAAAAGAGATCAGATTTTGGGTCAGCCAGGATCAACAGGGCTCTTCAAAGACCCTGCAAGCCCTTTTCATTGGCATATGTTAACAGAGTGAAAGTTGTTTTAAAACCCTTACACTGTATTTGATTTCCAAAAATAGGCCTTGATTCAGCATGGTACTTCAGTACGTGCCTCATTGACTTCAATCGGACTAAATGCATGCTTAAGGTTTGGGATGTGTTTAAGTACCTTGCTGAATCAGAGTCATAGACAAGAGGCTCGATTCTGCACTCACTTGTATTGATGCCATATGTTCAGAGAAAAAAAAGTGAGTGACTCCAGCAGTATAAAGGTACAACTGAGAGCTGAATCCAGCCCAGTGTTTTAAAAGCACAGCCCATTCTCAAACAGCCGCCGTGTACCTTTCAAGAACGCCGTGTAAAGGTTTTGTTGCTGTAATATCAGAAGCGAACTTCACTCGTTTCAGGCAGGATTATTGTCCTGCCTTACCAGCTTTACGTACCATTCAATCTGCCATCACCATGTCTAATGCACATACCAGCTTGACAAACACATGAGATAGCAACTGCTGAATCTGGCAAGGCAGAACAACACAGAGCCTCTCGAGTAAAAATATCCCGCACTGTGGCCTATGTTTGTCTGCAGTGGCTCCAGAAAGGAGAGAAGGTTCTAGGAAAGAGCAGTTCTATCTTTAGAATGTTTTACTTTACACAAATGCCGAGGGGGTGGGGGCGGCGGGGGAAAATGAGCTATTGCAGAAAGAGATTTGTTTTGAAGAGTTGGTTTTTATTCCAGTGGCAATCCCACTGCGTCTCATTGCAGGGGTGTTGGCTTACTGGATGGCATGTCAAGAGAGCTCTCTCTTATTTTACACCTTAGATATTATTTACACTTGGGTTGTTTTTACTTTCACTCATGCCAAAGTAGCTGTAGCAGTGGGTGGAAGAAGGGTCCCATTCAGATTTTCATTCGAAGAGGAGTCCCCCTCCGTGACATGGTTGATTTCCCTTTAATGTTGTAGACTTCTGTTTGGAGGAAAAGACTGTATGTGTGCCTAGCAAGAAGGGCCTGCCTGAAATGCTGGCCCTTTGCGACATGTTTGGGAGGCTGTCACTATGTATCTGGGCCAAATGGTTCAGAAGTGGCCTGTGTTCTATACAGGGCACCCACAATCACTGACTGCTTTTGACAAGCCTTAGGATGTAGTTGGATGGTATGTGACAGGAGGGGTTACAGTTATAGAGTGCACCCACAACCCTCCTTCCAGTGTGGCGCTCACAGCTGACCAATGCTACACTTCAAATTGGTAGTGCAGGCAAGAAGGGGAATGGCTAGGGTTGCCGGGGATGTGCTCTCCGAGCCATCAGGCTAGCAGAGTTCCTACAGAGCCCTCCTCCTGCTCTTCTGGTACCCTTGTCGGATATCAGTGGTGCAAACAGCCTGTGCCTTCCTCCGGGGTGAAAACCCTACTGTGCGCATAGGTCCCTGCTAGCTCAGAGAGGATGTATCCTGCTCTAGCTGCTGAGGAATTTGGCCTACACAAAATGAGCTGGTGGTCTCAGTGGTCACATGCACACATCAGGAGGATATCCTTGTAGGTAGAGAGAGGTACAGACTGAACAGGTTCAGTCACCTCCATGGCACCATTCTCCCCTTCTCTGAACTCCATGGAGCCTTTCCACAGGGTCTAGGATCTACCTAAGGTCCCATGTACATCTTCTCCACTCAATATAATAAAGCCCCAGGCTATAATATCTTTTGCGCACAAGCTTCTCTAGGGCCACTGTGGCCTAGAACAGTCATGCTGCTAAGGAGCAGCAGAGGCCGGATTTCCCTCCCTATCCCCTAGGTTTTACTGTGGGAGGGAATGAGGTGGGCCTCAGGTCATAAGACCTTGCTCAAGGTTAAAACTGGGAAGATGATGGTTTAGCCCGGAAGTGATTTCTCTGTAACTTTAGTCAATAAAGGCAGCTAAGCAGGTAGTCTCTCCTCCCCATTAGAACATGTAAGTGGATACTTAGTGCCTTCAGTCGCTACCAAGGCTGTCCAGCTCTCAAAGGACATCAGGAGGGTATCCTTGTAGGTAGACAGAGGTACAGGGCATTAGACGTGAGAGACAAAATGCCATTATAGACCCAATCAACCACTCTGAATGGCCTTTCAACGTTTTAAGTATAAACACTGAGTTTTCCATTTCTGAGGAGTGCTCTTGGGTGACCACATTTAAAACTAACTTTAATATAATTGTGGCCAACTCATTGATGGCCCAGAATGATTAAGCAGAAAGACTTTCAAAAGTGCCTATGTGATTTTGGAGCACAAGTCCCGTGGAAAATTCAGTTCCTATATCAACTTAGATGCTTTAGAAAAGCCCATCGTAGGTATTTAATAAAAGGATTTTAATTGATCAGATACTATTTCAATACTGACTATTGGCCACACACTGCTTTTCATCTGGAGAATCCTACATCCCTTTGGGACTTTTGAAAATTCCACCCTAAATCTACTGGATCTATAAGAAGACAAAAGCACAAATGATGCTTTACATCTTTAAAGCACCGTACAAATAACTGTTCATAATCCTCACACCACCCCAGTAAAGTATTTCAGTATTATTACCTTCCAAACAGAGACATGTAGAAGTTAAGTGACAAGCTCATGATCACACACCAAATCTTTTGCAGAGAGGAGTTAAAATGCAAGCCTCTGGCTGAAATTTCTGTGTTTATATAAAAGCAAGCAAAATACACCTTGCCATATAACCTGACTCTAGTCTGTTTCCAGAGTTAACAGATTTGTATTGTCTGGCTGGCGGGGGGGGGGGGGGGGGAGGGGCAGCGCCTGGGAGAACTTCTCTCCGGCAAAAAGAAATGTGCCCAACAGGACAGAACCACCATACAACAGACAGCAAGGCATCTCTTAAACTTGCTATGTTCCATTTATAATGAGTTTCAGACAATATGACATTAAGCATCAGGCATAGAAAAGGAAGATCATACCATCTGCCGTCATGGTAACAAAGGTAGAATATGCTTTCGGTGCTGCTGCATAGAAACCTTTGTGTGTTTCCGTCCTGTTTTATCAGGGAATCATTCCATGTACATTTCATGACCTCTGTCTCAGAACTTGCTTTTGTACTCAACTACCACCATATCAATAACGAAAACAATCAGAGGGGTTTGAGAGGCAGTGAGGCAACCACAGAGGCAGCTTGATGCTGTCCAGTCCCAGTGGATTATTATGCTTATGAGCAGAAGGTAATAAGCGATTAGCAGGACAGTGAAAACAGTGACATAATCCTGTATCAGTGGGAGTGCTGCTGCAGAGCCACTAAATTGCTTCTGCCTTGTGACCTGAGTAAGGCCTACGAGGGGAATAACTAAGTGCTTCTTTAGCATAAAGAGAATTATGAAGAGTCATCCCCTTCCTTCTCCATACGCAGCCCATCTTTTAATGTGGCAGACCTCAAGGATCACCATTGTGAAAATGGCTCAGTAGATCACACCCTTCTGCCCACATACAAAAGGGGCCAAAGGTCCAAAGTCACCAGATTTTTATTTTTTTTTTTTTAGGTTAAACATCATGGAATCAGTGATGAAAATTTAGCCTGATTCAGAATGAACCAACTCAGCTGTACCTGAACACTGCAAGGGGCTACAGTAAATATACTAATTCTATTGTGTGCCAAGGCCAATGCAAATGTGCAGAACACACTGGTCAAGGAGCAGAGGGCGCCAATCACAGCAGGCTGTAAATTCTATCAGGTGAGAAAGAAGCAGGTATTCCAAAGGAAAGGAACTGAAAGAGGAGAAGGCTTCTTGAAACCACAAAGCAACTACAAGGTGCAATACAAGATGCTGACTTTGCTCTACAAAGCTCCCAATGGGTTGGGGGTTCCTGGATCTTTAGCAGATCCATCTCTCTCCTTCCCCTCTATTGCAGGGCAGAGAATTCTGGATGGAGGGCCCTTGAGTCTGGAACAGGTGACCCTCATTGGTCAGACAGCCTGAATTTGACACCCTATCCAGTACACTGCAAGACCCATAACTTATCTCAGGCTTTTGTCTGATGGAGTGGGAGGGAAGGATGACTGCAGTGCAGCAGAGCCTATGGGTGGGAACTGAGGGTTGAGTTGGCCTGTGTGTAATTTTGTGGGGAGGAGGGAATTTTTGTGTGACTGTTTACTGAACATGATTGTTTTTAGGCTACATAGCGTACATGCCCTCAGACACACCATGTACAATCAGTTTCAGTGAGCTCAAAGAAGCTGTGATACGCAGCCACATTTTCAGAGAAAAGAAAGATCTCAGAGTTATTGTGGATAGTTCTCTGAAAACATCCGCTAAGCGTGCAGCAGAGGTCAAAAAAGCTAACAGGATATTTGGAAGTACTAGGAAAGGGATAGATAAGACGACAACATAATATAATTATATAGATCCATAGTACACCCACACCTTGAATACTGCATGCAGTTCTGGTCACCCCATCTCAAAAAAGACATATTAGAAATGGAAAAGGTACAGAGAAGGGCAACAAAAATGATTAAGGGAATGGAACAGCTTCCATATGAGGAAAGATTTAAAAGACTGGGACGTTTCAGCTTGGAAGAGAGGACTAAGGGGGAATATGACAGAGGTCTATAAAATTATGAATGGTGTGGAGAAAGCGAATAAGGAGGTGTTATTTACCCTTCACATAACACAAGAATCAGGGCTCACCCAATGAAATTAATAGGCAGCAAGTTTAAAATAAACAAAAGGAAGCACTTCTTCACACAACACAGTGTCAACCTGTAGAACTTGTTGCCAGAGGATGTTGTGAAAGCCAAAAATATAACTGGGTTCAAAAAAGAATTAGATAAGTTAATGGAGGATAGATCCATCAACTACTAGCTACTAGCCAAGATGGTCAAGGGTGCAACCACATGCTCCGGGTATCCCTGAGCCTCTGACTGCCAGATGCTGGAACTAGACAAAAGGGGATGGATCACTTGATGATTGCCGTGTTCTGTTCATTCCCTTTGAAGCATATGGCATTGGCCACTGTAGGAAGACCGGATACTGGGCTAGATACACCACTGGTCTTATCAGTATGGCCGTTCTTATGTTCTTTCAGAAGCATTCCCTAACTGTGTGCACTCACACTGAGGCATCTTGTGTTTGATTTTTAGAGATGCTGAAAACTGGATGCTGAGAGTCTTTTCAGCATCTCTGAAAATCAGGCACTCGGTGCTTCACATCGGGCATACGCAATTAGGGAACATTTGGCCTCACGGTCTTCCATGCAGCCATCTTCCTGCTAGATATTTGACTGTCGCCTTGAATTAGGAAGCAATTAGATAAACGGATACTAAAGAAATGACATGGACAAGAAGAGGAAGAATATAGATCCTCATCATGGATTTCTTCACTGCTCTAGCAGGTTAAAGCTCTGACAGACGAAGTCAGCATTTATCATCTGAATGCAGTATGCATGGAAAGATGCTGAGTTGATAGACCTGGAGATTGGAGTCCTTTGCTACAGCAAGTATAGCAGGCAGGTGTGCCCAGAAGGAGGCGCTCCAGCGGTGAGTGAATGCCTTGTGACACCCTCATACTCTTAGAGACTCTTCCAATTTAACAAAAAATAATGAACTGGACTCATTCAGGCCTATCCATTTATTTTTATTTCCTCTTAAGTCAGCTTTAATAAAGCTTTAAGGAGGATTAGATTAAGCTTGCAAAACACATTTATTTCCAGACTGCTTTGTTTGTTTAAATACATTCTGATGGGAACACAGATCATTTTGTTCGCAGTGTCAACAGGCTAATAAAAATTATGCTGGTAGCGGAGTTGCTGTTGATGTTCTAACTGCATCCCACAGTAGTGACAATGCAGGCCAGTAGGTTATGGTTTTAGAAACATCCTGCAAAACAGCAGTGAGGCTGATGTTAGGATAAAACAATAATTAGCATACACAAAAGGAGCTGCAGTTTCGTTTTCTATTCATTTTTATTTGTCTTTCGTGTTGTCTAAATGACTATGATTAGCATACATAAACCATTGGGAAAAATCAATTCAACAAAACTAATTTAACATACAAGATGAAATCATTAGGCACAAATATCTAAAAGTCACTATTATGATTACTAATTACAGTGGTTCTCAATCTTTTCCATACTGTGACCTTATGTTGGACTCCCAACCCTGAATCCATAAAACTTGCTCATTACTCCCAAGGTGAGTGCCTATAATTTATAATTTGTAGTAGAGTCGAGCCTAGAAGCCCCAACCAAGAGGTAGGCATCCCTGTGCTAGACAATGTACAAACAGAATGAAAGAGTCCTTGCTCTGAAGAACTTATGGTCTTAGTAGTCAAGACATTTTAAGGGGTTCCATGAGTGACGCATGTTTACAAGACTGGAAGGGAAAGCTGAACATGAGGCAGAAAAAGAAGATCTTGGATGGACAGTGTGGCATCCTGGGTGGCTCAAAAGCACTATTCATACACAGAGAGATAAACAGGGGACTGTACAGAATGGGCTCCCATGATTGCAAACCCCTAGTGTGGGGATGCCACATAAGACGACAAGACAAAGAGCGAAGGAGAAAAACAGGCCCAGAGAGGGGAAGTAACTTGCCCAAGCCATCACAGGAGGGCAGTGGCTGAGCAGTCTCCTGGGTGAATTCGGTGCCCTATCCATTAGACCACATTGCCGCCCCAAACTATCTAAAAGCTTATCAACAAAAAAAGGCATTACAAAATTAATGGCACTAAGTGACCATAAGTCTTTATCCAAGCACAAAATACATTAAAAATAAATTAAGATGAAAATCAACACCAGTTTGAACATCTGTGCAGTGTAAGATGCTAATCACCAAAGCCATATGCTGACACTTTCACTCATGCATTATTCCATGAGTGGTCCTTATTCCTGGGGGAATTCTGCACCACTGAGCATGCACAGAATTTGTGTCCCCCATAGATTTCTTTGCTTCCCCGCAGAAAAATGACTTTCAGATGTGGAAGCAAAGGGAAGACACAAGAGCAGGTATGCGACTCTCCCCAGGACTATGTTTCAGGGGCCCAGGGCAGCCAGCAGAGAGATAAATCACTGTGGGGCAGGAGGCGGGGCTAAGGAAGACCTGGCTGGTGGCTCCTACCCTGCACTGGGCTCAGCTGCTAGCCCTGGCTGGGCTGGGGAGGACAGGACTTCCTCTTCCCCGTGCAGCATCTGGGGCCGGGTCAGACCCGCCCCCAGATTTCTCCCCTGGCTGAAGGAAACTCTGCAAACTCCCCCACTCCCTGAGTCCATCGCTTCTCAGCTGCAGGAGGAGAGATCCCTTTTCAGGGAGCTGCTCCCCCATCCACCCAACCCCTGTACATCCAGACCCCCTCATACCCAGACCTTCCTGACGAGCCTCACCCCTCCTGCACTAACACCCCCCCCCACGAACCCCACTCCCCCTGCACGACCCCAATGAGCCACCTGTGCCCGGATCCCCACCCCACCAAGCTCCAATCAGCTGCATCTGGGTCCCCCATTGAGCCCCCTGTACCCATACCCCCTTGCCAAGCTCTATCCCCACCACACCCAGATTCCCCCTGTGCTGAGCCCCAACCACCTTCACCTGGACCCTCCTGCAGAGTCCCATTACTATTGCACCCAGAACTTCCCCCCCCCCCCAACAAGCCCCTGTGCATCCAGACCCCCCACACATCTGGATGCCCCGTTAAACCACTCACACCCACTTTGCCCCACGCAGAACTGTCTCAACCCACACCTGGATTCCCCCAGACTAAGTCCCTCCACACTTGCTGAGCCTGCCTGCTCACACCTGGTGCACCTGGCACAGAGGGGCAGACCCAGTCCTTACACTGTGTCAGAGTTGAGTGCAGCCTCTCTGCTGAGTCCACGTCCCGGGGCGGGGAAGCTGCATAGTTATCTCCCACCTCTGTGTAGCCAGTGGCCTGTGCTCCCCAATGCCATGCTAGAGCCTCTACATTTATTTGACAAATAAAATTTGCAGAATTTTAAAATATTGCTTGCAGAATTTTTACTTTTTGGTGCAGAATGCCCTCCGGAGTAATGGTCCCCTAAAGGAACAGATGAAATCAACTATCCATGTATTTAAGTTTCAATGAAACCTTGAAAAGAGAAGAATCCTAAACCCTTGTGAAATAGCAGATATTCTGATTATAGAGTTTCCCCTCAATACATTCTATTGCCCATATCAAACACAACTCATGGGCTGATTAGCTTATGCTGTAACTGATTTGACAACTCCATGGTTCTCAATGGAGTTACAGCAAGGAGAGATTTAGCTCAGGGAACTATAGTATTTTGTAAATCGTTGGTTCAAAGAGGGCAATTGCTGCAAGATATATAGAATCATAGGACTGGAAGGGACCTTAAGAGGTCATCTAGTCCAGGACCCTGCAATCATGGCAGGACTAAGTATTATCTAGACCATCCCTGACAGGTGTTTGTCTAGCCTGCTCTTAAAAATCTCCAATTATGGAGATTCCACAACCTCCCTAGGTAATTTATTCCAGTGCTTAACCACCCTCACAATTAGGAAGTTTTTCCTAAACCACCCCATTGCTTCTTGTCTTAGCCTCAGAGGTTACAGAGAACAATTTTTCTCGCTCCTCCTTGTAACAACCTTTTATGTACTTGAAAACAGTTATGTCCCCTCTCAGTCTTCTCTTCTCCAGACTAAATAAACCCAATTTTTTCAATCTTCCTTCATAGGTCATGTTTTCTAGACCTTTAATCATTTTTGTTGCTCTTCTCTGAACTTTCTCCAGTTTGTCCACATCTTTCCTGAAACGTGGCACCCAGAACTAGACACACTACTCCAGTTGAGGCCTAATCAGTACAGAGTAGAGTGGAAGAATGACTTCTTGTGTCTTGCTTACAACACTCCTGCTAATACATCCCAGAATGCATGCACCAGGTTTGAAGTGTGGGGACAAGTTTGATGCCTTGTTTACATAAAATAACCCTTTTAACACTGGACTAAGCCATACCATTTCTTACATGTTCCCAGGATGATTGCCACTCTTGGGCCTACCAATGCAAAAGTATCAACTCAAGTAAGACCTGTCCCTGACTATAGTCTTTGTATCTAAGATACCTAACACTCAGAATACAAATGTTCTTTCTTTGTTCATTATTTTTAGTGCCCATCTGTCTTGAATTGGGAATTGCAAGCACTTTGATAAATAAACTGAGACATGGCATAGCTTTTCTATAGCTTGGATAAGTAACTCAGTATCTGCTGCTGAAATGAGAGAGATTTCTCACAGGACTGTTCGATCCATCACATCTGAAATTGTTAAGTCTTCCACTGCATCACTGCACTAGGAGAAGTGTCCCACCCTCTCTCCCATCACTGGAAAGGGCACACTCGTTCCAGAGATCTGCTAGATCAGGGCACCAATGCTAATTAGAGATGGGCCCAAATGACAATGTCTGAATTTGGGTACAATCTACCCCAAAAACATGGATCAGGGATTTTAGTTCAAGACGATCGCTCATCCAACAAGATGTAGGCTAGAACCCTTCATTGCTTACAACCACCTCGGTGGGAGGTATTTGGAAGAAGTAATATTAGTTTTGTCTATGAATTATAAGTCTCAGTGTGCTTTAATTGTTATTTCTTAGTGAAAAGGGAGTTTGGCTTTTGGTCTTGAAAGGCTGAAGGAATTTCCCAGCTATACTAAAACTGTCGGATTATTTGGCAAGAGGAAGCACTTGATTTTGTGTGGAGGGGAGGGAATTCCAACTCCAACCCCCCAGAAAACATACAATTGCGTATCCCAGCTAGACCCACTTAAAACCCTGCCTGTCATCACCAGGCAAGCATGATGCTGTCTTGACCAGCCTTCCTGGAGGAGTTAGTTCTTCCACAGGCTAATTTGTTACAATACGTTGAACACAGCTGTGGAGTAGGGTAGCAAATGCCAAAAGCCATCAATGTCAGTCTTTGTGAAATGCTTAAGCTAACAGCTTTTGGGCCTTGGTCTTTGCTACCCAGATGTATAAACCAGTGCCCTCTCTCTTCGTCTGCTATCCCCCCTCCACACACACACCCCCCCACACCTCTCCCTGAATAAAGCAGTAGACTCGTACTCAATCCTCTAGCCACTAGAGGGCAAAACTGTTTAATGCTATTTAAGTTCTTCTCCAGTGAAACCCTCCACCTGACCTGTTAATGCAGAAACATTTATTAATATAGCACTATATAGTGATCCTCCACATTGGCTCCGAAGAGGCTGGTGTAGAGAAAGCCATTGAGGACAACTGAAGAGGTGGGGCCACAGGATATGCCATTAGGTGGATCAGGTGGCCCAAGCTCTCCACGTACAGTGGGTGCATAAGGACAGCTGCCATTATTCTAGTCCTTTGGCTGGAATTGCCGCCTCAGAGGTGGTGTGGTGAAGCCCCAAGGCCTGCCCCACATATTGGTGGGATGTATGTGTCAATTCTCCTCCCCAGACTAGTACCCTACACAAAGCACCATTTCTCTGGCTTTCTGCAGGTGGGGAAATTTTATCCAAGTACAAACACTGCCCTCTCACAATTAAACACTAGGAATGGGGATGGTTCACAGGCTTTGGAATGGGATAAGAAGCCGGCCTTCCATGGCTTGGCACTGATTTGGAAATGACTGAGATGGGTAGTGACACACTATTCCCAACTGATGACAGGTTGAGAATTCTGGCACATCATAATAGTTACTACCATCCCTGCTGAGTGGTTAATAGATTAAATTGGGCTGAAAACAGGCCAAATTCACTGCTGGCATCTTGGGTGAAAGTCCACAGATTAAACACTTACAAGGATAATGAGAACATCCATATAATTACATTAAATAAAAAAAGTGTGTTAATGATATAAACCCTCGTGCTTCAGTGCATAAAGCAATGGTGAACTGATGGGGGCAGGAAGAAATTACCCCTATGGGCAGCTTATTCCATAACTGTCCATCGGAGATTCTTGTAACTTTCTCTGCAGCCCTTGGTAAACAAGCCCCTGCCTGAGACAGGATCTGGGACTAGATGAACAAGTGGTCTAATTCAGCAAGGCAAATTCCTATGAGTGGCAGCCATTTATATCAGGGCTGACGCTAGCTTTGTCTCTCTCCAAGTCCGGATTGAAGCACGGGGGGGAACGTCCGAGAGCCTCTGCTGCTGCTGCGTCTCCTGCTCTGATGAAGGACATAGAGCAGTGGAAAGCTATATACCCTCTCACCTGCATACGCCCACTTGAAAGGAATTATTATTAAAAGGACAGGAAATCATTCTTCTCTTGTCTAGGCCTTCTGCATATTGCTCCTTTCCTTCTGACCCCACATCTAATAGACTATCCTCTGTCCAGGAGGCAATTTCCATTTTAGAGCTGAGAGTATAAATGAATGCCAGAGTGTTCTACCTTTGCAGGGTTTTTTGTACTGTGCTCGGTCCTAAAAAAAAAAATCCAAAAACCTTCCCAGCACTTCCCTGGGTGCTTTGTAAGCCTCTCCCTACTATTACAGTACTCTAACAGGAACACTGCTTTTTTCATTCGATTTCTAGTGCTCTCTGACTTTGAGGTTGCTCACAGAAGGAGTACATAAACCCCCGGAAAAGCTGTTCAAAGAATAAGCTTGTTTAAGAATTACTTATTTACACTAAACTATTATCAAGACAGAAACAAAGGGGAGATTTCTTAAATTAATATGCAAAGAAATAAAGCTATAGTCTGAGGGAGTAACATAGTTAGTGCCTAGATATGATGGCTGAGTTAGGAAAGCTAGGTTCTAATCCTGGTTTCACACCAGCTTGCTGTGTAGCCTTGTGCAAGTCATGTGACTTTCTTGTGTCTCCATTTCCCCACTGGTGAGGTAATACTATGTCCCTGCTTCACAGAGGTGCTGCAAAACTTAATCCCAGGATTTGTAAATTGCTTTGAGATCCTTGGGTAGAAGGCACTATTGTAACCACTAAGTATTGTTGAACAAAACCTCCAGTGCAACAAGAAAGTATCTAACAAAAGAGGAGATTTGGAATTCTGGTCTACTTGTTAAATTAGGAGCTTGGGACTCCTGGGTTCTGTTTTCACCTCTACAACAAATGCATATGAGCTTGTGCAAGCCAAAACTTCGGTGCCTCAGTAAAATGGGCATACTGTAATCAAACTGGACACCACTATACTAAGAGGCATAATTAATTACTGAAAACTGATTCAGGAGCCTCGGAAGATAGCCAGTACAAGTACAAAATATTAATCTCTTTTCTGTATACAATGGAATTATAGCATTTCACAGAACAGAGAGGAACCTTTCAAATGAATGACTCAAAAGTGTGACAGTAACTTTCCAGATAGGTACACATGACCTGCGCTAATGTCAACTTTGACTTGAAGAACTTACTAGGCTGAGATCTAGCTTGTAAAAGTCTCCTCATCCAGTCCTTCAAATCTCCCAAAATAAAGAGGTGGCCATGTTGCTACGGTGCTACATCTCACCATGGCTGAGGAAGCTAAAGTGTAAAGCAAGCTCTTACAAAGCCACAGGAGCGGTCGCTAGGCATAGGTGCAGTTTGACTTCTATATATCGGGGACAGCTCCAGTGAGGCCAATGGGGAGGCATATTCTGTGCCTGCCTGACACTTACATTTCGAGGGGACAATGCTCCCCTTATTCCCCCCCATGCTTGTAAACCTCCCAAATGGAGGATTTAATCTATTTTGCAAAAATAATTTGAGAAGCAGGTTTACCACGCTCATGCTTGCCGAACAGCACAAATTGTTACTCTCATTGTTGAATGTCCTTCCTTCTCTGAAGGGACTTCTTTAAAGTTCCACAGCCATTCAGGATTTATCATCTGTTGTCAGAAGGATTCTGAGGCTTTCGAGACAATTAAGGTAGAATTATCTCCAAATTTATGGGGATATTAAGAATTTTAGAGCAAAAAGACCCAACAACAACAAAACCCCCTCGGTTATTTCATCTGGAACCAACTGTTCAAAGATGAGAGCAATAAAAGGCAAAAAAGCGCACAAACTTAGCAAGGAAACTATATATCCACCACCAAAGGCATGCTGATAAGTCAATTCACTGGAGGGAAAACATCTGCCTTATGCATCACAATATGTCTGTTCCAGAACATCCAGGATCAAATACAGAGAAGTCATCTTTAAAAAACATTATGATGCCTGGATGAAAAACCAATTGCTTCCTTAATATTCTTTAAATAGCTACAATCTGGATATTGAATATACCAAATCCTAGCTCCCAAAGCAGATGTTTTATTCCTGAGTTGGCAGACAGCCTGAAACACTAACTCAGAGAGGTGAGAACTGCCCCTTTCATTTCAAAGGGATATCAATTTTGAAAAAAATATAATGTAAGCATCGACATTATTTTGCTACTGATCATTTTGGCAGAAAAAAGACAAACGTGCTCACCCCACAAACCCAAACTGCTTCCCATGCCACCTAGGTTGACAAAAGCCCCAGTTGTCCCGAACTGCCAAAGCCTCCAACTTTCCCCATCTCTCCCAAGAATTTGTATGATGCCAGAGTCAATGTGGACCCAGCCACATAGTTTAGGTCCAGCTTCCTGCACAGTACCTGGAGCTTTGGCTCTCAGATCCAAGGAACCCGGAATCAAGGAAGGCCTATCTTTGGCAGCCCACAGTTCCAATGACCCAACAATAACCGGACTGTTAGCTGCCAGACACCAGTTCTATCTGCTGGTCTGCAGCACTCATACACATCTGACCTGTTCTGCCACCATGGAAGACAATGGAAGAGAGAAGTCCCGCCTGTGGATTTATGTCCCTCAGTTTTTCAGCAGATCATAGATTGACAGACTTTGAAATCCAAGTACTGGCTCGCAGGTTATTTTGGAGTGTTTTGCCTACAAAGTAGTTTCAAATTATGAGTGGATTGATTCTCTCAACACTGAGCAGATCAGATAAATCTGCCCTCGAGGGCTGTCATCTCTACCCAGAGCAGTTTTAGCTGTTGTTCTTGCTCAAGGCAGGCCCCAGAAGTGAAGCCAACACAGAGTGAACACCCCTATTATGCAGTACTTATTCCCTAGTCTCTTAAAACATGAAGACTTAGAGCCTCATCCCTGCTTGGGCATCAGTGGGTCGTGAGGTTATAACATGGGGGGGGAGGAGGGGAGGGTCATGAGCTGTCAGCCTCCACCCCAAACCCCGCTTTGCCTCCAGCATTTATAATAGTGTTAAATGTATAAAAAGTGTCTTTAATTTATAAGGGGAGGGGGCTCACTCAGCAGCTTGCTGTGTGAAAGGGGTCACCAATACAAAAGTTTGAGAACCACTGAGCTAGGGAATATTCCCACAGTGCAAGCACTGCAGAAGTCAGCCATAAGGCTTCAAAGACCCCCTAGCAAGCTCTGTTGTTGGGGGCATACCAAGACAGGGCTGGAGATTTCAGGCAGTGCTACAGACCATCCAACAGCCTTAGGGTGCTGTAACTTAGACAGCCCTAGAGTCTGTCTAAATTATCCGGTGAGCATCTCCAGCTCCCAGAGCAGCCCAGGATCAGGAAATGAATAGGTGGCTTACAGTCACCTTACCCTTCCTCCCCATGGGATGCAAATTCTGTGCTGTCTCCCTTATCGACACTGTACAGAATCTTGCCCAAGTATGTTGGTCAGTCATGGACATTGTTGCCACATACCAATACCAGCCAAGTACCAGGTTTTCTGTCCACCTACCTGACAGCAAAACTTGATGCAACTGTTCTTCTGCTTACAAAGATCAGTGGTAGACATGAACGCCACTTAAAAATACTTTTAGCTTTACCAGAACTAAAAAATAAAATGAACAGGATTGTAACAGTTGAGAGAAATGATTCAGAGACTTGCAGTCTTCAGTGACAAGATAAGATTTGAAGGAGTACGGAATCATGGTCTCTTTCATAGTTATCCCTTCACCTTGAACCTCTGGATCTGTGACAGGAGCATGGGCCTAACAGTCACTATATATCTAGATAGTTCTGGAAAGTATAGCATCCAGGCACTGGCTGCCATGAGTAGGAATCAGCATATACCAATCATAATAGAGAACTGACAGGCGTTTTGTTCAATCTCTGCAGGAATTATTCTTGTTTTCTCCTACTCTTGCAATGTAACATCAGATACCATTATGCAATAGAGTCATTTACAGAATAAATCATTAAACTAAACAGTAAGACGACAACACAGAGACAATCTACAGCATATTTTCAATCTGCAGAAGTATTCTCCCAAGTAAATACCCAGGCGATGAAATATTAACTGGAGCATTTCATCTGATGGGGGTAAAGAGGATAGGCAGGGCGTGGGTGAGGAATGCAAATAAGATGCAAATTATTTGAGTACTATGTAACCAAGGTTAGAATTTATGCCTGAGATTGCTGTTACAATGCACATCTCAGTATCTAACAGCTTACTAATGACACTGTGTGAGCTGATTTCTTTTTTTAAAGTCTACATTGTATTGTAGGTTGATTATTACACACATTTTGAAATGTAACCCTCATTGCACTAGGCAAGAGAAAGTAAGGGCAAGATTCTGCTAAGGTTTAAACAATAATTCTCAAAGCTCACAAATTACCTTTTAAAATAAAAACATCTGGGCAAATGGTAGTATAAAAGCTAAATATTAGTTCAGTCAGATCCTCGTACACGCATAACCTTTTCATTGATATTTCCTCGAACATTTTATACTGAAGTTAGAAACAGGTGTTTGTTTTGGACAAACAGTCATCATAGTCAGGTTTTGCCAGAAATGCAGCAAAAGAGCGGATGGAAGGAATCTTGTTTGAAAAAAAGAAAAGTAAAAAATATCTGCAGAGATCTCTTTTCTGAAGAAAAACAGATGCCAGAACTTTGCATCGAAGTTCATCTGTACATAATTAAAACAAAACAAAACAAAAAAATGGTGATTCAGTACTCGGTACTAGCTCAAAAATATCCAGGTAATCTGCTTCTAAAACCAGTGATGTAAGAAAAAAATTAAATTTAAGTATGCTGATCCGATGCTGGTTGTCGTGAGTGCATGCTTTTAGCATAGACTGAGTAAAAAATAAATAAATAAATAAAATAATCAGCAGATCCCTTCCCCCCATCTTCCACCTCCCCCCCCTTTCAGATTGGCACATACAGCAGCAAAAGCAGATAAAGTAACAATATCCTGTTAAACTGTTTTTCAAAAAGTGTCAGGACAAGCAACATACAGACATTCATATGGAGCAAGTGCATCTGAGAACTAAGTGGCTGGAGGTGTTGACAAAAAATTAAGAACTGAATAATTAAGCTTGAGAATTAACACTCCAGGAAGCTAGATGAGGATGCTCGTATTGTGGCTGCCAATGAGGTATTGTTCTGTGGGCAAACATAGGACTTCCTATTCCCATGTCATCAATCAAGTCTTTTCAGAAGCACTATATTCCCTTAATGGTTTCTTTTATCTGTCCAGGGGGAAGTCATAATTACCATCATTTTCAATATTCATAGATTTCTATTGTCTTTCGCAATGAACATTTAGAAAAAGCTGTACTCAAGCCAGAATTTGAAAAATACAATAACTACCCTATATTTTGTGAATACAGCTTTGTTACTATGCCGCAAATACTAGTTGATTTTTTTTTTGCCCGCTGGCAAATCACAATTCCTGCAGATAGTTGGGGTTTTTTTATGCTCAGAAAGAAAGTCTGCATGGTTGAGGCTTGGAAACCTTATGCTTAAACCCCATATATGAACCACTGACCTTCTTTGTGTATTACTATCTCTTCTGACTACTGCATTATGGTCATCATCCAATCGTATTGTCAAAAGGAGCATGACAAACCTGCAAAGACAACACTTCCTTGTGTCTTTCTGTAACAAAATATTTACTCTATTTTACAAATATTGATCCTTTATGCTTGTTTATGAGTGATTACCGTAGCTGAAAATATCCACATCGAAGTGCTAAGAGTTGGAGGGCTTTCATTATGCACTCTCCCCTTCCGCAATCATTCTGATGTGCAATAGGGTGAAATGAAAATTATTCCCTCACAGTTGTCGTATTTCTGTTGTAGGAAAAGATTACAAAATTTTGTTATGCCTGGGTGGGCATGAACAATGTGAACAAGAATGACATACAAACCATAATCTCGTTGTTTTAGCCTCTTCCTCTAGCGAATTCCACCTTTTACCTCCACAATAGGAAAAGTTGTTGATCTTTTTAAATAAACAAGTCTCTCAACTCTAAATTGCATTTTCACATGTAGATGCATGAAATCTAGCTGACAGATATTAAAAATATATTTACAGGATTAAATAAGAGTTTATTGTCACATTTAACTGCTTTGTCTGATGTACATTGCAGGTTCTGTGCAGCATTAAAAAAACAAAAAACCCTTTCTTTTATGTGAAAACCAGAACTGATGAGATGGCAACAGCACTTGTTTATCACACCAGCACTACAACTGCTTGAAGATAACCAACATTAATAAAACTGGAACAAATCTGTTGTTAAAATGGACTGCAACACTTGAAAACAAAATGCATCAAGTTAAGGCTAATGAGAATAATGTAAAACAGTTAAAACAGATAGACCACTAGATGTTTAAAGGTTGAAACACCCAATAGAAGAGTGCCAATTTTAACATTTCATTTTTCCAAACCCATTTGGTTTAATTTAATACAGGCAAAGAGAGGTTAATGAACAGGTTTTTGCCCAACATATATATTATATAATGAGATTTTAGCCTTTTGTAAATCTGAAATATTTAAACATTTAAGCAACTGTTTTGTTCTTTGGGATATTAACCAATCAAAAGGAGGGTTATTCATATTTTAAAGCATTAAATGCATATGTTAACACCATAAACTGCAGGTTTTGTCAATTACAAGTAAGGAAAAGCCCAATAGTACACAGACTTTTTAATGGCACGATTTCACATCTTTTGGGCAAAATCAGAATACAAGCAGTAATTAAATAAAAATATAAGTGCATCCAAACATAGATTCTCTACATATACCACATTTTATGTTTCCAAAATGTGGAATTTCTGACAAGAGCTGCAATTCAAATTAAAATAAATGTTTGTGTATTTCACTTGGAGGTGAAAGAGGTAATAAACCCAGGGGAATCTCTAAACAATCTTCCCCAATGCAATCCCCTATTCCTTACATGAAATAAATTGTATGGAAGTATAAATTCAATGCACAGATTGCAAAGAAATGGCATATAGTTTATAATTTCTGGAATTTGTAGATTCTAAAGCCCAATTGTGAATTAACTACTGTTTGTAATTTACTATGTGCACTTCATATTTTTAGTACAAAAATGAGACTGTAAATGAGGCTAGAGTAGCATAGAGCCATGTAAACCCACCAAAACCAAAGTATGCTTATGACATTCATTTGGATGACTTACCAATAAGTTTTTCCTACAGAAAAAAGGCAGTCATTTTAAATGATATACATTAGGCTAGTACAAAAAATTGAAACAAATCCCTTCTCTATTAAAAGAGCATGCACACAGAAGAAGGTAGACCACATTTGTTCCAATCAGGCTTCTTGGAATTATCAAAATTTTATTTCTGGTAAAGATCAATTTGGCTCACCATAGAAAGTTGCTTTGAAGGCTTTTGATAAATTGTTTCCCTTTCAAAAACTAAAATTCAAGGCATGATAGTGCAAGAGGTAAGTTTTGATTTTAGAGAACATTGTTATTTGTAGACTAACTGTGCTTAGTCACTAAATCCCAATTTATTGTCCTAAAGAAAATACGGCAACAAAAGCTACAAGGTTTCTAGAAATTTCATTTTGCCTAAATTTACCAGTACATCCATGAACCTCATCAACATTAACACAGCTTGATTATCCTAATGATTCCATTATAAACTTGCAAAACGTATCACAAGGTGAATAAGCCATCTAGTGCAAGTCTTCTACATTTTCTGTGCACAGTAATCCTCTTTGTAGTTTATTTCCTCCAGGTTAAATCCCCAAAATTTTTCTGTAACAATTATGAAAAAAAGAGTGCCATGTTGAGTTTTTGTTCTATTATATCTGGGACGTTTGTGTGTTCCTGGAATCCCCATCAGGATGCGTCAGGGATCGTGAATCCCTTGTCTGTGAGTATTCACTGTCAGATGACTCTGTAGGTTCAAGCAAGTTCTCATAATCACTGTCTTCTGATTCATCAACAATGTCATTAACTGCTCTTTGGGAGGAAGGCATGGATGCTCCATTACCAGAATACTTCAATCCTGCATTTGAGGAAACATAATTGGAAGAGCCCACTGCTTGAGGTCGAGGCATGAAAACATTGCTTTCTGGGAGACCATGACCCAAAGTACTTTCTTGATTGCTCACACTGAAATCAGAATAAGGAGGAGGGGGATCAGAGGCATCTGAGTCTTCAAGTGTGCAACCTTCCACAGCAAATCCAGGGTAGGACATTCGTGGAGGAAACATAGATTCCAAATTATCAGTTGACATTTGCCTGGTTAAGATGGCTTGCTGCAGTCCTATGAAAGACAAAAGGAAAATAAACATGTCCTAATTACACTGAAAAGCATGAAAAGTGATTTAGTTTTATATTTATGTTGGTCAGTGCTTAAGAAAATTCAGGTGCAGTGAACACATTAGAAAGCATCTGTCTTGTTTCTTGTGGAAAACTGCATAAAACTGGCAAAAAAAGTGTTTTGTTCTCAGTGACTTTATTTAAACAAACCATTTTATGGACAGAAAAGTTGCTATACTGGACTTAAGTGTAAACTTAACTCTCAGGCCTCTGGGAATTATATTTCTACTACTACTTATGTTTCATATAGCCTGCCTTTTTTCAGATTAAAGTGGTGTTTTATGAACAGTTGAGGTGAAGCCAAAAGCACCAAAGTTGATGTATATGGAATCATTTAAATAGACAAGATGTTACTCACATAGGAAAAAGAACAAGTTCAAACACATGGGTCTGATAAATTAAGACACAATAGGGTTCCATCTTTGACACACAGTACAGGGAGTGGCGAGATAGAAAAGTAAAAGGGTTTTCAGCAGCTGAGAAGTGCATGCAGCGTAAAATAGCAATCACTCCCTTGAATATCTTATTGCACTTATAAAAATGATAGATTTTAATGTTTTAGAAGGTACAGTCTCAACTGACTTCTCTGCAGTAGAAACAGAATTCATACCTACCTAACAATAATTGCTGAGTACGACAAGCTTTCCAACAAACAGCACTACTATGGGGACCTGAATAGCAGAAAAGTACATAGCAATAGCTCCCTTTTTCCCCCTATACAGGGAGCATGACTGATACATGATCAACTCTCCAATGCCAAAGACGAAGTTTCCCAGTATTGAGAAAGTGAGAAGGTAGAAAACCAGCTACAACATTTAATCTAATAATTTCATGTATGCAGAAACTGTGTATATACCTTCCTGTCTCACCCTCTCTCAAGCAATTCTTGTCTGCTCAGACACAGGCTCTCAGGAACTGATGCCTGCAGCCCACTGGCAGACCACGGCTAATGCTGTTCTGTTCTTAGTGCCCAGAATCCGTTGCCACACAGACTGGGTTCAGCTCTGGCCACTCTTGCTATCCACCTTCACCTTCTTGTTGGTTTATGCAGCAGTGGTTACCTGAACTGCATTATCCCTGGTCAAGCAGGAAACAGTAATGATTCACACTGGTTGTGTATTACAGGTGGTCAGTGAATAGGTAAGAGCTAGCATCAATCCTCCAGGTTGAAGGAAGGAAGAAGGAATCCTTCAGGAAGTGGGTTGGGAGATCAAACTGTTGCTGCCAAAATGCCCAAGCAGTAGTGGGTACCATGTGCATTGCCGTGCTGATTGGAGGAAAGGTCTCTCAATCCTAGTAGCAGAGAGGCCCATTACAAAGCTTGGAATACTCACTAAACAAAACAATCCCTTAATCCCAACCACACATCAAACAACTGAATATAAAGTTGATAAAGGATACTCTTGCTGGCAGTAATGGCAGGGTTATTTTTGTAAACTGGTCCATTAAATGGATGGAAAGAGGCAGTGGCCCCTTTGCAGGAATGTTTGAGAACAATTAAACGCAATTATATAACCATGTGTTCCAGAGTGAAACCTCTCTCCAGAGCACGTTTCTGGAACACTGGTGAAAAGTACAACGGTGAGTTCAGATGCTTTGTTTTATATTACTCCGAATACACAATTGCCCCATATTCCACTTTGCACTCAAATTTTCTCCTTAACGCCTTGTTTATACTTCCTCCCTTCATTTTATGCATCTCTTTCTCCACCCTCCAGCTATACCTCTCTCCCTCATCTGCACTGCCTTATGTCTGCCGAAGTGAGTTAGATCAGCACTGTTTCCTCAAATGATGGAGCACTTTATCATACCCTCCTCCTGGCTGAGCAAAAGTTTCCTGAAGCCCTATTCAGCTTTTAGGGAAGAGGAACAGTTTAGCACCAGCCCAAATATGTTCAAACAATGGATCTGAGCCAGAAAATTGTGGAGCAGCAGAAAATAATTGCAAATTAAGCAGTTTTGTTGCTCTTGGGTTTTTTTTCTGGTAGCCCTTAACACATGCCATGAAAATTATTCTGTCAAAATGGCATAGAACTCTAATAAAAAACATGGATATTTGATGTGGAGGACATATTTCTATCATAGTAAGTTAAACCCCAGCAAATCAATACAAAGAATGGTATATTTTGACACCCAGCATAAACAAAAAGTACGTTTTGATACATCAGATCTTAAATCACAAACCAAAAGAGAGTCAAGATTGTCCTGTTCTACTTATGCCTCCCACTGTCTGAAATAAATCAAAGGATGAATGAGTCCAGCTCCAACGTAATACCAGATGGCAGTATTTCAATACTCAAACTAACATTTCAATTACAGAATTAACACTGACAAGTAGGAAACTTCAGTGATATTTGAGAAAGGCACTATGCAGCTGCCTATATTTACCAGTGAGTACTCCTTAATGTAGGACTGGGTTTGTTGGATTCTAGTTTAACATGCAAAAAAATGATATTGTAATTAGGGCTGTTGATTAATTGCAGTTTTAATCGCACTGTCAAACAATAGAATACCAACTGAAATTTATTAAATATTTTGGATGTTTTTCTACATTTTCAAATATATTGATTTCAATTACAACAAAATACGAAGTGTATAGTACTCACTTTATATTATTTTATTACAAATATTTGCACAGTAAAAATGATAAACAAAAGAAATAGAATTTTTCAATTCACCTCATAAAAGTGAAGTCTCTATCGTGAAAATGCAAGAGACCATAGTGAAATCTCTTTATCGTGAAAATGCAACTTACAAATGTAGATTTTGTTGTTACATAACTGCACACAAAACAAAACAATGTAAAACTTTAGAGCCTACAAGTCGACTCAGTCTTACTTCTTGTTCAGCCAATCGCAAAGAGAAACAAATTTGTTTACATTTACAGGAGATAATGCTGCCTGCTTCTTATTTACAATGTCACCTGAAAGTGAGAACAGGCCTTTGCATGGGACTTTTGTAGCCAGCATTGCAAGGTATTTATATGCCAGATTGCTAAACATTCACATGCACCTTCATGCTTTGGCCACCATTCCAGAGGAGATGTTTCCATGCTGATAATGCTTGTTAAAAAAATAATGCATTAATTAAATTTCTGACTGAACTCCTTGGGGGAGAATTGTATGTCTCCTGCTCTGTGTTTTAACTGCATCCAAAAATATTTATATAAATAGTATTCTACTATTGTTTCACAATGTGATTAATCATGATTTTTTTTAATCATACGATTAATTTTTTAATCACAGTTATTATTCCAGTTATTCATTCAGATCCACAGTTCAGTGAAACAGCAAACAGACAACTCATGTGGATTCATAAATAAAATTTAGCCGATATGTGGTAGGCTGACATGTTAAAAGATGAAATGAAGATGCCCCAATCTAATGGATTAAATGCTGAAAAAAAACTTGCAGTCTTACTGATGTATGGGCCAGAGCTCTACTAGACAATTACTACAGCAGCACTAGAGCTGTCCTACTAATTATCCCATCAATTAGTTATTCTCTTCACCTCATGCAGTTCTTCCAGCGTGCCTCATTTAACTAATGTTGCTGTACCAGCTTCCGATCACAAAAATCAGGCCTTCAAATATGTACCGACATCTACTAGCCTGAGACTAAGCCTACTAGTCCAGGATGAAATTTCCCTTCAATTCCCATGCTATTACATCCCCTGCATTTGATATGCAGTTGAGTACTGTAATGAATCATTCAACTTACTACTTACTACCTTTTAAAAAAGGTCTTTGTCAAATAGTTTGTCTTCTTTCCCTTTCTGGTTTCACTTCACTTCTCCTTTCCTAGAAGAAATCACTATCTATTTCTGTGTTATTTCCACGGTTTGTTTCCTCAATTCTTTTTTTCTCTGTATCCCTTTGTATCCTCCCCCCCTTATTTTCTGTTTCACTTCCAGCACGACCAAAAACAAAAAACCACCACACACACACACACACCTTTCCTGCCTTTTCAGTACTACAGATCTCTTTTCAAATGGCTACTATCATTCTTCTGACTCTCTCTACATACTCAGACTTCAAAAAACAAAAAAACCCCTCCCTCGTACACAGGAAATAATTACATTTTTCAAGACCCTTTTAGTCAAACACCAAACTGAGATAAGATGCCCCACTGTGCATGGACAACACCCAGCTAGGGGAAAAAAAAAATCTCTCCTCCAGTGGGTGTTTGGTTTCCTACTTGGTGCTTTTAATGAAAATTTGAATATAAGGATATTAAATATAGTACAGATCTCATCATCCACAAGAACATTAACCCTGGAGAATCAAAGGACATCTGGCTTTTCAGCTATCTTTTATTAATTGCCAGCTGCCACCACAAGTGATGTACTGTGTGTCCACTTGTATAAACTGTGGGCCAAGTACTGGCCTCCAGCTCTGCCCTCTCTGCTGTGGAATATGACCCTAAGAGGGAAGCTGTGGATATCCTTGGCCTAAGGGAAACCCAGAGATGGTACACATCTGGCATAGCCTGCTATATTAACCTGACCCCGAGGTGTAGGGGAGTATTCTTGGGCAGGCTGAAGGTTCGAGGGGTGTGCCTGGAGCATGCTGAACTCCAGAGAGCTCTGGCTGGTGACTCCATCCCCGTATGACCATTAGCTGATCTAGCCAAGAGCACCCATCAGGCCACTCTATGTCAAATGCTGGTTCAGGCTCAATCCCAGCATCACAGAAGCTGAGAAGTGGCTGACAGCCATTTTCCCCCTCCCACATCTTGGAGTCCCACACTCAGCAGAGTTCAGCCAGATGTAGGCAGCTGGCCCTCCATGCTTCATCCCAGCAACAGTGATACTAGCATAGGTCATTCACCTGAAGGAAAAGCAATTCCCCACCAAATTCTTTATCACCAAAATCAGTATTTCTCTCAGAATGAGTTCTCTTTATAAACTTCCCAAAGAAAAAACACACAAGTTAGTTAATATGAAACACTGCATGTATTTTAATCCTTTGTTAAAATCATTGATGCATATGCTGCACTCTCCCATAGTCACCATGCTCTAGGTAAGATGATGCAAATGTTCTACAGTCCAAAGGCCTGATAGCCTGTATTAACCTATCCAACATCACACATTTTTTAGGCTAAGATCACCTAAATAATGGAACCTGAGCAAGAATTGAGCCAGGTATCCACAGGAGAAAAATATTAACACGGGTCACTTAGCCCTCTCCACAATTCAGTTTCAAATTTTAAATTTTGCCAGTTCACATGCACAACTTTCTAAGATTTTGCTAATTATATTTTTCTTTTGGCGTAGAGAACATTGAAATGTGTGTTGCAAGTATCTTCACAAACTAAGAATTATTTCAATATACATTTATCACAGGCAACGTAAACATGAGTGCAAGAATAGCTATTAGGTTGACAATAACTGTGCCCCATATCTTTGTTGCAATAAGAAAAACAGGCAGATCATTCCAATGAGTCTTAAGTCCATGTTTCTACTAAATATTTTGTCCTCACAGATCTTGTTTATGAACATAAGTATAAGGGAACTTACTTATTTTTTGCTCCTTTTCGTTTTTTCTCTGTGTGATTTGCCCTTTTAGTTTGTTTACATCAGCTTGGAAAGATTCAACAACTCGTTCACTCTTTTCTACATCTATACATACTGCCTGGGAGAAAAACCACAATAAGATAAGTCATACTCAGATTCTCCAAAAATCCATTAAAGAGTTACACAACTAGGCCAGATAATATTGCCAGACTAGAAACAACATGAAACCAAGACAATGAACTCATACTGTACCAGACCATGAAATGAAATGTTGAAAACTGATTTTCACCTATTGATCATGGCCTATGCTCAGCTGTTGCAAGACGGAAAGAACTTCCAAACAGTTTACCACTACTTCCTGCGTGACCCTGGGCAATTCACATAGCCTCTCTGCGCCTCCGTTCCGCATCTGTAAAATGGGAATTATAGTACTTCCCTACCTCACAGAGATGTGGTAAAGATACACTAAAGATTGGGAAGCTCTTTGAGATCTACTGATGAATAGTGTTATACAAGAGCTAGGCATTATTATTACAGGAGGAGGCTCCTAACAGAAAGAAGTTACCTCTATTTTCTATTATCTGTTAGAAGTGATTCAGATACTCTGCTAACCTTTTCTGCACTCAGTATCAAAAAATAAGGCCTCATCCACACTCGCTGAAACTGTGCTAGCAACAGCCACATGAGATTACTATGAGCGTTAAATATAATAAAGATCCTTAAACTGTTCAGACTTTAAGATCCTGATAGTGATGTGCTAATATAACATCAATGCTACACTTTCAACTGTGTTGTAGCTGGGCGACTAGGAGTGAGGAGATAAATGTGTCATGACCTGATCTCCTGGCTGTTATACCTGTTGCGCAGACAGATTCTACATTCTTCCTCTATCTCAAGTTTTTGATAGTGAAAATTAAAAAGTGTAGTGAATAAATGAACAGATTTCACAGATCTGTTCTTGCTCTAACACACATTTTTGGTGTTTCTAGTTTGCAACATTCTTTGTGAAACGTGTTTCAAAGTTAACCAACAAAAAGAACTTTTAACACTTGACATAGGATAAAAGAACAAGCAGGTATGTGTGCAAAAGCAGACTTAGTGCCATTTAGACACCAAAAGACAGCAGGGTCACAATTCTAGGAGCAATAAAGCAGTTCCCCAGGAAAGTCAGTATTTTCCCAAATTTTTCCCAAACACCCTGTTAGCTAAACTCACCAGTGATTAGTGCAGAAGCATACATCTAACTCTACTTAATGCTGGAAAGCAGGAGGTACTGCACAAGGCTATCCCATCAACCCATTTAACAACACATTTGTGAATAACTGTTCATCTATTTCAAATATAGAGCTTGGAGGCAGCACAGAAACTCCTGGGAAAGAGACTCTTTCTTTATTCTGAGTGCCATGCTCTGGGCAGCGCTGAGAGCACAGCTGACGAGGCTCAGAGAGAACAGCATTTGTCCACAGGTTAGCTCAGACGGAAGATTGCTCTGATGTTGGTGTGCGCACATGTATGAAAAATAAAAGTACATCCAGCCACCCGCCAAACACGCATGGCCAAATTGTGGTTTGCCCACTGTAGGCTACTTAGATCACAGATCACAGTGGGGGCACTAAAGGAAAGCAGCTTCCACAGGGCAGGGTCAGATATGGCTAAAGCCTTGACTCTGCCTCATTCCTCATTTTGCGTGCCAGCCAGCAAAGCTGAGCTGGTAGAGCGGGGGATATGATCTGCTACCGGTCCATACGAGTAGCACATTACTCCAGGGTGTATGTAAAGGGGGAGCCTCAGTCACAATTCCCAAATGGGTCTGATCCTGAGGCAGCACAGCTATATGCCATCATCTACTTGGGACAAGTTGTAAACTGACAATCTAGTCCTTAGATTTCTGAAGCCCAGCAGTGAGCCATTTTCAGATGTCACAGCTACAATTACAGCAAGAGAGTCTTTTTTTATTTTAAACTGACCCAAACATTGTATCCAAAGCATGTTCCCTGCAAAATATTTGTCAGTTTTAATAAATGCAGAGTTCCCTATAGTATTTAGTACAGAGTGAAACCCCAATGTTGCAATCAGATCCATGTGGACAGGCCTTTGTACTGCTGTGGTGCTCTACTGACTTCAATGGGGCTCAACTTTATGGGGGGGATGGGGAAAAATTCACCCACACAGATCCATTTGCAAGACCTGGGCACGTAAACAAAATAGAATTTTCTCTCAGATGTCACTTAACATTATAATTATTCTCACATGAAAAAAAGCAACAAAAAGCCAGGATCAATAACGCTTATACCGACTACTTTTACAATATACTTTGTAGAAGTATCTGTTAAACACAGGTCATGTGGGAAAAAATATAAAAGCAGCATGAATGTTTAACTAGTAAAGAAATACAAGTCATTTCTCATATCTCCTTAAACCATTTTTAAATTCAAAATAAAGCTAGGTTACCTTACAACTCTGGGCTACCAGAGCTCAGAAACATAGGTGCCACATGAATGTTGACCAATATTAAATAAAATTAGTTACCTGTACTTTTTCCTGAAGTGCATTATAAACCTGATATATAGCCCTGATGTCCTTCATCACTCCATCTTTATCAAAAAAATCAGTACTAAAAGAAAATATGCAGAAATAATTAGAAAAGATATCACAACTTTCTCTGTCTCTCTGAGTTGCTTTTCTCCAAATCACTTTAAGATTTTATTTTTATATTTACACAATGAATTAAACTTCATATATTGCTAAATCGCTCCTATCCCAAGGAACCAGTATCCAGGCAACAACGTATCAGCTGCAGAGGCTCTTTCTGGAACAAAAGGCAAAACTTGTCGAGTCTGATCCTAATAAGATTAGACTCTTAAACAAAACAAAACAAAAAAACCCCTCTCTCCAAGCTTCCACGCAGTAACTGGAAAAATGTCTTTGTTAGATACCCAAAACATTTTTAAACGTTATTTTGCAGTGTCTGTGCATTTTAGTAAAATGACTAAGAAAATAAACATTCCCAAACCGTGAGTCAAAGCCTGTAAATCCACCCTACATAAAGCACATCCACTGAAATCAGTGGGAATTCTGCATAGGGAGGGCTTGCAATATTAGGCTACAATTAGTCTAACTTTGATGTTGTAATCCTATAGAATTCAGATCAGTTCATTTAAAAAATATGTTTTGCTGTTTAGAAAATGGTAATGCATAAAATGGAAGCAGATTATTAAACAGCTTCAATACTTGGTTCTATTTCTTGCTGAAATCCATACTCATATTACTATTTAGGAGGCAAAAATTGTAGAGCTTCTGGATTATACTTAATTTAAAAAAACTCCACTTACCCATGTTCCTTAATAACTTTGGCATAATTCTGAGAAGTATTTGGCACTGAAGAAACTTTGTACTCCTGCTGACTAGTATTGCCGAGATTGGGAATTGTAAGTGACACTCTTTGATTATACCTGTAGAGAAAGTTTAGAAAGAGACTGCTATTATTCTTCCAAAGATTTTTTGCAAGTCTTGATATGCCCCCACCTCCCTACCCAAAGTGGACAGGTCTGTCTCCAAGCAAGGCGAGTACGTGAGGATCTCAACTCCTTTAAAGTTTAAGCTAATATAAATTTCTAGGTCTGCTGTATTTTGAATAAACAGTTTGTCATATTCAAAGATGGCTGTCTTATTTTTAACACATTCATGCAGAACCAAAATTGACCAGTAGGTGGATCTTTCATACCCCCTAAATCAGGGGTGGGCAAACTTTTTGGCCCGAGGGCTACATCGGTGTTGAGAAACCGTATGGAGGGCAGGGTATGGAAGGCTGTGCCTCCCCAAACAGCCTGTCCCCTATCTGCCCCCTCCCACTTCTCACCCCCTGACTGCCCCCCTCAGAATCCCCAACCCATCCAACCCTCCTGCTCCTTCTCCCCTGACCACCTCCTCCTGGGACCTCTGCCCCTAACCGCCCCCCCAGGACCCCACCCCCACCCAACCCCCCCTGCTCCCTGACTGCCCCTACCCCTATCCACATCCCCGCCCCCTGACAGGCCGCTGATCCAGCACTCCCTGTTCCCCATCCAGACTGCCCTCCGCCCTGAACCTCCGCCCCATCCAACCACCCCCTGCCCCCCTGGGCCCCCTGCCCCTTATCCAACCCCACCCCCTTACCATGCTGCTCAGAGCAGCAGGAGCTTGCAGCCTGGCTGGAGCCAGCCAAGCCACCTGCGCTGCCCGGCAGGAGTTGTGGGCCAGAGCGCTGGTGGTGCGGTGAGGCTGCTGGGGAGAGGGGCAGCAGGGGAGGGGCTGGGAGCTAGCCTCCCTGGCCGGAAGCTCAGGGGCTGGGCAGGATGGTCCCACGGGCCGTAGTTTGCCCACCTCCGCCCTAAATTGTCAACTGTGGACTAATCAGACTATTGTAGGTGCAGAAAGGAAGCCACATTCCCAGCTCAGAAATTTTGGAGATGCAAAGCCATACTGACTTCTCATTTCTCTTTAGAAACAACTTTTTCAAGGTCTATTTTTAGTCTAAAAAAATTTATTGACTGAAAAATAACTTTCCATTGTCCTGACTGAATCTTAGTTTCATTTATGAATTGCTTCCAGAGAAAAACATGCTACCCTGTTTTATTATGTAAGTACATAAAAACCAGACTTTGACCAGTCGACAATTGCTTTCAGTATAGATATTTTTTAAAATAGTTCTTAATGCTCTTAGGAATTTTAATAAAGAGTATAATTACAACCACACTGTGGTAGCTGATGTGAACCCGGACTGTTTACCTTCGGTTTGGTCTAAAGAGCACATACTCTAAAGCATGTGTTGAGTTATTTGCAGTCGAGATGAAGCTGAAGAGAAGGAAGACAAGGTCAGGCACTCCAAGAATGTGTGTCAGCTGTTTATGGATGATGTGCTCTCTATATGACATTTGTTGCGGAGTGTTTCTCCTAAATCTGTACCATCCAATAACATTCTGTAATGAAAGTAAAGAAGAGAAAAACAAAGTATCAATGGAGAGATAAAAGATTCATAGTTTTATCTGTTGAAGCTCAAAGTATGGCTAATGTAGTTAAGAAACAAATTCTGACAACTATATAATTCTGAATTATTGTAGATTGCTTGCATTTTACACAGACTATCACTATTGCCACGTCTGAAAGTTTAAGTGGTTTATTGTTACAAACCTTTTTGTAGAAGAAAGAATAAATTAATTCTCTTCATGCTATCTAGGAACCCACTTATAATGGAAGGTTATATTTTAGAGGCAAGTCTCAGAGTATCTTCTCTTTGTTGCTACTTGCTCAGTTTTCAAACCTGGCAGCTTTTTTTCTTTTATTTTGAGGATTGCTGCAACAGACTATTCACTTGTGTTGCACTTTTGAGATACATTTTCAATGACATGCATCAGAGAACAGAATTGCAAATTTATGTTTATTCACAGGAGCTGTGGGATTAATCTGCTGTGTATAGTGCTGAAATGATCCCTTTGAGCATTTAATTGACGTACTTGTAGGTACTGCAGATAACATCCATCTAGTAATTCATTTATTATACCAAATACTAACATGTACTTAACTTCATAATTTACATGCTAGTTTACATGAAATAAAGGGACAAATGCAGAAAGTTAGCTCATTACCAGAACCTGGCTCAGTAAGAGCCACGAGAGTACACAGAATTATAAAGAAAATGTCTATACATTCAAAAAGAGTAAAGTGGATTCTACACATTAACTGTCAATGCACGACACTTGTATTAAATACAAAAACCCATTAGCAAATATTACTCAGTCTTTTTCCAATCAAACCTCTACTGCTGTGGATTCTGACGAAGCTCAGCTAGCAATCAGCTGAATCCAGGATATTTACTAACTGCATTTTTATTTTAGTTGTTGTCCTGGTAACTTAATGGCATTAAGAATCCATTAAATTTAAATCTGGAGAGCTGAGTCACATGACACTTAAGAGCTTTTCCCCTTCTCAAGTCTATCTACTTTCAGATGGCAGATAATGCATCTTCACTGACAGTCTGAAATTGACCTATATCTCAACAAAATAAAATTCAGCTGAAAAGTTGGTGTCTTGATTTGAAAATGTACACTACGGGCTTAAAGAAAAGAAAATGCCAGACAGTTTTAATAAAGTGTTTTCTGCTTTATCTCCTGAAGGGGAACTGAAAGACTGAAACGTCTCTCACTCTTTCAACAGTTGAGAACATCTTGTTCACACACACCATATTTATACTGTTCTGTGCTGGAGTTATGTGCTTATAGAATTAAATGTCAGAGACGGGAAACACCCATGTGATCATTACTAGACGTAAGACATAGTTGAGGCAACTGCTTTTGTTGGAGCAAACTGACAAGAAATAAATGGTTACAGGGAACTAAAAGTAGATTTGTGGCGCAGGAACTGGTACTGAAATAATTGTTTAGTTAGAACAGATAACTTAGATCTTCTCTTCACTGTAGAGAGTTAATTTGAGTTATAATTTCAGAGTTGCCCCAACTTTAGGCCTGTCCACACTCAAAAGCTCTTACCTTAGGCTGGCTAGACAGTCAGGGGATATAGGTTACAGCTCAAGTTTGCACAACTTGCCAGGTGCTAATACAACATTCGAGCTAAGAAAAGTAGGTGAGAGCAACCACACTGCAAAATCACCAAGCCACGTTAACTCAAAAAGAGTTCAGTTTGCACTGAAGACATACTCTAAGACAAGGGTAGTCAATAAGTGGAACGTGGGACAAATCCAGACTGCCAGATGCTTTTGAACTGACCGTGAAATCTTTTTGTGTACTTATTATTATCATCATTATTGTAATTGTGGTATGAAAAATATTTCTCTGGAGTCTGGACCTTGACCATACCGTGACCAAGAAATTTGGACCTTGACCAAAAATAATTGATTATCCTTGCTCTAAAAATTGCTTGTCTCCAATCTGAAGCTCAGTTCTGCTCTTTAGGACATCAGATCTGTTAAAAACGTCTGAAACAAGTATTTGCTAATTGTTAAGATACAGTACTAACAAGTTTTAAATTTGTGTTGAAAATGAGCCATTGGTAAGAGTTTGATACTCCTCTCTTGGTCAACTGTAGAAACTTAAAACATTTTAAATATAGTACTGAATGTGCTAATAGCAAAGTACAGTTGAATAAGAGTACACTAGTTTAATAATAGCTACTTTGTGAGGCAATAAAAATATTTCAGATGGTGGAAATATTTGAATTCCAAGGCTGTTTGTCAACCTTTCTAATAAATCTATAACTATTTTTAAGCAGGAGTATCTGAACATTTTCACAGTAACTGCTCTTGGATTAAATGAGCATTTCACATAAACTCTCTTTTCTGTTGGCCAACGTTGCACAGTGCAGTCATTATTATGCAAGTCTAACTCAGCCATTGGCTGGTGACAGTAGGTTAATACTGTACTAGTTATTAATTTCTGAGGACCTGAACTTAAATCTAAGGTTTCATGTGAGCATGAATTTGGTCCTTCTGGTTTTGCCCCTAGTTAAAATTAGCAGACTCACAAAACTGACAAAATAATTGGCATGACTGATAGCCTCTTCACAGGATAAACTCAATCCTGGTATTGCCAAAGATGATGCGAGTCAAGATAAACTGGCAGATTTGAAAAAGAAAGCACTTGTTCCAGGCAGTACGTTCAGTTGCTCATTTGTATGAGCCCCAAGTTCCATTTTTTCCTGTTTGTAGACTCTATATGCTATAAAAGGGGGAAAGATAAAACAAATGTAGAAGAATATAGTGAAACTTACTTTTCTTCGATCTTTAAGAATTCTGTCCAAACTCTCCTCATTAACTTTGCCTGCATAGTCATAAAAGCTTAAACCAAAAAGGAAAAAAAATATAGGTACAGTTTACAGACCATTCACATGTCATCTTGGTAAACATACAGTACTTAAATTAATCTTTAGATACTATCTCATAATTCAGCCACAGAATACTGAGCAGCTTTACATTTATCCAATGCAGCAATTTAGCAACATGGTGCCGAGACCACTAACGGTGAAAAAACAATATGCCTTGTTTTAACTACTGGTTTAAAAAAATCTTCAGTGTTGTTGCACCCAACAGCTAGGTTGCAATTATTTCATTGGCAACCCCTTCTTACAAGGAGCATGTAGCTGGACTGCATAAGTTTCCTCTGACTAGCTCTTGAAAAACCCTATGTTTGGATGTCTGGGTTCTCCACCTGCTAAATGTGACGGAGAGAAAGAACAGCAATTTTATATTTCAATTAAAAAATATGGAAACACCTTTTCAGGCTGCAGTCCTGTAACCAGATCTACATGGGCGGACCCTTATACCTGTGAAGTTCCACTGAAGTCCACAGTTATCCATGCAAGTGTAAGGGTGGGCCCATATGGCTTCATTTGCACGACTGGGGCCTAAGTCAATAACAAAACATGAATTCAAATGGTTTACACATTTCAAAACATGGGAAAAACATTTGAAAATAGATTTCTCCTTCACTTACCTGCCAAGTCTTTAGTCTCTTTCAAGAGCTGGTATCACTAACTCCTAAAGCAGTGCAGGAAAACACTCTGATTTAGAGGTCTATGATCTCAACTCTTGTCAGAGAAAAACAAAATCCTGAACTCAGTACTTGGCCAGTAAATAAAGGTGGAACTATATTTTGTTTTAAGATGCAAGTTATTTTGAATTTTAAGACTAATATTTCATTATGAATGTGGAATCCTGAATAATTTAATTACATAATCCTTTCAGTTCACCTTTAAAATGTTTAAGCTTTCTTTCATGTAAAGTGGCATCTAATCCCATAAGTCTGTTTTCTATAGTTCATGGAACCATCATTCCTACATACAAGGATGATGATACCCAGCAATTATTGTAAAAATTGAGCAACTTCATTTGCAAACTGTTTTGCTACAGGAAAATGGCCTTTTTAGAACCCTTATTTTTGGCTCAGTTCCCACAACTTGGGAAATGCACTGCAACCAAACCCACCCTATTCAATAGCAGCAAGGCCACAGCTGTTCTTTTCAAAGAGCACAGGGTGGATCAGCTGTAGGTCTCCTTATGACTGACTACATTTAAGTCAAGAAGCTTTGGTAGTGTGCCAAAAATGTTTTTGTATGTGAAGGTTAAAGGAAGAGCAACACATACTGAGCACTGCTACTGATGAGTAGCATATGCACTTTGAACATCAGAGCAGCCATACTGGGTCTGACCAATGGTCCATCTAGCTCAATATCCTGTCTTCTGACAGTGGCTGGTGCCAAATGCTTCCCAGGGAATGAACAGAACAAGGCAATTTATTGAGCGATCCATCCTGTTGTCCAGTCCCAGCTTCCGGCCATCTGAAATTTAGCGACACCCAGAGAATGGGATAGCATCCCTGAACATCCTGGCTAATAACCATTGATGGACCTAACCTTCATAAACTTATCTAATCGTCTTCTGAATACAGTTATACTTTTGACCTTTACAGCATCCCCTGGCAACGAGTTCCACAAGTTGACAATGCACTGTGAGGGGTAATACTTCCTTTTGTTTCTTTTAAATCTGCTATCAATTTTGCTGGGTGACCCCTATTCACTTTCTCCACAGCATTCATGATTTTATAGAACTCTATCATATCCCTCCTTAGCCATCTCTTTTCTAAGATGAAAAGTCCCAGTCTTCTTAATCTCTCCTCATACAGAAGCTGTTAGAAAATATACCTTTGTTGCACTTTTCTGTACTTTTTTCAATTCTAATATACCTTTCTTGAGATGGGGCAACCAGAACTGAAGATAGTATTCCAAGTGTGGCTGTACCATGGATTCATATAGTTACAGCATTATGATATTTTCTGTCTTATCTACTTCTTTCCTAATAGTCCCTAACAATTTTAGCTTTTTTGACTGCTGCTGCACATTGAGTGGATGTTTTCAGAGAACCACCCATGACTTTAAGGACATTTTCTTATGTGTTAACGGGTAATTTAGACCCATCATTTTGTACGAATAGTTGAGATTGTGTTTTCCAATATACATTATTTTGCATTTATCAACATTGAATTTCATCTGCCATTTTGTTGCCCAGGCACCCAGTTTTCTGAGACTAAATCAAGAACTGCTTCTCCTCTTGTAGGTTCCAGAAATAGCTCCAAGAAATAGTCATTAATGGTGTCTAGAAATGTTATCTTTGCATCCCATTCTGAGGTGACATGCTCCCAGGCAATATGGGGATAGTTGAAATCCCCCATTATTACTGGGCTTACTGTTTTCATAGCCTCTCTAATCTCCCTGAGCATTTCACAATCACCACCATCACTCTGGTGAGGTGGTCCGCAGTATGTTCCTACTTCTATACTCTTATTATTCAAGCATGGAATTTCTATCCAGAGAGATTGTATTATACGGTTTGAATCATTTAACATTTTTACTATATTTGGGTCTATGCTTTCTTTCACATACAATGCTACTCCCGCACCAACGCAATCCACTCTGTCATTCGTATATATTTTGTACCATGGTATACCAGGTCCCACTGATTATCATCATTCCTACCAAGTTTCTGTGATGTCTATTATATTAATATCTTCATTTAATACCAGGCACTCAAGTTCATCCATCTATTTAGAATTCTTGCATTTGTATACAAGCACTTATTAAATTTGTCAATATTTAGCTGTCTACCATCATGTGGTGTAACTGAATGGGACTCTTCGTTTGACTGTTCCTCTTCAGTTCCTACCTGTACTTCATCAACTTCTATTCTCTCTTCTCTACTAGGATATAGAGTACCACCTTTAATAAATCCTCCCCTAAGGATGTGTCTGTACTTAAGACTCTCTTGGAGTTCAAAAGCAACTGAATATTTTTGTAAAGAAGTCACACTGAAATATACAGGCCTCTGTCCCTTTCTGACTCAACTACTAGTAATCAACTAATTGGGAAGATGATTGTAAGAACATGATTTCAGCTTTGAGGTATACTGCATGAAGCAGCACCAGGGACCAATGCATGGACATCCGAAAAAGACCAGCCAGATACTGGGACATAACCTGAGATGTGGAGAGTCTTGCACATAAATCACAGGGATGAGACTATTCCCTTCTGTAATTATCAGACAGCAAATCAGACTGCAGGGTCTGTTTTTTAATATAATAAATGTCAATCATGACACTTGCGGCCCATTCCTTAGTAAATCTGTGGAAATCTCCAAATAAAAACAAATGCGTGGAACATAACCAGGGATTATTTCTAAAAATGTAACTTCTAAACACATACTATAGACAGTAATTTAGAAGCCACCTTTGCTTAGTAACTGCAGTCTACATGAGAAAATTAGATTTAACACAGTCTGAGTCTTCTAAATGAAGATATATAGAGCTAGATTCCCTTTTACATTCTGGCAGTGCAGAGGGGCCAGACATCAGCTTGATCTAGCCAGCTGAAAATTCCTCTGGCATGGGAGAATAATTAGCTGATGCAAAGTCATCATTCTTGGCTCCTACACCACTCCCTGGCCCTGGTCTAGGGGTCGTCTGGGGTGAGGGTGACCAGAGTGTGCTGCACATCTATTCCCCAGGTCTCTTGGGGACAAACTGGCACAGGTTAAAGCAGTCCAAATGATTCTCCAACCTATACTAGGGTGCAGCTCCACCTCAACTATCAGGGAGCCAAGACCGGATCCTTCACTGCCACCACTCTCTAATACATCAAATGAAAATTCAAAACAGGAAAGAATCTGGGCCATGGTATCTACACATACTTTGCTGATATGCGCTTTTTAAACTAAAACTCTACATTAAAATGGTGTTAGTACAGCTTTCAGAGGATGTTTTCTGTGTCACAATGGGAGCCATTTAGCCATATTACTATAATACAACCACATAAAGAGCAGTTTCAAGTGTTACTATACACATTTGAAACACTAATGTATTTCAATGAGCTACCTATCTTTATGTGCCGGATTCACCCAACAGTGGAATCAGTACAGTCAAACAACAGAAATAGCTTACCTAAAGAGTTTTGAACAAGGCTCGTGGTCATGGATTTCTGTAATAAAAAAAAAGAAAGTGTCTGTCCCAGCAGCTCAAAACCCAGAGAAAACTGTGGTGGTGTACAATTGCACAATTTCTTCTAAATCTCCAATAATAAACAATATCATATACAATATACTGCTGTCAGTCTGTGGACAACTTCTGACAACAAGAATTGCCCCCTGTAGGGTGAGAGGGTAGTCTTTCTGTCTAAAAATGCATTATACTGAGCATAATGAACCTAGGGAACATGTAAGTGAACCTAGTAATCACATTTTAAAATATTCTTCTATGGGTGTTAAGTATCTAATATATTGCTGAGTTTTCAGATTCATTTGCTTTTAGATGTATCTTCCTATAGTAATCTGTTTACAGTTGTTCAGTAATGGTGCAGTGACAGATAGAAAAATGTGTAGGAAGCAAACATAACAGTTAGATGTGACAAATTAACCAAATTGGAGGAAGGGAAATACAGATTAATGACCTAAAAGAGAAGATGGTAAGCACCACCTGGCATGACTGCTTTCCTGTCACTTTAGCCAATGTGACAGGTTTCAGAGCAGCAGCCGTGTTAGTCTGTATTTGCAAAAAGAAAATGAGTATTTGTGGCACCTTAGAGACTAACCAATTTATTTGAGCATAAGCTTTCGTGAGCTACAGCTCACTTCATCGGATGCAACCGATGAAGTGAGCTGTAGCTCACGAAAGCTTATGCTCAAATAAATTGGTTAGTCTCTAAGGTGCCACAAATACTCATTTTCTTTTAGCCAATGTGATTACTACTAAACAAAGTCACTGCATTATTTTTTCTTCTGATTTTAAGAATTAGTAACAAATATTTCCTAAGATTCACATTTAAGCAGCAAAGGTTATAAAAGATCTGTGCTGTGGGGCAAGAATGGGAAAATAATTAAAAAGCCCATAAATTATTATATCTGTCTTTTCAACGTGAATCAAAGTTTGTTTGTTTCTGTGCTTTAGGTACTTGTACCAACTATCCTTCCAGTTATGACTTTTTAATCAGCTACTGTTTATCTTTTATTTGCATTTTTCTCTACCAATCCTTTCTAGCGCTTCTGTCTTAAGTACTCTTAAGCCCCTTATTCTTTCCTTAGATTCAGCAGCATTTATACAGAAATAATATTTTGAGCTCTGCCAAAGTGAGCACTTAGCAGTAACTTTGCTTGGTACCTTCCTCCCTGAAGAGTAATTCATCACTTGCTGTTCTGAAAGCCTCAGAGTTTGCTCACAACTTCAGCAATTTCAGATCAATCAAACCACAATCTCCAAGAACAGACTTTACACATTAACTTTTCACTATATTCAGACACTGCCAAAATAATGACAGGGTTCAGAGTAACAGCCATGTTAGTCTGTATTTGCAAAAAGAAAAGGAGTACTTGTGGCACCTTAGAGACTAACCAATTTATTTGAGCATAAGCTTTTGTGAGCTACAGCTCACTTCATCGGATGCATACAGTGGAAAGTACCTCTCCCCCCCCACACACAAACCCACTCTCCTGCTGTGTGTGTGTGTGTGGGGGGGAACCTGGATGTGTGTTGGAAATGGCCCAACTTGATTACCATACATATTGTAAGGAGAGTGATCACTTTAGATAAGCTATTACCAGCAGGAGAGTGGGGTGGGGGGAGGTATTTTTTCATGCTTTGTGTGTATAAAAAGATCTTCTACACTTTCCACAGTATGCATCCGATGAAGTGAGCTGTAGCTCACGAAAGCTTATGCTCAAATAAATTGGTTAGTCTCTAAGGTGCCACAAGTACTCCTTTTCTTTTTGCCAAAATAAGTCTCTGCACATCAATGTATGTTTGTGCTTCCAGAGATTTCAACTTGTTTTTGGCTACAATAGGGATGCAGCTGTGAAAGTAACATTTTTATTTAATTGCAAACCAAAGATAACAATGCCAATTCCAGATTTACAGCCTGACATTCTTGAGTCTCGTGGAAATGATTTGCTAAACAATGCCAGTAAATAATATAATACCAGCATACAATGTAGTTACCTCTGTCAAGGTTCCTTCCCCACTCTGAACTCTAGGGTACAGATGTGGGGACCTGCATGAAAACCTCCTAAGCTTACTTTTACCAGCTTAGGTTAAAACTTCCCCAAGGTACAAAATTATTTTACCCTTGGATTTCCACTGCCACCACCAAACTTTATCTGGGTTTACTGGGAAACGTAGTTTGGACACGTCTTTCCCCCCAAAATCCTCCCAACCATTGCACCCCACTTCCTGGGGAAGGTTTGGTAAAAATCCTCCCTAATTTGCATAGGTGACCACAGACCCAAACCCTTGGATCTTAGAACAATGAAAAAGCATTCAGTTTTCTTACAAGAAGACTTTTAATAGAAGTAAAGGAATCACCTCTGTAAAATCAGGATGGTAGATACCTTACAGGGTAATTAGATTCAAAACATAGAGAATCCCTCTAGGCAAAACCTTAAGTTACACAAAAGACACACAGACAGGAATATTCATTCTATTCAGCACAGCTATTTTCTCAGCCATTTAAAGAAATCATAATCTAACACATACCTAGCTAGATTACTTACTAAGTTCTAAGACTCCATTCCTGTTCTGTCCCCAGCCAAAGCATCATACAGACACAGACCCTTTGGTTTTCTCCCTCCTCCCAGCTTTTGAAAGTATCTTGTCTCCTCATTGGTCATTTTGGTTAGGTGCCACCAAGGTTACCTTTAGCTTCTTAACCCTTTACAGGTAAGAGGATTTTTCCTCTGCCAGGAGGGATTTTAAAGGGGTTTACCCTTCCCTTTATATTTATGACAACCTCAAACAGCAGTACACATGCTAAAATTATTGGGAACAGACACCTTGTTTTTTTCAGCTACATTGTTATATCTAGACCAGATCTAGGGCTTTCTTATAAAAACTGAAGCAGTGTGGTCTACTGGATAGAATGTAAGAAGTAACCAGGAATTCTTAAATTCTAGCTGTGCTTCTGTACAGTGACTAGCTGTATATCCTTGGGATATCACTAAACCTCTATGGTAGACCGAGAATTGATAAATGGGAATGATAAAACTACCGCACAACAGTGTTATGAGGCTTAATTTCCGTACACTACTTTCAGGCCTTAATACCAAGTTTTAAGTTACTTCTTCAACAGGAATTCACAAATCCTACATTTTGAAGTATTATAATATTCAAAAGAGCTCTTTTGATGGGGATAATTCCCTATTTTTTTTCTAAAATACCAGTTACCTTGTTTGTGAATAACATATTGTAGAAGTTGTCTATTGACAGAAAAAAAGCAACCCATAATGCCACAACTATTTGGTGTGTGCACCTAGTGCTGAAACTGAAGTGTATTAATATGCTCTATTGTCATCAATGACTCAGATCAGTAACTGAGTTTGTATAATGCAAATTTAAATGTGTCAGAGCAAATATATATTGAGAAGAAAATCAACAATTTTCTGCTACCACACTTCCCCATCTCACACACACACAGTAACTTGTCTTTTTTCATGGTATCATGTATATCAGTTTAAACATGGACTAAAATGTAGGCCCTGTTCTGCAATCAACTCTGTGTTGGCCAATCCCTTACACCTGCACAGGACCTCGCTAAAGTCAATGGGAGTCTGCTGGCACTAGATCTGATTGCAGGACTGAGGATTTAGGCCTTAAAAACACCAACATTTTAAGACCGATAGAAATATTTTAATGCATTTTTATTTTGATTTATACATGCATCCATTAAAAAGGACCACCTCCTTGACAATTCTTAAATATATTGCTATCAACCTGACCACTCCTATTACTGCCCTTCAACCATTAATCAATATATTTACAACAGCCAACAATAACCCAGCAGCAAAAACCAGATCTTTAAAATCTCCATTAGAATCATCTCATTTTGTCACAGCAAGCAAAAACAAATAAGCTTTATGACATTACCCTGCAGTTCAATAAACAAGGCCTCGATCCTGTGCATATTTAAGCATCATCTCAACCTGACTGCCATGAGTAGCCCCTTTAAAAAAAAATGGGGTTGTTCACAGTAGTCAAGTTAAGCATGTGTAAATGTTAGCAGGATCAAGGGCCAGGACTGTTTTGGAGTAAGAAATTAAATGAGTTCTAAATATTTTCTTGTAGTACTTACTGCAGTTAAACCCACTAGTCTATTTCCATTGTCTAGAGAAATGCAAAATAGTAAACAGGAAACCTAAACAGCTAATTAGTTGTTTAAAATACAATTTTAATGTGTTATTAGTAACATGGGTAAGGATTTTAAACATATATGATTATGAATTTGACCATGCCCCTCTAACTACATTTTATTTAAAAAGCAAACAACAAAAATCCTGATAGATGGGATGGCCTCAGTATTGATGGCTGATTTTTCAGCTATTTACCAAGAAAGAGAAAAATATTTTTGTGTCCCATAAAAAAAAACAGAAGTTAATGAAGACAGACACAAGGGAGCAAAAAAAAAAAAAAAAAAAATCAAATTTGAAGCGTGTGGGTGGAATCATTTTCAAGATTAGGGCCTAAATTATTTCATTTTACAAAATTCAAGCTATTTGTGGAATTTACTGAATGGCTAAGATGAGTTACATTTACTCTACAGAGAGGCACATCAAAAATGTACCCAGCAAAAGAACTGTTCCCTTTCCTCATGCTTCAGCCATATATGTACACACATGGTAGTAAATAAGAATATTTGGATAACAGTTCTTGGGAGGTTGTAAAATCTTGCCTTATACCCTTACAGAAGAATTAGCAAAAATACCTATTTTTTAAAAAGGAGAAAACTTTTTAAAAGTTTTTTTCCTTTAAACAGAAAAAAAAAAATCCTTATTTATACAAAAAAGTGAACTAGGCACCTCTTCCAGAATTTCTCAAAGCTTAGTACAACTTACCGATTACTTGCAGAAATTCAGTGTTGCTGATTTGTGAATCACTGATACTAAATGTCTCCTCTTGTCTTACCTCTCCAAGCAGAAATCCTTCCTACAATTAAAAAAAAAGATGCAGACTAAAAACAGAAAGAACCCACTAGTATAATTTATTCGCAAGCACATTTAATAAAAAAATTAAATGTAAGACTGTTTGAAATTGACATGTTGATTTGCGCAACAACAAATGCAACTATCAGTAAATTCAACATTGCCTGATTCTAAGTTTCACTTAAGGCCCCTTTATGCAAATCTGGCAGTGTAACAATGTGTTGAATGAGGCAGAGATTGCTTTTGAAGAATACTATCTTTGCAACTGTAAAACTTGTGTAAGGGCTCTATATGCACTTTGTTAACAATCCCGGTACAGGGGCCATGTTATGGGCATAATATGGAAATGGAGCTGGTGCATCACAATTATTCTCTCCTTCCAAGGCCCACAGGAAACAGAGTGTACACTACAGAAGCCCTGAGGTTGCTCTATTTACACCTGATGCTGGGGCTGGGCACTTCCAGAAAATGGAAAACAGTGGTGAATTTAATAGGCAGGTTTCCAACAAACAAAAGGAGTACTTCTTCACACAACACATAGCCAACCTGTTGAACTTGTTGCCATGTGATGCTGTGAAGACCAAAAGTATAAATGGGTTCAAAAAAGAATTAGATAAATTCATGGAGAATACATCCATTAGCTAAGATGCTCCGGGACACAACCACATGCTCCAGGTGTCCCTAAACCACCAAATGTTAGAAGCTGGGACTAGCCACAGGGGGTGGATTATTCTTAATTGCCCTGTTCTGTTCCTTCCCAGTGAAGGATTTGGAATCGGCCACTGTTGGAAGACAGGATACAGGGGTAGGTGGACGATTGGTCAGAATGAGTCAGATCATTCTTTTGTAATTAAAGCCATCTTTCCCTCTCTGTTCCTATCCCAAGCACAAGAGTGGGATAACTGATAATCAGGCCCTATCAATATAAATAATGAAACAATAGGTTGCCATTTGTTTTTTTTCGTTCAGATAAGTAGAGCAAATTTACACTACCTACCAGTGGATTAAAAGCTAATGTCAGCAAAGCCCTAACCGCAAATATATATTGCTGCAAGCCAGACTCTAGCTAATATTTTTAATGACCAGTGCTAGTACACTGTGAAGAATAAAGAGGTTTAATCCAGATGCTTATGTTTCCCCCCTTTTTATTGGTTTCAGTGTAACAGCCGTGTTAGTCTGTATTCGCAAAAAGAAAAGGAGTACTTGTGGCACCTTAGAGACTAACCAATTTATTTGAGCATAAGCTTTCGTGAGCTACAGCTCACTCCATCGGATGCACCTTTTTATTGTACACCCACCCCAACTTTCAAGTACATAGCACACTGATACAAGGCCCTGATCCAGCAGCATTCACACAAATGCTTGACTTTCTAATAAAGTACTCACAGCAACAAAGTTAATAACATGCATGTTTGCAGAATTTGGGCCTACATCAGACTGTCAATCAAAACCACGCTCTTTAAAATGAAAGATCTACTTTCAAGGGTGAAAGACCTTTGCAGGCATTATAAAATCCCTATAATAAATTCTAGTAGTATGATAAAAAAGCTACATTTAATGTGTTTACTTTGTGCAACATGGTCAATAGAAAAGTTGATAATGCAACTGACAAACTCTCTTTAAATTTCTGCTTCTTGATTACATACATTTTACAATGAAAGTAGAGTGATAACTTGTATTAGGTTAACAAGTAAATTACAATACTCAAGGGATGATCCAAGTAGGCAGTTTATTTAAGTGAATTATGATCCAATGTCTATTGTATGCCAAAATGATTTTATGCAAGAAAGAGAAACTATGCACACTGCAGAGAATATTGTAAAAATAGTCTTTTATAAGAACAAAGTAGGCTTTTTAGAGTAATGAACTCAAGATATTAGGCAGCTTTTGGAAGCTAGCTTTTGGTTTAGCCACCTGTGAATAGCCTTCTGCGACTATGGCACCATACTATCCACCTGGTTAATGTCAGCAGGGGCATGTGGGGCACACAAGAGAAGATGGAGAACGGGATCCATTTCCTGAAAGTATTCAGACCAGAGTTAAACGAGAACCGGAACAACCAGAGAAATAAACATCCCTAGAGGCAGGACTGATGCACGACTAATGTCAGCAATGCACGGACATGCAAACGCCTAGTCTGGATTGCAACAACACACAACACTTTTAATGCCTACTGCTCTGTGTCAGGCGGAGGGGTTCAGTCCACCTGGGCTTCCCCCTTTTCCCTGTACACCCTCTGACTGATTCGTTAGACCCGTTGCGGGGGGGAAACATAAGAGACTCACTTCCCCAAGACCTTCACAACACCTAATCACAACATGCCCCACCCCCAACTCTGCCCCTCCACTTCCCTTACCCCCCCATCCCCTCACCCCCAGCCTGCCCCGGCGCAGAGGTGAGGCGAAGGCGGCCGGCTCGGGGAGAGCGGGCGGGGCAGGGGGCGCTAGGCCCAGGGCAAGCGGGCAGGGGGTCCCTGAAGCCCCCCTGCCCCAGTGGGGGGTGAGGAGCCCGTCTCCTTCCCGGCAGCTCCCCAGCGGGGAGCAGGGCGCAGCCCCGGACACCTACGTGATCCGCGCTGCTGTTAGCGCTGTAGTAACAGACGGAACTGAACGTGTAGCCCGAAATGGAAGCCGCCATGATGGAGACCACCGCCGCTGCCGCTCCCACAAACCACCGCGCCGCCCCCTCCCACTGCCCCCCCGCCGCCCCGGCTTCCGGGAGCGCCGCGGGGATGCCTGGGAAATGTAGTTCCCAGCTGCCAGCCTCAATGCGCGGGCGCCTGGGAGCGCTGAGAGGAGGTGCCGCACGGCCCCGGCGCGGCCACCGAGGGAGGTGGGGCCCGCCTCGCACAGTGCTTGGGGGCCGCTGCCACTGTCACCTGGGCCCTGCCTGTCAATACCTCTCACTATGCGCTCCTGGTCGTTACAAAAACTAATTTCCCCTCTGCTGTTACTCGCGCCTTCCTGTCAACGGTTTGAGGTGGGCCACCCCCATCATTATGACAAAAGGGATTGTTCCTCCCTTGGTACCCTGCTGTCCATTGAATTGTCTCGTTAGCACTGACCTCCCGCACCCCCACTTTTCAGGTGCTGTATATTTATAGCTGCTGCTATATTTTCCACTCCATGCATCTGGTGAAGTGGGTTCCAGCCCACGAAAGCTTATGCCCAGATAAATGTGTTAGTCTCTAAGGTGCCACAAGGACTCCTCGTTGTTTTTACTACTAGTAACGATTGTCACTGTACTGCAGGGTATCATCACGCCATGCCCTAGCAGTGAGGGCGTGCACGGCGCTGTACGGAGCACAGGAATAGGTCGCCGGGCAGTGCTCTAGCAGTGTCAGTGCACGCAGTGCCGTACGGAGCACGGGGACAGGTCACAAAGCAATACCCTAGCAATGTGAGCGCGCACAGCGCTGTACAGAGCATGGGTACAGGTCGCCAGGCAATACGCTAGCAATGTGAGCGTGCACGGCGCTGTACGGAGCACGGGGACAGGTCGCCAGGCAATACGCTAGCAATGAGGGCATGCACAGTGCTGTACGGAGAATGGGAACGGCACCAGGCAATGCCCTAGCAGCCTAAGCAGCATCAGAGCACACAGTGCTGTACGGACCAAGGGAAGGTCACTAGGCATTGCCCTAGCAGCGTCAGCACCGTTTGTCCTAGTAGCATCTGTGCACACAACACTGTATAGACATGAGCCCAGGTCGCCAGGCATTGCCCTGGCAGCATCAGTGTACATGGTGCTGTACAGAGCACAGGGACAGACCCACTTCATGTGCCCTGACCTGACTATGGTGTCATTAGACTGTCATCAGATAACCCATGGACATTTAGGCCCCTCTGCCCATGCTGTCTCTGGGCCTCAGACTTAAATATCACAGGTGACTAGACCTCAGCAGGGTAGGGACTGTGCCATTTTATGTTTGTGTAACCCTTCTGCCCATCAGAGTTGGCAGCAACAAGGGCCGGGTTCAGTATCTAGGGGTTCCATTCCAATAAAACAATGCAAAACCAGCTCGAGCCCCCACCCAGTGACCTGGGACAAATATACACCACCCACTGGGTGCCTCTAGGAGGCAATACTTACTCTCTCACAAGCACAGAGGCTGAGCATAGCAAAAGCCTTTTAATAACAGAGAGAAACAATGTGGCATTATGTTGGGGAAACAGCACCAACAGGATTCATAACCAACCCATGAACCAAAACCCACGCCAAGAAAATTGGGCCGCATCCTTTCCCTTTGGTTCTTCAGTCCAGCAACCCAAAAGTCCAACAACCCAAAAGTCTCTGTCCCTGATCAGTGCAGCCCCAAAGTTTGAAAGTTTATCTGCAGAGTTTCAACTCCCAACCTGGGTGGAAATGCGGGGGGTTAAGGGGCACCTTACGTGGTCTGAAGCCAACTGCCCAACCTCTCTGTGGGGCTCCGCTCCACTCTGTTCCACCAGCCGCCCCACAGATTGCTCTGCCAGCCACTCCACTGCGCCAGCTGTCCCGCGAGTGGCTCCCATCATCCCACAAACTGCTTCGCCAGCCGCTCCCGCCATCCAACAAACTGCTCCGCAATATATCTTCAGGCCCCCCCACTACTTAACACAACACTCAGTAATTTCATCTCCTAGTAATTTTAGCTCTTTAGTGATTTCAGCATGTAGTAGGGAAGCCTCACTGCTGGTACACCATTGGCCCAAAGTGAATTCAGCTCAGTAACCTGTAACTAGACTCATAGTAGAATCAAAACTAGCTCTGATATTCCACCATGAAGAGAAAAAAGGTGCAACTGGCACATAAGGCCTTCATCAGCAGACCCACCCCCCACCAGGCACTAATACCTATTCCCAACATCTCTCAATTCACTGGCTTTTGGAACCCATGACCCTTGCCTAGCGAGTGCTGCGTAGTTGATGGTGAGTCCCTCCATCATAACAAAAGGCCAAGTACAGTTCCACTGTCCTTGATTCACATAATCAGGATAATAACAGTTTATTCTTCCTGCCCCAAAAACAGAGAAACTGGAGCTCCTACAGCAGCCAAAGTGACTATCTAGGCACGATGGGTGTGCCTATGCAAATGAGATCAGCCCCTGAAGTTCTTTTCCATAACCCACCACAACTCACCACCAGATGTCAGGGTAGAGCTCATCCTGACTCTGCTTACATTTGCACAGCACCAGTACAGTGGGGGTCCACATCAAGTCCCCTGGCCACTACTGTAATTAAAAATATTTAATAATCATTAATAATAAAACTGATGTAGTAATTTTAAAATCACAAAGGTTTCTATTTACCGTATGTTTTCATGAATACGTAGTACTGAAGGTTTTGGTTTTGGAGGTATGGATGAACAATAGTCTAAGGAACCAAATTCTGTTTCCAGTTACACCTCAGGCCAACCCCACTGAAGTTAATGGAGTTACACAAACAGCAAAATCTGCCCCTTTGGTGGCAACAGCTATTTCCTGTGACAGGTTCCCCACAAAATAATGTACAGGTGACAGTGTGATTTTAATGGCACAGTCCAGTAACATGTCCATGCAGGGAGATGTGATTTCATATACAGTCTCAAACAAAATTCAACAAAACTTGTAAATGAGAAGTCAAAATCACAATATGTACCCCAGTAGAGGCGGTTTCACATGCAAATACTATTTTTTCTTTTTCATGCTTACTTCTTTCACTCTTTTTTTTTAACCAAAGGGAATTAAATTAAGGATTCTTAATGTAACATTAAGATTAAGAGATTAAAGCCTGGAAACTCCAAATTAATCCATGTGGGCAGACCCTTATGCATGTGTATCACCCAAGTGAAGTCAATGGAGTTCTGCTTGGGCACAGTCTGCCTGGATCAGCTTGCAGGACTGGGGCCCGAGTTAGTATAACAACAGCAACAAAAATGAAGAGGCCAAATTCAGAGAGAGTTGTGCATTCATACGCCAAAGCTAAATTAGTTCTAGGATTCCTACAGCCTCGTTCCTCATTCCTATTTTTGCTGTAAAAAGTATACTTTCAGGCTCCAATCTTGCAGAATCGAGGCCTAATATAGTACAGTAGAACCTCAGAGTTAGAACACCAGAGTTACAAACTGACCAGTCAACCACATACACCCAGTTTGGAACCCGAAGTACACAATAAGGCAGCAGCAGAGACAAAAAAAAGAAAAAAAAAAGAGCAAATACAGTACAGTAGTGTGTTCAACAAAAACTACTAAAAATAGCTAAGTGGAAAGCAACATTTTTAATTGGCATAGTAAAGTTTCAAAGTTGTATTAAGTCAATGTTCAGCTGTAAACTTTTGGAAGAACAACCATAACATTTTGTTCAGAGTTACAAACATTTCAGAGTTGCATACAACCTCCATTCCTGAGGTGTTCGTAACTCTGAGGTTGTACTGTAACATTTGTAGGACCAATCCTGCAAACTACCAAATGTCAGTCAGATGACCATGAATTGTCCATGGAAACCAATGAGCTTCTCAAAACAGTAAACACTTATTGACACCCTTGAAACGACACAAGATAGTAAGCAGCACCCTTGATAGTGTTTGCAGAATGGAGCTTGATAGTGTCAAAACAGTTCAAGAGCTGTGAAAAAAGACTGAGTGAAGGCTGTTGTAGGCCTAACTTTTCACTCTCCGGACATTTTTGTGCTTGATTTCTCTACTTAAATAGTGTATCGCTGTATGTTTGTACATTTAATGGACCTCTAGAATCTGATTCCCAAAACCATGTAATTCCTTGTGTTAGAAAACAAAAAGGCTGTGGCCTTCATCTTGCAAACCATTCCATGTGGGGGAATCCCTGTGATGATCAGATTGGGGGTCTGCGTGGGTCCTCCAGAGCAGACAATCTGGCAGTTTCAGGGTTTATCACTTTGATGCAATGTCCAGCTAGTTGCACCCATTTTCAGATTCCTAATTGCTTGTTTCTTGGAAAAGGTGCAAGTCCTGTCATATATTTCATTGTGTACACTTCTTCCTTTAGGGCAGTGGTTCCCAGACTTGTTCGCCGCTTGTGCAGGGAAAGCCCCTGGTGGGCCGGGCCGGTTTGTTTACCAGCCACGTCCGCAGGTTCAGCCGATCGTGGCTCCCAGTGGCCGCGGTTCGCTGCTCCAGGCCAATGGGACCTGCTTGAAGGGGCAGCCAGTACATCCCTCAGCCTGCGCCGCTTCCAGGGATTTCCCTGAACAAGCGGCGGAACAAGTTTGGGAACCACTGCTTTAGGAAATATAAGTATTTATAGTATTTATTTATTTGTACACTTGATCTTTATAAAATTGTTATTTTTAATACAAGAATCAATACCTTTTTATTCAATACATAGATTTCAAATGCTCAATACTGGGAGATCTTAGGAGAAGCCTTTCAAAACTGAACCAATGTGTGAATGAATAACGAAAGAAAAAACATAGAGCAAGGAAACAGATTATTATAATCCCTTTAAAGCATGGAACAGATAAACAACAGCAAGGAAAATATTATTTAAAATGTGATGAAAAGTTCCTTTTAAAAGCTGATAATGCTGTGTGTGATAATCCCAACACACTATAGAACAATGTTATCTCCAGGTCATTATTAAAGGGAATATATAATAGGTGCAGAATAAAAATAATATAGAAAATTATTATTTTTATTATGGACTCCTAGATGGTAAATGTACAGACAGATTAGATTTGATTTCTTTTCTAATTTAAGGCACTTACATTTTCATTTGCCATAAAACAGCAATTATATTTTTGACTAAGTTTCAAGCCCCATTCACTGTAGGTTATGCACTGTCTTCATTGTTGAGTCTAAGAAATGTGTTTATACTTCCTGTCCCTTCACACACTAGTGATCCAAAGGAAATAGCAGAAATCCTTCTGATTGTGATCGTTTTAGATCATTCATGTGGGTCAGGTGGTCCAGGGTTCAAAATCTGGTCATTTAGAGTCACATTATCCATTGAAAGCAAGACTATTTACTTTTAATCTGTTTAAATCACATGCTGGCATTTGTATATGATGATGGAAAAACAGGAGAATTGTGTCTCTAAAACAAAACAATCACAGTTTAAGAGACAGATGGACAAAAGAATAGGACATAAAATTGGAGTTACACTAAGGATGAATTTGGTTTATTGAAGTACAGTATTAAAATAGCTATGACCTGATCCTGTTTGTGCAGTTAAGGGTTGCAGGATTGGATCTCTTAAATTTAGTCCTCTAATCTGCTAAAATATTAGTGGTGTAGTATTACTGCCAGGCCTACTGACTTTATGAAGCTTAAAATATAACTATTTTAAAGCTCTTTAATGGCCTGAAAACCTAGGTCTGGAAAAAAGAAGCATATTCCATGGGACTAGTGTGTTTTTTTATGTGAATAACATAGGGTCCAATCCTGTACAATGCTAAATACCTCAAAATAGGCTCAACACTTTGCCAGATCAAGCCCGTTACCTATAAAGAAGCTTCCAGTATTGCTAAAATGTTCTGTATGCAAACACAACATGAGGGCTTTCTTGCCTCTGACATTATTCCCCCCACGGACAGATATGGGGCTGTCCAAAATTTGCACATCTGAGTGAGGGTCATATTGGTAACTTCCCAGAAGCCTGATCTGCATAGAATAGAGCCCGTTGTATTTTCTAAGCTGAATGGTTCCAGACAGCCAGTTACAGAGATGGGGTAGACATATCCAAAGTTCAGTATTGGGATCTGTTGATTGGTCTGTCCCATGTCTAGCTACCCAATCTTTGCTAATTAGTAGTCTTTACTGCCTCTGCATCATCTCTTTGCCTCTCCAGCACTGCCTGGTTCTCCCTCCCAACAGTCCCACGGAGACTCAAACCTTATCTTGGGACCCACGTGTTTAGGAGCTGGTGAGAGGATGCAGGACTAGCTTGGAGTTCAGTGAGGACATATTTGAAGAGTGCAGGGGCAGATATCGGGGGGCATGAAAGGAAGGATGGTCCAGTGGTTAGGACCTGGGGGACCTGAGTTCAGTATCCCATTCCATGATAGACTTCTTGTGTGACCTTATTCTGTCTAACTCATGGGGGTGTTGTGAGGCTAAATACATTAAAGATTGAGAAGTGCTCAGACAGTACACTCATAGGTGCCGACTTCGCCGCTTTCCTCTGGGCGCTGGACCCCAACTCTGTCCCAGCCCTGCCCTCAGTCCACCCCTTCCATGTGGCCCCGCCCCTGCCCACCCCTTCCCCAAAGTCCCCGCCCCAACTCCGCCTCCTCCCTGCCCCTATTCCAACTCCTTTCCCAAATCCCCGCCCTGACCCCGCCTGCTCCCCTGAGCGCGCCACTTTATGGCTCCTCCCCCTCTCTCCCAGCATGCCGCCAAACAGCTGTTTGGCAACGGCCAGGGGGAAGCGCTGGGAGGTAGGCGTAGGAGTGGGGACGCAGCGTGCTTGGGGGGGCGGAAGGAGGTGGGGTGAGGGGAGTTTGGCTGCCAGTGGGTGCAGAGCACCCACTAATTTTTCCCCATGGGTGCTCCAGTCCCGGAGCACCCACGGAGTGGGCACCTATGACTACACTGATGGGAGCTATAAGCACCTATCCTAAATAGACTGATGGATGTAGGAGTTTTGTGAAGGACAGAGCTGAAGGCTCTCCCTATCTCTCTCACAGCATATCTCTGACACCCTCCTTTCCACTTAATTATTCCCTGCACTGTTCCACCAATCCACCTCACTGCTGTCCCCATACTCCCAGCTCAGACCAGCCCCAAAAGGCCAGCCCTCCCATTCCCAGACCCTGATTCCTGGCTCACACATCGAAGACAGGGAGAGGAGCTCAGACTTCTCCCAGAGAAGCACCCCCCTCCCCAAGATCATACATGGAGAGCAAGGAGAGGGGCTCAGGACCTCCCCCCCAAGAGTGTGCAGGGAGAGGGGCTTATACAGCCTGAAATCCTGCATGCTTAGAGGGAGGGAGGGAATACTATGGGGGTGACAGATCCCCTCCTCTTTTCAACCAACCCCAAATCCCCAATCCCAATGTCCTCCCCACCCTTCCACTTCCCCTAGCACTCCTGACCCCGACCTTAAAAAACGGACACTCCAGCAGGAGTGCCGGAACCTGCCCTTCCCCCTGAAGACCTGCCCCCACCCTGCCCCTTCCACCCAGGCCTCACCCCTGCCCTGCCTCTTCCTCCAATGCCCCGCTCCTGCCCTGCCCCTTCCCCCCGAGGCTACGCCCCTGTTTGCTCCTCTTTCCCCATCCCTCTGTCACTCACTGCTTTTCCCCTCTCCCCGTCTCCCTGCAAGGGTTGGGAGGGACTTGCCTGCAGAGCATGAGTGGGAGCTGCAGCTGCCCGATGCAGATAGGAGGTGGCCCTGGCTGAGTAGGGGCTGGCGTGGGTAATGACTTGGCACCTCCCCGCCTCCCCCGTCCGAAGTAACTGGACTTTGGGTGTCCAGTCAGTAGATCTGACTGGACATCGTCAGGACCCCATTTTGACTGAACTTTCTGGTCAAAAACCGGCCACCTGGCCACCCTACTACCAATGCCTTTCCCTTCCTCTACCATTTATCCTCCTCATCTTAATCCCTCTCCCCCCACTGCAGCCCCAAAACCTTCTCCACCTATACCCCCCCCACTACTCCACCCCTAATCCTCTCCCTCCAGCACTGCTCTCACACAGTTCCACATTTCACCTCACGACTGCAACACCCCATAGTCCAGGCATGGGCAAACTACAGCCCGCGAGCCGGATCCAGCCCCTCAGGGCTTTAGATCTGGCCCGCGGGATTGCCACCCCCCTGGCACTGTGGGCCCCACGCTGCTCCGGGAAGCGGCCGGCACCATGTCCCTGCGCCCTCTGCGGGGGGCGGGAGGGCTCCGCGCACTGCTCTTGCCTGTGGGTACCTCCCCCGAAGCTCCCATTGGCCGGGATCGGGGAACAGTCGCAAATGGGAGCTTCCGGGAGGTACCCACAGGCAAGGGCAGTGCGCTCAGCCCTCTGCCCCCACCCTGCCCCAGGGGCTGCAGGGACGTGGTGCCAGCCGCTTCCCAGAGTGGTGTGGGAGCGGGGCCAAGGCAGGCAGGCTGGGAGCCTGCCCTGGCCCAGTGCGCACTGCTGCCACCCTGGAGCCGCTCCTGCACCCCACACCCCAACTCCCTGCCTTGAGCCCCCTGCCGCACCCCAACCCCTCCTTTACCCGAGCCTCCTCCCACATCCCACACCCATCCTGCACCCCAACGCCCTGCCCTGAGTCCCCTGCTGCACCTCGCACACCTCCTGTACCCAACCCCCTTCTGAGCCCCCTCATACATCCCGCACCCCTCCTCTGCCCCAACCCCTTGCACTGAGCCCCTTCCTGCAAACCGCACCCCCTCCCACGACACAAATTGCAACTCTCCCCCTTTGCAAATAGATGCAGTTTCTGCCACACAAACATGACCATCTTGGCTATTTCTCAGGAATTGCTGCCACCTGGCCAGGGTTGCAAATCAGGAGGGATGGGGGTTTTGTTCGAAAACAGTCGCGATTTGCTTCCTCCTTGCTAATGTGCCAAATGATTTATTGGATGGTTGAGGCATGCTGCTTCATTTTGCGTGTGAGTACATGAAAAGGGAGGTAAGGTTTGGGGGTACGGAGCATGCCCATGAGCCGAAGATGATGCCAGAGTGGCCCCTTTGATTTTTTTCACTGGCTTCCTCCTTGCTTATTTCCAATGCCTTGACTGCCCATGCACCTGTCACTGGTTCAGGACAGTTGCAAATCAGGAGGGATGGGGTTTTGTGGTCGAATACACTCACGATTTGCTTCCTCCTTGTTAATGTGCCAAATTGATTTTACCGCCTGGTCCAGGGGTTGCGATTCAGGAGGGATGGGGGTTTTTTGGTCAAAATACTCACGATTTGTTTCCTCCTTGCTGCTTTTATAATTTGTGTTATATACTCGGACGCAAATACCGAGAATAATTTTTTCAAATAAAAAACATTTATTATTATAATCTGGTATATAAATAAAAAAATTCCTTTTGGTTGCATTATGTTTTGAACAAGAGGCATTTAAACATCATGTTTTTTTTGTTTTTTGGTAAAGAAGGGAACTATGCACATTTTTTGCACTTGAACTCTTTCTTCTCCTCAGTCAGGTAGTCTTGATTGGTTCCTTCTGTAATGCAGGGCATATGTGCCCACCTCTTGCAAGAATCACACTGGACCTTTGATAAGTAACAACTGAGAAAATGAAATCACAGAAGTTAAAATGTTACACATACTTCGCATTCACTCATGCTATTCCTTCCACATGTCAGCATTACCTAACATATGCCTATCAGCAAAATGAAAATGTTTACTGATGTGGGATTTTTACAAGAATCATGATCCTTAGGCAGTTTATGGCATTCATTTCTCATACAATTCTATGTTTCTTACCATTGTGCAATCCTCACTTTCCTTTTCACAGTTGACAAGGTTGCAGTATATGCAGTAGTCCTCCACGCTTTCTTAAAAATAAATATAGCACTATGAAATGATGAATACATTATGACCAACACTGAAAATGCAAATCTTGATTTATTAATTAATGTCAATATTTTAATCCAGTCACTGGTTTGAACATATCTTTTTCTTTTTTGAGTCATATTTTCTCAAATTTTTGCTTTACTGCACCTGTATATAAGAATACCAATTTCATTCAACTGGTCGATCAATAGCAACCATTCACCCCCTTCAAATTTTTGTGTACTTAAAGATATTATTGATTCATAATCACCATTACAGAACCAAACCTGTGAGATATCCCACTTTAGGGGTATTAAGATAACTGTCTGCTACGTGACATAATTCCACTCTTCCTGTTATCTTCACATGTACCTAATGAGTCCACAGTACATGGTAGAAAGTAATTACTTGACTCCTTCATTAGAAGAATTGCTACATGTCTTCTAAACGCAGTATTAGATTCTTGTGTTGTTTTTACTGTACTGATGTCTTTGTGCTGCAAATACATTTCTGCAAACTAACAACACTGGTATTTAGAATAAACATCATGATTACAAGAGGTGAAAGTGGGCCAGTCCAGCATACCGGTAAGAACCAGCCACCGGTACCGGCCTGTACACGGCTGACGTTACACTTCCACCGTGGCAATGCTTTATGCTTCAACGTTGCTGCCCTCTTGATCCCATTCCCCCTCCCCCGCCACATCAGCAGCCCTGCCATAGGGCCTGGCAACGCTGTTGCATACCACTGGCAGGGCCACCGACAGTGTGGGAGCAAAAGGGCCCTGTGTTCTGGGAATTTACAAGAGCCTGGTGCTCCTGGCCACTGCTGCAGCAGCAGCTGTCAGGAAGGGCTGGCTGGTGGAATCTGGCCCCCTCAGCACCCCACCTTCCACCGGAGGACCCATCCCTTCTAGGGGCCACAAGCCCACCCCACACACCTTGGGAAGGACGCCGGTGCAGTGCCCACTGGTAATCTCTGGCATTTACTTTCACCCTGGATAATTACACATACATAACAAATGATAATGGCAATTTGGTATTCAGTACCTTTAAGATGAGTGGTCCGCAGTTGTGGCCATCACTTTGTCTGGGATGCTGAACAATTTTACTATTCCAATCAGATGAGGATTTTCTAGTTAATCGTTTGATGAAGTTTCTGAAATTTTTAGAGAGTACATTAGCGGACTGCATAAATGAGCTTTTCTTTCCTTTAATTCCCCCCCTCCAGTTTCTGGACATAGATACAAATCAATTCTATCTCTTTTTAATTAATGATTGAAAAGACTTATTGCTCACATATATACACACTTGCTTTCATATTATTGTCTCACTCTTACACAATGTATCACCTGATTTGCTGTGCCCCATATTGATAATAAAACATTCTCAATCATGCAACATGCTACTGTTTCGTGTCCACATTCTGTGAAGTCATTCCCCAGAGTCAAATCACACAAGTTCACTCAAAGTCCATTACTAAGCATATTTAGTACAAGTACATGCTGCTTCAATTTTTATTTGCAGCTAACAGGAAGATATTAGTCTCACTATTGTTACATTCCCTTTAAAAAAATTTTCAGTGGAACAGTTCATGTCCACTGTAAAAGTAAGTATCTAATAAATCACCTCCAATTCCTCAGGCATGTTCTTTCATATCTCATCACACAAGGGGTCAATTATTAACAATTCCTTTTTTTTCATCAAGGCTATCTGTAAGTGTAAATATATTCTCAAATATATTGGTAATGTGATTATTTCAAAAATTTTATATTGATTTATCAAAAATCATTATGCAATTAACATATTGTCATTTGTAATGTCTCAGTAACACACAAGAGAAAAGCATATTGTGAAATCATTGATCAATTCAATACAGAATATATTCTTCCAAGTTACATTAACAATGTAACTTGACAGTGGCACTTTATTTTTAACATTCACATTCCACTTTCCTTTGCATGCACTGAACTCACTGAAAACCCACAACACAGGAAATTATAACACTGCTACCATAGTTGTGTTACAAATCTCTTATTTAATACCACATTTATTGCCCATAATCCAGAAGTACAATACAAAACATCTTACCGCAGGAACCCAATGACCTGGTGTGTGGTAAGGAAGCAATAATATACCATTTTGAAGTAATTCACTCTGTATTTATTTTTAAAAAATTAGAAATGCAATTATAGTTTCCAGTGAAGCAAACCATGAAATGCACATTATACTGTATTTCCCAATTTCACTACATGTATTACTGTTAGAGTACTCCTCCACATCAAACATAGCATTGTATTTGCTGTTTCACTTGGTGTTTAACTCACTGAATGAAATTGTGTTTTGCTCATGCGATGTATGAAAGTGTGTTAGCATTTACCTTCACTTTTACTTGTGGAACTCTGCCTGAGAGAATGACAGTGGAAACTACTGATGAGATAGCTTGTACCTGTTGACAGTCAACAAAGTTATTGATGCATTAATAATTCTGGCACATCAAGAACATAATGAATTTAATATAGACAGACATGCAAGGGATCCTTAGTGTTACAAATCAGATATTTAAGAGAGTCCTGTAAAAACAAAAAGATTTGTAATCAATGTGCTCTGTCTTACTTAATGTAAAAACTGACTAAGCTGTTCGCATACTTGTGTTTAATTAATGGATCCGCTGAACTGTACAGCAAAACTGTACAGCCACTAACTGTGGCCCTCAGTTAGTCTAGTAATGTATGTCCTATATGCACTTCCAAATACATTTCAGTAAATGTTTGGCAGCAGTAAATACACTGAAATGTTGCAATTTCAGATTTATATTGATATTTCAAGGGTATTTGGACTTAAATATGTTGTGCCACATATTCACATGATTGTTTACTTATTGAATTAATGTGTACTTTCATGTACCATCACAGTAAGTAGCCTACCTTTCCATCTGCTTTCTCGACCACACAGCTCAAATATACATGAATAACCTACAACACAGCGTGAAAGAAAAGGCACAATTTCAATAATATTTGATGAATCAATCCCGTTAACAAATACATGTTTAGTGGTACTTAAATGTACCTCATCATTTATCCAGCTTCTTCATTTCAGGCAATGAAATGAAGAGCCATACAATTTTATGTTTCTCACTTTGTCCTCCAGCCTCTCTGTGTGTTTGCCGGTCATTAAAAATTTGACTAGGAAGAAAATATTAACACATATTACATGCATGGTAATACAGTTTCCTTTTTCTCTGTTTTACTACTGTGAATGCCACCACTCTGTACATGAAAACCTTTAACATAGTTCCATTTATGAAGTATGTTAATCTGTTTAACAAAGGTGCAGTAACCAATTATCTTTCCGAATCCATTGTTTGTCTTCCACCTCCTCCATAAGCATGTCATCAAAATTGTCATCAGCATCACTTGTATCATTGTTTGAGACATCTTGCCCTACATACTCCTCTTCTTCCATTGCTGTGACCTCTGTTTTTCACTGTGCTGTCGTGAGATACAGTGCCATCCACTTTTCTAATCTCTTCTGTGGGTGTTTCTGGTTCAGTGTCACCAACTGCAATTTCAGTTCCGATTTTTCCCTCTGATGTGCTTTCAGCAGCTAATGTTGGTGGCTCTTTAAATGGCTTTAAGTGTGCAATACTGTACATGGTTCCTAACCATTTCCCTGAGATGGTTTGTAATTTCACTCTCTTACCCTCAAGAGATGTAATTTTGTATGGTCCCCAATATCTAGGTTCCCGTACTCCTCCTTTTCTTGTACTTTTTCTAGCATTCAGTAACAGAACAGAGTCCATAACATTAAATGTTATTTCCTCATATTTAGAATTCTTTCTTTTAGCACAATGTCTTTGTTGTTTTTCTTGTGCTTTAGAAATGTTAATTAGGGCCAGTGCAACATCAGCATCATGTCTCGATTTCATATTTATGCTGTACTCTTTGCAGAAATCTTCCCCAAATGTATTCATATCTGGGATCTTTGTAAACAAATGGAGAAGGGGTTGAATTTGTAAAATGAAGACACACTGAATGCCATGTGTACATGAAAGGTGCTGGTAATAACATACACTTACCGTGTAATTCTCTGAGGGTATGTCTGCACTACAAAATTAGGTCAAATTTATAGAAGTCAGTTTTTTAGAAATCGTTTTTATATAGTCGATTGTGTGTGTCCCCACACAAAATGTTCTAAGTACATTAAGTGCATTAACTTGGCGGAGTACTTCCACAGTACCGAGGCTAGCGTCGACTTCCAGAGTGTTGCACTGTGGATAGCTATCCCACAGTTCCCGCAGTCTCCGCTGCCCATTGGAATTCTGGGTTGAGATCCCAATGCCTGATGGGGCAAAAAACATTGTCGCGGGTGGTTCTGGGTACATGTTGTCAGGCCCTCCCTCCCTCCCTCTGTGAAAGCAACAGCAGACAATCATTTCACGTCTTTTTTCCTGAGTTACCTGTGCAGATGCCATACCACGGCAAGCATGGAGCCCGCTCAGCTCACTGTCACTGTCATAAATATAAAGGAAAGGGTAAACACCTTTAAAATCCCTCCTGGCCAGAGGAAAAACCCTTTCACCTGTAAAGGGTTAAGAAGCTAGGATAACCTCGCTGGCACCTGACCAAAATGACCAGTGAGGAGACAAGATACTTTCAAAGCTGAAGTGGGGGAGAAGCAAAGGTTCTCTCTGTCTGTGTGATACTTTTGCCAGGAACAGAAAAGGAATGGAATCTTAGAACTTAGCTAGATATGCATTAGATTCTGTTTTGTTTAAATGGCTGATAAAATAAGCTGTGCTGAATGGAATGTATATTCCTGTATTTGTGTCTTTTTGTAACTTAAGGTTTTGCCTAGAGGGATTCTCTGTGTTTTGAATCTGATTACCCTGTAAGATATTTACCATCCTGATTTTACAGAGCTGATTCTTTTACTTTTTCTTCAATTAAAATTCTTCTTTTAAGAACCTGATTGCTTTTCCATTGTTCTTAAGATCCAAGGGCTTGGGTCTGTGTTCACCTATGCAAATTGGTGAGGATTTTTATCAAGCCTTCCTCAGGAAAGAGGGTGTAGGGTTTGGGGAGGATTTTGGGGGGAAAGACGTTTCCAAGCAGGCTGTTTCCCTGTTATACATTTGTTAGATGCTTGGTGGTGGCAGCAATAAAGTCCGAGGGCAAAAGGTAAAATAGTTTGTACCTTGGGGAAGTTTTAACCTAAGCTGGTAAAAATAAGCTTAGAGGGTTTTCATGCAGGTCCCCACATCTGTACCCTTGAGTTCAGAGTGGGGAAGGAACCTTGACAGTCACCGTATGTCTCCTGGGTGCTGGCAGACGCGGTACTGCATTGCTACACAGCAGCAGCAACCCATTGCCTTGTGGCAGCAGATGGAGCAATAGGCCTGAAAACCATCCTCATCGTGTCCGAGGTGCTCCTGACCACCTCGGTAAGGTCGGTCAGGAGTGCCTGGGCAGACGTGGGCGCAGGGACTAAATTAGGAGTGACTCGACCAGGTCATTCTCTTTAGTCCTGCAGGCAGTCCTATTGTACCATCTTATGGTGAGCAGGCAGGAGATGAGGATGGCTAGCAGTCCTATTGCACCATCTTCTGCCCAGCAGCCAGGAGATGTGGATGGCTTGCAGCCCTACTGCACCGTCTGCTGCCAGCCAAAGATGTAAAAGATAGATGGAGTGGATCAAAACAAGAAATAGACTGGATTTGTTTTGTATTCATTTGCTCCCCCCTCCCTCCCGCCGAGAAATCAACGGCCGACAATCGTTTTGGTGAGGTCTGTCAGGGGCACCTTAAAAACTTTAATGGAGATTCAGTCCTGCCTGAAATATCAGAGGGAGGGATAGCTTAGTGGGTTGAGCATTGGCCTGCTAAACCCAGGGTTTTGAGTTCAATCCTTGAGGGGGCCATTCTGTGTGACAGTTGTTTTTGTTTCTCCTTGATGTAAAGCCACCCTCTTTGTTGATTTTAATTCCCTGTAAGCCAGCCCTGTAAGCCATGTCGTCAGTCGCCCCTCCCTCCGTCACAGCAACAGCAGACAATTGTTCCGCAACTTTTTTCTGTGTAGACGCCATACCAAGGCAAGCATGGAGCCTGCTCAGATCACTTTGGCAATTAGGAGCACATTAAACACCACGTGCACTATCCAGCAGTATATGCAGCAACAGAACCTGGCAAAGCGAAACCGGGCGAGTACACGACGTCAGCGCGGTGAGGAGAGTGATGAGGACATGGACACAGACTTCTCTCAAAGCACGGGCCCTGGCAATGTGAGTATCATGGTGCTAATGGGGCAGGTTCATGCGGTGGAATGCCGATTCTGAGCTGGGAAACAAGCACAGACTGGTGGGACCACATAGTGTTGCAGATCTGGGATGATTCCCAGTGGCTGCAAAACTTTCGCATGCGTAAGGGCACTTTCATGGAACTTTGTGACTTGCTTTCCCCTGGCCTAAAGCACATGAATACCAAGATGAGAGCAGCCCTCACAGTTGAGAAGCGAGTGGCAATAGCCCTGTGGAAGCTTGCAACGCTAGACAGCTACCGGTCAGTTGGGAATCAATTTGGAGTGGGCAAATCTACTGTGGGGGCTGCTGTGATGCAAGTAGCCAACGCAATCAAAGATCTGCTGATATCAAGGGTCGTGATCCTGGGAAATGTGCAGGTCATAGTGGATGGCTTTGCTGCAATGGGATTCCCTAACTGTGGTGGGGCCATAGACAGAACCCATATCCCTATCTTGGCACCGGAGCACCAAGCCGGCGAGTACATAAAGCGCAAGGGGTACTTTTCAATAGTGCTGCAAGCACTGGTGGATCACAAGGGACGTTTCACCAACATCAACGTGGGATGGCCAGGAAAGGTACTTGATGCTCGCATCTTCAGGTACTCTGATCTGTTTCAAAAGTTGCAGGAAGGGACTTTATTCCCAGACCAGAAAATAACCATTGGGGATGCTGACATGCCTATATGTTTCAGAGTAACAGCCGTGTTAGTCTGTATTCGCAAAAAGAAAAGGAGTACTTGTGGCACCTTAGAGACTAACCAATTTATTTGAGCATAAGCTTTCGTGAGCTACAGCTCACTTCATTGGATGCATACCCTATAGTTATCCTTGGGGACCCAGCCTACCCCTTAATGCCATGGCTCATGAAGCTGTACACAGGCAGCCTGGGCAGTAGTCAGGAGCTGTTCAACTACAGGCTGAGCAAGTGCAGAATGGTGGTAGAATGTGCATTTGGACATTTAAAAGCACGCTGGCGCAGTTTACTGACTCGGTTAGACCTCAGCGAAACCAATATTCCCACTGTTATTACTGCTTGCTGTGCGCTCCACAATATCTGTGAGAGGAAGGGGGAGACGTTTATGGCAGGGTGGGAGGTTGAGGCAAATCGCCTGGCTGCTGGTTACGTGCAGCCAGACACCAGGGCGGTTAGAAGAGCACAGGAGGGTGCGGTGCGCATCAGAGAAGCTTTGAAAACCAGCTTCATGACTGGCCAGGCTACGGTGTGAAAGTTCTGTTTGTTTCTCCTTGATGAAACCCCCCGCCCCTTGGTTCACTCTACTTCCCTGTAAGCCAACCACCATCCCCTCCTCCCTTCTATCACCACTTGCAGAGGCAATAAAGTCATTGTTGCTTCACATTCATGCATTCTTTATTAATTCATCACACAAATAGGGGGATAACTGCCCCGGTAGCCTGGGAGGCGTGGAGGAGGAGAGAAGCACCAGGAGGGGTGGTGGAGGAGGGAAGGACAAGGCCACACAACACTTTAAAAGTTTAAAACTTTAAAACTTATTGAATGCCAGCCTTCTGTTGCTTGGGTAATCCTCTGGGGTACAGTGGCTGGGTGGCTGGAGGCCCCCTCACCTCGTTCTTGGGTGTCTGGGTGAGGAGGCTATGGAACTTGGGGAGGAGGGTGGTTGGTTATACAGGGGCTGTAGCAGTGGTCTGTGCTCCAGCAGCTTTTCCTGCAGCTCAACCATATGCTGGAGCATATTAGTTTGATCCTCCAGCAGCTTCAGCATTGACTCCTGCCTCCTCTCATCACGCTGCCACCACCTTTCAGCTTTAGCCCTCTCTTCGGCCTGCCACTTACTCTCTTCAGCCCACCACCTCTCCTCCCGGTCATTTTGTGCTTTCCTGCACTCTGACATTGTCTGCCTCCAAACATTTGTCTGTGTTCTGTCAGTGTGGGAGGACAGCATGAGCTCAGAGAACATTTCGTTGTGAGTGTGTTTTTTTCGCCTTCTAATCTTCACTAGCCTCTGGGAAGGAGAAGATCCTGTGATCCTTGAAACACATGCAGCTGGTGGAGAAAAAAAAAGGGACAGTGGTATTTAAAAAGACACATTTTATAGAACAATGAGTACACTCTTTCACGGTAAACCTTGCTGTTAACATTACATACATAGCACACGTGCTTTTGTTCCAAGGTCGCATTTTGCCTCCCCCCACCACATGGATAGCCCCCTCCCCCTCCCATGGCTAACAGCGGGGAACATTTCTGTTCAGCCCAGCCAAACAGCCCAGCAGGAACGGGCACCTCTGAATGTCCCCTTAAGAAAAGCATCCTATTTCAACCAGGTGACCATGAATGATATCACTCTCCTGAGGATAACACAGAGAGATAAAGAACGGATGTTGTTTGAACGCCAGCAAACATACACTGCAATGCTTTGTTCTACAATGATTCCCCAGTACGTGCTACTGGCCTGGAGTGGTAAAGTGTCCTACCATGGTGGACGGAATAAGGCGGCCCTCCCCAGAAACCTTTTGCAAAGGCTTTTGGGAGTACATGCCAGGGCAAATTAATCATTAAACATGCTTGCTTTTAAACCATGTATACTATTTTAAAAGGTACACTCACCAGAGGTTCCTTCTCCGCCTGGCGGGTCCGGGAGGCAGCCTTGTGTGGGTTCGGGGGGGTACTGGCTCCAGGTCCAGGGTGAAAAACAGTTCCTGACTGTCGGGAAAACCGGTTTCTCCGCTTGCTTGCTGTGAGCTATCTACAACCTCATCTTCATCATCTTCCTTGTCCCCAAAAATCTGCTTCCGTGTTGCCTCCATCTCCATTGAAGGAGTCAAACAACACGGCTGGGGTAGTGGTGGCTGAACTCCCTAAGATGGCATGCAGCTCATCATAGAAGCGGCATGTTTGGGGCTCTGACCCGGAGCGGCCGTTTGCCTCTCTGGTTTTCTGGTAGGCTTGCTTCAGCTCCTTATGTTTCATGCGGCACTGCTTCGGGTCCCTGTTATGGCCTCTGTCCTTCATGCCCTGGGAGATTTTAACAAATGTTTTGGTATTTTGAAAACTGGAACGGAGTTCTGATAGCACGGATTCCTCTCCCCATAAAGCGATCAGATCCCGTACCTCCTGTTCGGTCCATGCTGTAGCTTTTTTGTGATTCTGGGACTCCATCATGGTCACCTCTGCTGATGAGCTCTGCATGGTCACCTCTGCTGATGAGCTCTGCACTCACCTGCAGCTTGCCATGCTGGCCAAACAGGAAATTGAAATTCAAAAGTTCGAGGGCCTTTTCCTGTCTACCTGGCCAGCGCATCTGAGTTGAGAGTGCTGTCCAGAGCAGTCACAATGGAGCACTCTGGCATAGCTCCTGGAGGCCAAAACCATCTAATTGCATCCACAGTACCCCAAATTCGACTCAGGAAGGCTGATTTCAGCGCTAATCCTCTTGTCGGGGGTGGAGTAAGGAAATAGTTTTTAAGAGCCCTTTAAGTCAGAAAAAAGGGCTTCGTTGTGTGGACGGGTGCAGGGTTAAATTGATTTAACGCTGCTAAATTCGACCTCAACTCCTAGTGTAGACCAAGGCTGAGACTTCTTCTGGAAACACTGGGTCAGCACAAAACATTAGTCGAAAGGGTGAAATTTTTGTTGTTGCGTGTACTTTAGTTCGCAAAGAAAACAAAATGGGGTCAAGTAATTCATCCCACTTACTCCCACTGTCATCAACCATCTTCCGCGATGCTCTGTAACAAATGCTCATTGACTGGTTTGTTTAAAAAAAGAAAGTCACACGTACTTTCTTGACTGAAACAGATCATACATAATCAAAAAGGTGTACTTGTGGCACCTTAGAGACTAACAAATTTATCTGAGCATGAGCTTTCGTGAGCTACAGCTCACTTCACTGGATGAAAGCTTATGCTCCTATAAATTTGTTAGTCTCTAAGGTGCCACAAGTACACCTTTTCTTTTCACGGATACGGACTAACACAGCTGCTACTCTGAAACCAACCAAAAAGGTGTAATACATAATGAAAAAGACTTTTCATGTAACACATCGCTTTTGAAGATTTTTTTGTGAGTTGCATCTTCTTGCATAGCACACTCTACTTGCCATTAGTACTGTAATATTCCCACGTGTTCACTTACCTTTTTATGGATTTATTAGCGTTTTCAGCCAAGCCATTCGTTTGTGGGTGGTACAGGCTGGTGAAGCTACGTTCTGTTCTCAATCTTTCACAAATATACAGGTTAAACTGAAAGAAAATAAGTTACACCATAAACTTACATATAGACTTGTGTTAAGGAATGTTTCTTTGCGTATTTGCCACTACTTTTATGTGTAACTAGCAACAGGAATAGCCCACCTTTTAATGTTTGTTTTGGAAATAAGTAGTTGTGCATTTCTTTGTTAGATATGAAGACACCGAAAAATAATTTTATAGCAACACTGACGGTGACCAACAGCAGTTTATAAAAAAAAAAGTATGGTGATTGTTTGAGATCAATGGGTGACCTGACAGTGAGTTTGACTACGTAGTACAAATAACCAGAAAAAAAACAGTCATTACCTTATTATTGAATTCCGGACCAAGATCTGTCAGTATCTGCTGTGGGCATCCACATCTAACAATCATTTTGTACATGCCCTTTGCCACCTCAGATGCTGACTTACTTCTAAGTGGAAAGGCTTCCACCCATCTTGAAAGATAATCTATGGCTGTCAGTATATACTGGTATCCATCCTTTGTTACTGGTAATGGTCCTATTAAATCCATTCCCACCAATTCCCAGATCCGAGTGACCTACATACAAGGGTACCAGTTACAGTCATACCACACGTGTTTCTTACTAAATGTTCTCAATAAACCCATATGTCACAAGCAGAGAATGTAAGGCCCACTTTTAAATACAGAAGAAAAAGAAAGAAAGAAAAAACAAACCAACAAAAGCAAGGACAGGAATGGGTTATGGAAAACAATACAAGAGTAAAGCTGAAGAAATATCCCCAGCCAGTGCAAAGGCGCATTAGAGGTAATTGCTGCACTGTGCTGTGCCACTTGTATGCATTGGACTCGTTTGAAAATCAAAGCCTCATTGTATTGCAGAAATAACAATGGATAATGATAAACAATAATGTGTCTGATTCCAAAATTCACCTTTATGCTTTTCAAGGTGGTATCCAAATTTAATTCCTTTCCCTCTTTCAGGCAAGTCAGACATCGTGCAACCTGTTTTTGATGGAACAATATGATGATATTAACATTTCATTATGGAAATAGTATTGCAAGGGAACAGAGTTTGCATTTGCACACCAAATATATTTTTATATTTCTTTTATACATTTTGAACTTCTATTTTAATTGTAAATAGCATTCTTCAGGATTTAGTTTCATTACTTTACATACCCAATTGGCAATGTCTTTTGTCATCCCTGGCCAATAATATTTTGATGTCAGCATATTCCTTGTTTTGAATATTCCTAGATGTCCACCCAATAGACTGTCATGATACCTTTCAAAGAGTTGCAGGGCTTCTTTCATGGTGTGCACAACAACCACCTTTCTTCCTTTTTGCAGAATGGAACAATGTCCCCTCTGTTGATCATAGAAGATGGAGCACGGAGGATGATTAAGGTTTGTCGGGGCCCTGGGCCAGAGCAATAGTTGGGCCCCTACCCACCCTGTCTGCCGGTTGCACCATCTATGGCCCTATCCCTTTCGTCCTCTTCCCCAGGATCTCAGCCATATTCCACCTAGGCTCCCCACCATTTTGCCTCGCCCACAACTCCTTTGCTCATTTCCCACCCACCCCACTCTCCCACACAGCCCCAGGACTGGAGAAGCTCTATCCCTGTGTCACAGCCCCAGGGCTGTACCAGGGAGAGAGAGCTCCTCCAGGCCCAGGGCTGTGGCAGGGGTTTGGATGCTGTGGTTCTTCAGGGGACCAGAAGCAGGGTGCTGTGGATTCTCCTTCCCCACCAGGCACTTCTGCTGGAGATGGGGTCAGGCATAGGGGCTTCCCCCGCTGCCCCACGGCTTCTGCCAGGGCTGGGGTGGGGGCAACGTGTTGCACTTAAGCTATGACCGGTTATTTGCAAAGCCATTAATTAATTATAAAGCATATGACTACCAAAGACATCTATACACAGTATGGTTCATAATGCCTTGAGTACAAGGGGGGAATTTCAGTGTATAGTTAGAAATTATTGCTCATTGAACATATAGCGATTGCTGTTGGTGCTTGCAACAAACTGGATAACATACTTAAGAAATGAAGCAAGTCATTAGGGTTTTTTTGTAAAATTTATACTAATTTCTCACATAACTGCACACTGTGTTTGTTGCACCACCGGCATAGATAGCAAAGGAGATTTTCTGGAAAATTTTAATAAAACTAGAGATCCCAATTCCGGTCCCTTTGAAGGTAAGATTAACACTCCAAATAATCCCAGTGTTGGGACATCAGGACCATCATTTACAGGCTGAAGTTTCCAGTGTAATGTGTCAGTATTATCTTTAAAAAAGTATTCCTTGCCTTCCAAAGAAAAGTTGACAGCAAATCGATGCAGGTTCAGTCTGCCTGCTTTATTCATTCCTTCAGGATATGTTTCACTCCTTAGGTATGCCAAAACATTTGCAATTTTTTCCTCAGAAGATTTCCCTCAGAATTGTTTACAAGAGAAAACAGTTACTTAAGAGCAAACGTCACATATCAATCCATATAAGACTCAAAGTTGATTTAGAAGGTATGAGATGTACACTGCAGACCTATAAGCAGGGTAAACCTAAATCAACAATGCATCATTCATAGGCCAGTCACAAGACAGACATAAATAAATTGCAGACATGTGCATAATTTTGAAGTATTTGTGGCTTGCAAATTATGGCTATATTCAATCAGTGCAGATTGAATGTTATCAGAGATAAGGATATCACCTACAAGATTGTAACCATGTATAGACATAGTGACTCAGGACAGTAAATGTAACAGCACAAAAATGTCAATAAAAAAAGCAAACACAAGCAGAGTTGCTTGAAGATAATGGGTTCTGAAAACAAATGAATAATTAATATAATATATGGAGATATACCTATCTCATAGAGCAGGAAGGGACCTTGAAAGGTCATTGAGTCCAGTCCCCTGCCTTCACTAGCAGAATCAAGTATTGTCCCTGACAGGTTTGTTTGTTTTTTTAACTGATCCCTAAATGGACCCCTTAAGGGATGAACAAACAACCCTGGGTTTGGCAGGCCAATGCTCAAACCACTGAGCTATCCCTCCACACCCCACTGAAGGGAACGTTCTACTTATTTATGTGTGTTGTAGAGGTAATTTTTTGCTTCGTGCAACTTTTTGGGAGAAAATAGTTTTCTGAAATTCTGAACAATCTGAAATAAAGAAACCCCTATAACATACACATATCAGTATCACCTCATTCTCAGCTATGCCTTTAATCAATAATTTTACTGTAATTTAACTAATCAATCCTAACATAATGTTACTTGATTATCTAACAAATTATATCCCACCACCTTAATTGGTATACACCCAGCAAAATTACTTATACATCAGCCAAAGAAAATCAAAAAACCAGACAGAGACCACACAGATAAACAATAGAGCAATGGGGAGCAATAAATAAATCACCATGATTACAGGCATGCAAACCATTTAAGAAATTACTATACAGTTATTGCAAAGATTCTTGATTATTCATGCAGTTAGCCAGGAAGACCCTTAGTATTTGTGTACTTTTACCAGATTTGCCCATTAATTGGGGTATGCTCATTTATTGGGGTTACTTGTCTGGGTTTTTTCCCCCTGATCATTTTTTCCCCCTACTAATGTACTGCTTGTGTATAAAGCTCTTGTAAAGCACCCTTCTTTCACTACTAACAGTATTGCTGTAAAACCTTTATTTCTAAGGCACAACTCTTAACTCCTTATTGCGCAGTTCTACAGGTATTCTAAGCAAGATTCTTAACAGAAGGTTAACAAATATTCTATGAGAGAGAGACCATGCTAAAGGAGCTTGGTCTGAAAAAGAAAAAGAAAGCTTGCTCAGGTCTGTGCCTCAATTTCCCTACTCCACAGCAACTACTCAACAATTAACATGTGATTAGGGTCACGTGCTGCCTGCGTTTGTTCAACAATTTGTGACCAGCTTTGCCCATTACTTTGGGGTACACTCATTTATTAGGGTTACTCTTCTGAAGGGAGGGTGGTTGTGTAATTCTATCAATGTACTGCTTGTGTGCCCAATGGAATGAGTCAAACAGCACTTTCAAGCTGACATCCTTATTTGTCCCAGATTTAGCATGTCCCTATCCCCACTATTACATCACAATTGTACTGGTAGTAACCCACTTGATGAGCAAACCCCAGAGTACTTTTGGGCTCTACAGGGATCTGTAGCTGAGGTAAAAGAAGCATTGCTGCTGAGTAAATGTGGAAGATTCAAACACAAAAGTAAAGTTATTTATGGACTAATAGTGATAACTACTCAAGGAGAACCTAAACAAAATAAGTTGCATTATTAAAGGTTAATACCTGAGGTAGAAAAGGAAACAGAGAGGGAAAATGAGGGATCTCACCCACTCCAGAAGCTTGAACTCGTGAGGCTTCCCAGGCAATGGTGATAGCTCAGAGTCTTGGATCAGTCAGGAGTAGATGAAACCCCAGTGGAAATGAGGCAGAATTTGGGTCTATGCAGACATCAGAAAACTTACTGGAGTGTAAGTAGATGGTTTTGTAGAGAAAATACAATGGTTCAGGGGAGGACACTAGATTTGTTTATGGGTACACTGATGACTCAAGGAATTTGTTTAGGCTAGACAATAGGAGCTGATCACTTCTAACTATGGCTGGTGTTCCTTCAGGGGGCTGACAATGAAATTGGGCAGCTTCAGTATTTTGGATATCAATCAAGGTTTAACTACTAGAATTGGTCTAACTGCTGAGCTGTGTGTGTGCAGCATAGGTTCATTAACATCTGGAGCAGAGAACTCCCATGATGCCGTTGTTCCCTGCTTTTTTTCTCTGATCAGTTTTGGTTCAAGCAGGCGGGGTGGGTGTCCTTTCATGAGTCAGACAGACTGGCTACTGTGCCCTGGTTCCCCAAGAAGACAGGTATTATCTGTGACTGCAGAGGTCTTCACAGGGCATTGAGCATGAAATGATCTTTAACAATATGTTGTGACTACTTACATTAAGGAAATCCATTCCACCTTGGTTTAGGAGAGAGACCCCTGATTGACCAATAAGAATCTGGTGTTGCAGATCCCCACAGTGCACTTATTTTTTATTCTCCATTGTAAGTGCAGCTTTTATTTTGGTGAGTTTTGCTCACAGATGCAGAAATGTGGACTTGAACATCCAAAAGTTCTGCAGCCGCTGCTTTTGAGCCCAAGCCTTCATTGTTGCAGAAGATTTTTGCCCTTGGGAAGGATGTAAGATGACTCCATACAATACACTTACTGAATATCTGTGAATCAGCTTCTACACATAAGCAATGACATGTGAACATGGGATTGTAAGGGCTAGATTCACAGGCAAGATAAATGCAGCAAAAAGCAATCCTAAAATTTGTGAACTGTTATGAGACTTCAGGTAGACAAATAGTGATAAGAGACTCTTTTAAATACTCAAAATGTGTGACGCAGAGTTTGATGGAATGTAGGGAAATTATTTCACTGCATCAAGTCTCCTGTAGCAGTAAAGTATCACTGGGGCAGCAGGTTTTTATATTTTTTGGTGGCGTCCAGAAAAGGTCCAAGGGAGTTTTGCTGTGGGAGGGGGCTTGGGGTCAGTACTGGGTTTACAATGGTGCCCATGGCGCTGTGGCACCAGGCCCACGCTGGGAAAGGGCCCATTACAGACCCCTCTAACTTATCCGCATAGCTGGGTCTGGCCCCTCCCCTGGGGCAGTCCAGCACACAGGCCCTGCTATGTGAGCAGCTCTCATCCAGCAGGTTCCACTCGCCTGTCGGGGGCTCATCACCCAGCAGCTGGGGGCCACTATGTGGCTCGGCAGGGCTGCTGGCCACGGGGCCAATGGGTGTGGGTGGGCTGGGTGGGATCTTGGGAGTCACGTCCCAGGGATCTGTCCCACTCCCCAGCACTGCTCCAGCTCTGAGCTGTCTCCGCTGCCTGGGACCTGTGGCGACCCACCTGCCTCCCCGGGGGAAGAGCCACCTGGGACTGGTGCAGAGGCTGGGCCAGTCTCAGCCAGTCACAGGGGACAGTGCCAGGGGTCTCAGCTGGGTGGATCCTGCCAGGCATGTGGGTCCTGAGGGAGCCTGGATGGGGTAGGCTCTGCTCCTGCTCCAGCCTGGCTGATTGCACCACTCCCAAGGGGCCGGAGTTATCCTGCCCCAGGACCAGCTCTGGCTGCGCTGCCGGCTCAGCCTGGCAGACACAGTCACCTCCCATCAGGGCTGGCTATTGTGGCCAGGTGTCAGGGTGTGGGAGAGTAGGTCTCCAGTGGGTCTGGGGGGTGGTGCTGGGCAGTGGAGGGTGGGGAGATCTGTGTGTGTTGGGGGGCTGGGAAGTGTGGGGGGTCTGTGCGGGACACTCTGCAGTTGTGGTGGTGGGGGGCACTGGGCCGTGAGGGGATCTGTGTGTGTGTGTGCGCAGGGTGCTGTGCAGTTGTGGGAGGGTTGTGGGGGATGTTCGGGTAGTGGGGCACTGGGCAGTGAGAGGAGCTGTGGGGGAGTTCTGGATGGGGGGGCTGTGCTGGGCATAGTGGTCTGTGGGAGGGCACTGGGCATGGGGGTTTGTGGGGGGTCTCTGGGTGGTGTGGCACTGGGCATAGGGAGTCAGAGGGGTGCTGGGCAGGGGGGTAGCATGGTGCAGCATGGACCCGTCCCCAAGGGGAAGAAGCATGATGGCAGCGCAGGGCTGGGCTGGGCAGTGTGCACCTGGCAGCTCCCAGTTTGTAAACAGTGCCCTTGTACTGGGCTGGGTGGAGCAGGGCTGTCCCTGCCATGCCATGACCCATCTCCCATTGCCCCTGGCCAGCCCCTCACTCTGAGAACTCTGCCCCCCTGCTCCATGTCCCCATTGCCTCCATGGGGGCCCACAAATATGTTTAGCATTGGTTAATCCGGCCCTTTTTGGGGTGCAGGCTCTGGGATGGAGTTGGGGTACAGGAGGGTTGCAGGCTATGGGGAGTTTGAGTGAGGGGTGCAGGCTCTGACCTGGGGCAGGGGATTGGGGTACAGGAGGGGTACAAACATGTGGGCTCTGGGAGTTAGCAACTCAGCACGTTATATAAAGAGAAAGGCGCTGCAGTGATTTCATATAGACATAGAAACTGATAGAAGACTCTTTTACATATTCAAAATGTGAGATGCAGAGTTTGAGGGAGGGCGTGTCTGTACAATATTTCACAACATTCAGTCTCCTGGCTGTAGCAGTAATGTGGGCCTGCAGATAGAGAGGAGCTGCGGTGTCTGAGCACTGACAGTCTAGGAATTGGGAGGCCTGGGCCGTTAAGAACCCACCCTCTGCTCCGGGGCTGACATACAGCATCCTATGAGGAGGACGAAAAAGCCTCTGCCCCGACCCCGCCCTAGATTTGCGAGCACAGCAGGTGGTTCTCTCCCCCTCCCTAAACGGGGGTTTTGTCCCCCCACAGGGTCTGGCAGAGTCTTCCCCCTCCCCCGGGCTTAACCCCAGCTACCACCCCCGATTTTCCCCCTTCAGCCCCTCTTCTGCCGCTACCTACAGTAGCTTGATCCCCCCTGCCAGTAAATTTCTGCCCCCTGCTCAGATCCTGACACCCCCCACCCCCGCTGCAATCTGCCCCCCTTAATCCTTTTAAACCCCTCCAAAGGGGAGGCAGCAAATCGTAAGGAGACATAAGGGCAGAGAGAGGGCAGTGACAACAGTGAAGGTTACTGGGCATGCTCAGTGCACCCAAAGAAGGGCACTGGGAGAGGGAGCTGTTTGTGCCCTGCATGCAATTTCCCCACTCAGATGCAGCCCTCGGGCCAAAAAGTTTGCCCACCCCTGCCATAGTCGTGCAGCAAAAAAACTTATAAGAATCTAAAAATGTTATGAGCATGCCATGTTAGGGGGCTGTGTACCCAGAGCCCCCTTGTCCTTAACCCCACTCAATGCTATTGTTCAAGAAATAAGGATTCCCTTGTCTTTCTTCTTCCCTCTAGTTAAGCAATGCTCGCTGATTAATCAGCGCTGGCTCTCTGCTGTCATAGTCCCTGTTGCCGGCACCCAGTGCCGAGAGGCTGAACAACAGCTTGAGTGGTTCGTTACCCGGTGTGCTGCACCCAATAATCACAACGGGGTGGAGAAGCAGAAAAGTTTATTTGAAGCTTCAAAAAGGTACAGGGAGATTTGAATCTCAAATCCTGTACAACAGAGCAGGAAGTTACACAGGCTTTTATACATCCTTTTTCCCAGCATACTTATCCAATAGTAAGCTGCTCCAAGTATCCATATAGCCAGCCAATCCAGTTCCCAGCTAGTTCCCTGATTCTCTGTATCATTTGTTAAACTATACATAAAGCTGCTTTATTCAGCATTGTTCTTCCATATCTCCCGTTTGGCCTTGCTTAGTTTCAGGCAGTCTGACTCTGCAACATACTGTTGCAGATTCTCAGCATAACTGCTGTGTGTGCCTCCAGGCGGGGGGGCCAAGGACACTTGGGCCGAGCACGCAGAGCTGCTGCGAGTGCCTCCAGGCAGGAGGGGGGCCAAGGACACTGGGGCCTAGCGCGAGGGGGCTTCATCGACACTCGTGGTCTTCCATCCCCTCGAGTTACCTAGTGGCCATGCCCCAGTGTTCCCAACAACTCCCCCCTTTGAGAACACTCAACAGCCTTGGCTCTGAGTTTTCTCACTTGGGCTACTTATTTCTTTACAATATGACTTTGCATAAGCACTTTGTGATAGCCCTGAAGAGAATGACTTATTAACTTTTGCAAAAGGGCCCTGACACATGATACCGCACAGCATAATACCAGTAATACAAGCAATACAGGAAAGAGAATTTTCAATAGCAGGCTAAATAAACCACCAAGCCAAGACGACAAACCCCAGCCTGAAAACAAGGTTTGCAACCAATCGTTCTCTGGGGCAGTATAGGCAACCTGTGCTCCGGCTCGGGCATGGGCCTCAGCCTGTACCACCTTTTCATAGATCTCATAACTGCTATCATTGACATATACACAACATCGGGGCCCGATGAGGGCACAAACCCCTCCTTGGGATGCCAAGATAGTCCAAAGCCAGCCTGTTTTGGAGGGAAAAGGTCCTGAGCTACTGTACCTCTTTATTTAATGTTTTTACTGCTGACCCTAAATCACTAACCGAGTCCTCTAACTCTAAGGCCACTTTCTCAAGTACCATCTGCAGCCTTATAGTATAGCGGCCTATGCATGCCAGGGCTGGCCCGGTAAACAGTGGCGCTATTCCCAGTACAGAGCACCCTACAAGCTTCTCGGTTGTGAGGGGATTCTTCATATTGCCCTCCAATGCCTTAGTCAGTCGCCGCAGGGTCTTTTCTCGTGACTCAACAGAGGTGTCTCGGGCATTTCTAATCTTTCCTTTGGGCAGTGTGGCAGTTATGGAAAGATGAGGAACTCCATGAGCTATATAACAGCTACCTGTCCAGTTGGCTGGCAGTACCTTGTAAGCCTTTCGGCCACATACAAAATAGTGACCCTGTAGGGCCCAGTAAGGACTATTTCTTAAGGGGATTCCTGGGATATTTAAGGCTGCTTTTCCAAACAGTTCATATGCCCCTAGGGGGGCATCCCATCCTCCTGATTGGGTACAAGTGGGGGCATTTCTAATTGTGCCATTCAAATTACACTCGCCATAGGGACCACTACAAACCCACCATTGGCTTGCTACATTGGAGATATTAACTGGACGGCAAGTTACATTTCCAAACCCCTTTTTTGTGGTAAGATTATTTGTAAGTGTTTCCCTAAAAGGGGAGGAACCATTACACCCACACTGTTGGCCTCCCCTGTTGGTTTTTATCCAATACCCATCAGCCCACTGTGTAATAACACAGGGGCTCTTTCCCACAGGATGCCCATAGGGATCAGATTGGTTTCGGGTAAAACATAACACTCCCTCAGTGAGTACTGCAACTGAATACTCCTGGTCCTGATAGGTGGCTTGCTGTAAAGAGGTCTTGTTCCAGAACGGTGAGTCCGTTCTTTCCTGCTCTTTGGTGGTGGCTAATTCTGCTAGGGTCAGGGGCAGCATATCAAGGGGCATTCCCGTTTTGGGGGATAGTGGAGTTGGAGCACACACCCAGCAATCAGTCTGGTTCGTTAAATTAGTAACATGGTGCGCAAGCGAAACAAAGGAGTTATGCTCCCGATATGCACAGTTTGGAAATACCAATACAGAGAATAACAATGTTACCCAATTAATTATCACCAGAGTCTTCCCAACCCAGGGTCTCCAGTACCTGGGTGGGCCCATTTTAGCATTAAGGTGCCCGCTATTTGTGTCTTTTAAACAGTAGCTTTAGCCCGAGATCGTCACTAGATGAGGAGTCAGCAGGTTGGACGGTCCACTGTCCTGCTGACGAGGGGGCAGGTACTGCCTTCAGACGAGAGTGATGGATCCAGTTCTTGTGTCCCTCGATCTTTGCCGCTGTATGGGAGATCAGCAGGACGGTATAGGGTCCTTTCCACCTTTCCTGGAGAGGCTCGTCTTTCCAGGTGCGAACAAGCACAGAGTCACCGGGCTGTAAGGAGTGGACGGGAGAGTCCAAGGGGAGAGACTGGGAATCCTTGGTATACCTGTGAAGAGACAAGAGAACAGCAGACAGGGAACACATATACTGTGACAAAAAACCATTACCCAACTCCCATTCCCCTGACAGAACCGGGGTGCCATTCATAGGCCATGCCCTTCCAAACATAATTTCAAAGGGACTGAGCCCTAATCTACCCTTTGGGAGAACGCGGATACGGAGTAGGACGAGGGGCAAAGCATCAGGCCATCGCAGTGAGGCTTCTTGGCACACTTTTGAGAGATGCCGTTTAAGGGTCTGATTGGTACGCTCCACTACACCACTGGCTTGCGGTCTCCAGGGCGTATGGAGTTTCCAGGGGATCTGTAAGGCATGTGAGATGCTTTGAATGATTTTTGACGTGAAGTGTGTCCCATTGTCAGATTCCATCCACAGGGGGAGTCCAAAGCGAGGAATGAGCTCCTTAACAAACTTGAGGGCCACTGTCCTGGCAGTGCAGTTACGGCATGGGAAGGCTTCCGGCCATCCGCTGAACCGATCCACTATGACAAGGAGATATTTGAACCCTTGGGTCCGGGGAAACTCAGTAAAGTCTATTTGCCACACTCGTCCGGGGCCCAGAATGGGTTCTAGGGCAGCTGGTGGCACAGGATGTCCCAGTCGGGGGTTATTCTTTTGGCAGACTAAGCAGTCCGCTTGTACCTGGGCAGCCAGGGGTCGGAGTCCAGAAGTGATAAAGTATTTTCCCATTAGTTGGATAAGTGCTTCCCTGCCAGCATGAGTAGTTTGATGTAGTTTCTGTAGCACTGGCCGGATTAGGCCCTTTGGTAAGAGGACCTTCCCTTCTGAGGAATGGAGCCATCCCTCCTTTTCCCGGAGATCGAGTTTGTCAGTTAGCTGTCTTTCCTCCCCAGAGTACTGAGGAGTTGGAAGTTCCCCTACTGATGGGATAAGGGCATGCATATGGGCATTCTCAGCCTGAGGGGATGGCAGGGTGGCAGCATGCTTAGCCTCTCTATCTGCCCGGGCGTTACCTCTGGCCACATCTTGATCCTCCCTTTGATGGGCTTTACAGTGTACCACTGCCACTTCTGAGGGGAGTTGTACAGCTTCTAGGAGCCGGAGGATTTGGGGCCCGTACTTGACTGGGGAGCCTTGGGCTGTCAGCATTCCCCTTTGCTTCCATAGGCCAGCATGAGCATGCAGCACACCAAAAGCATACTTTGAATCAGTAAAAATGTTGACCCGCTTTCCTTTTGACAGTTCAAGTGCACGGGTCAGGGCTATTAGTTCGGCAAGCTGGGCAGAGGTCCCAGCAGGCAAACCTTCAGCTTCCACAGTGTCATGGAGGGTCACAACAGCATAACCTGCCCTCCTTTGCCCATCTATTACAGTACTGCTACCATCAGTGTACCACTCATAATCTGCATTTGGGAGAGGTACATCCTTTAAATCCAGACGGCTGGAGTACTGGACATCTATGATCTCTAAACAGTCATGTTTCTGTTCCTCTGTTTCTGGCAAGAGGGTGGCTGGGTTAAGGGAGGGGCAAGGCTGTAAGGTGACTTCAGAGTTCTCTAACAGCTTAGCCTGGTACCGAGCAATCCGAGCCTGGGTGAGCCAAAGCCCTCCCTTTGCATCCAATAAGGCTCGGACCATATGGGGAGTATAGATTTGCATAACCCCTCCCAATGTTAGCTTCTCGGCTTCCTCAAGCAATAGGGCAGTAGCTGCGACCGCCCGTAAACATGCCGGCCAACCCTTTGCAACCTGATCCAATTGCTTAGAAAAATAAGCCACAGGACTCTTCCATGCTCCTAACAGCTGTGTAAGCACTCCTAGGGCCACCCCCCTTCGTTCATGTACATACAACTGAAACGGCTTAGAGAGATCCGGCAGGCCCAGAGCCGGGGCTTCCATCAATTTTCTTTTCAGGATTTTAAATGCCCTGTCAGCCTCTGGGGTCCAATAGAAGGGGTCATGATCTGCTCCTTTTACACAGTCGTACAGGGGTTTAGCCCACAGTCCAAACTCTGGGATCCATATCCTGCAAAAGCCTGCCATACCCAGAAATGCCCTGAGCCGCTTACGGTTACTTGGGGTAGGAACTTGACAGATAGCTTCCTTTCTTTCGCTTGAAAGCTGACACTCCCCTTGCCGTATGTGAAACCCGAGGTACCGTACCTCTGGGAGGGCAATTTGAGCCTTACTCCGTGCTACACGATATCCCCGGAGTCCAATAAAATTCAGGAGGCTCACGGTGGCTTTAAGGCAGGGTTTTTGGCCCACAGTGGCAATTAACAAATCATCTACATACTGCAGAAGGAGAGCCTCCTCATTATCCCACTCCTGTAGGTCCCTGGCCAGAGCCTGGCCAAAAAGGGTGGGAGAGTTTTTAAATCCCTGGGCCAACACTGTCCAGCAAAGTTGCTTTTTAACCCTTTTTCGGTCCTCCCACTCGAAGGAGAAGATCTCCTGTGATGGGGTGGCAACTGGGATGGTAAAGAAAGCATCTTTCAGATCAAGGACTGAAAAATGGGTATACTGTCCCCCTATAGAAGCCAATAAGGTGTACGGGTTAGGGACAAGAGGGTGCAGAGTCTTAACCCGTTCATTGACTGCCCTTAGGTCCTGTACCAGCCGATACGTGCCATCAGGCTTCTGCACGGGTAGAATGGGAGTGTTCCAGGCTGACTGACATTCCCGGAGAATACCATACATTAGGAATCGATCTATAGTTTCCTGTAAACCTTCTCTGGCTTCCCTCTTGATTGGATACTGTTTTACTTGCACTGGGCCTTTCCCTGGTATGAGCTGAATAGTAATAGGGGTCTGGTGGGTGGCCTTTCCTGGAATCCCTGATGCCCACACGAGGGGGTACACCTGGTCTTCCCACGGGCTCCATTCTGGGGCTTGCATGGCTGAGGGCTCAACTGCAAGGGTCATGATCCAGGCATTCTCAGGGGGTAAGGTAAGGGTTATTTCGTCCTCAGTAAAATGCAGGGTGGCACCGAGGCGACAAAGTAGATCCCGTCCCAGCAGAGGTGTTGGACACTCAGGGAGGTATACCAGCTTGTGGGATATAGTCCTGTCTCCCAAAGCACATTCCGCTGGGGCATACACTGGGCACTTGGTGTCCCTGCCTGTGGCTCCCACCACGGTAAGGGAATCTGCTACTGGCAACTGAAGAGGCTGATTTACGGCAGTTCGGGCCGCTCCAGAGTCCACTAAAAAATCTATTTCTGAGCTTCCCACCCGCATCTTTACTCGGGGTTCCGGGGGTAGGGTGGTCCGTCTCCCCTGACACCCCTATTCCTGCTCCACCATCGCCATCATAGGGGCACCCCCCTTTTCTTTCCTCTTTGGGCACTCATTTTTCCAGTGTCCCTCCTGTTGACACAGGGCACACTGGTTGCGACCCAGTCGTCTCTCCTGCAGGCCTGGACGGTCGCGTCCACGGCCCCTTCCTCCCCGGCCACTTCTCTTAGTGCCGGCCTGTACCGCTGTTACCATCAATCTCACTTGCTTTCTCTCCTTCTCTGTCTCTCTCAGACTATAAGCTCGGTTTGCAGTCTCTAAAATTTGTGCCATGGTCATACCCATTAAATCCTCCTTTTTTTGTAACTTTCTCTTAATATCAGGGGCTGCTCTGCTCATAAAAATTCCCTTAATAATTGACTCAGTTGCCTGATCATCGGGGTCTGCATTAGTGTTCTGTCGAATGGTGTCCCGAATACGCTGTAGAAAGGCCCCTGGGCTTTCTTTTAAATCCTGCATTACTTCATATGGCTTTGCCCAATTATTATGTCGGACAGCCGAGTGACGGAGTCCATGTAAAAGCAACTCCTTATAGGAGGTAAGGCGGGTCATATCCCCATGATCATTTGGATCCCACCTGGGGTCTGCTCGGGGGACTTGTACATCCGGGTCAGGGACATTAATACGATCCCGGTCGTACCGTCTCTGCGCCTCCTCCCTTGCCTTGGACACAACCTGTTGTCTTTCAACCTCAGACAATAGGGTTCGCAGGAGGACGTTACAATCATCCCAGTCCGGCTTGTGACTACTGAGGCACCCCTCAAAGACTGATATAAACCTGCTTGGGTTGGTGGAAAACTCTCCTGCCTGTGCTTTGAAAGCAGCCAAATCCACAGGATTAAAGGGCACATGAGTATAAACCTGCATAGTTGTGGCAGGACGCCTGTCTGATCCAGACCGGGCGACTTTAGTTTCGGTGATTAAGGGGTATAGGCCAACCATTGGGGACTTACAAGGTGTGGGTGTAGGGGCCGAAGGGGACACCGGCTCTGCCATTACAGTGTGGGTGGGGGTCTGGGGACTAACATTAGCTGCTACCGAACCAGTCGGAGTCAGATTACAGCGCTGTAAAATATCTGGTCGAGTACATAAAGTCAGAAACAAATGCGCATACATATGTTCATTCCATTTCCTTGTTCTCTGACAGAACAGGAGTAACTGAAGGATCGTGTTGTAATTAATTGACCCTCCTGGTGGCCACCACTCCTGGTCCTCTAGTTGATATTGAGGCCAGTCAACTGTACAGAATCGTTTTAATTGGCTCTTAGTCATCGGATCCGCACCAAATACCTTCCAGTTTGCTAGAATGCACTCTAGGGGCGTACACCATGCCCTAACCTCTGAGCTCTGTCCCTGTCCCATACCTACAGGGTAACTCTGGGCGTCCCCAGGTTCCAACAGAGCATATAATCCGGATTTCAAAAGGTTCCTACCTTATCCAAGGGACCGGTTCTTCACCGTGGCCTGCAGCTGCTCCTCCCCCAGGTCTAAGGGACCGGTTCTTCACCGCCGTCCACAACTGCTTCTCCACTATATGAGTGCGTTGCACCATTGTGCCCTCTGGGGTCGATCAAATCACGTCTCCTCCGAGGCCCCCGATGAACTCACCGGTGCGCGCTGGGCGTCGGTTCTCGCCGCAATCCTTGACCTCCAGGAGGGGTCCGGGCAAGGCTAAATTGCAGCCTCGGGCCCACCCAGGGACGCCAAAAGCTGTTGCCGGCACCCAGTGCCGAGAGGCTGAACAACAGCTTGAGTGGTTCGTTACCCGGTGTGCTGCACCCAATAATCACAACGGGGTGGAGAAGCAGAAAAGTTTATTTGAAGCTTCAAAAAGGTACAGGGAGATTTGAATCTCAAATCCTGTACAACAGAGCAGGAAGTTACACAGGCTTTTATACATCCTTTTTCCCAGCATACTTATCCAATAGTAAGCTGCTCCAAGTATCCATATAGCCAGCCAATCCAGTTCCCAGCTAGTTCCCTGATTCTCTGTATCATTTGTTAAACTATACATAAAGCTGCTTTATTCAGCATTGTTCTTCCATATCTCCCGTTTGGCCTTGCTTAGTTTCAGGCACTCTGACTCTGCAACATACTGTTGCAGATTCTCAGCATAACTGCTGTGTGTGCTTCCAGGCGGGGGGGCCAAGGACACTTGGGCCGAGCACGCAGAGCTGCTGCGAGTGCCTCCAGGCAGGAGGGGGGCCAAGGACACTGGGGCCTAGCGCGAGGGGGCTTCATCGACACTCGTGGTCTTCCATCCCCTCGAGTTACCTAGTGGCCATGCCCCAGTGTTCCCAACATCCCCCTAGACAGAAAAGTCTCACCAGTTGTCATAGTCCCCCTAGACAGAAAAGTCCCACCAGTCATTCTCTCACATGCACACCGCATGGGCAATTATATTCTCTCTGCGAAGCCGGTCTGAGCCCCTTCTTCCCTGCTCTTGCTGCACAGGTGCGCTTGGCACCTACTGGTCTGGAGAGCCCGAGCTGAGATCAATGTCCAGCGACCCCCTGGGGTCAGCGAGACCCACAGCGTGAGCCACACGTGCGTGCAAAACGTTGCAAGAACCTGCTGCTTTTGTAAAACGCCGCCCGGTGGGTGTGTGTGCGACAGGGACCCCTTGGTGAGATGACCCAGGTCTGTGCACCCCCCCCAGGAGGGCACAACTCAAGCGCAACTGAGCCGGGCCATACCAGGAGCAGCCCCGATCCCGCGGCCGAGCCCGAGCACAGCTTCCCTCAGGACCCTCACTCCCCTCGGCATCCCTCCAGCAGCCCACGGCAGAGGAAAAGTCCTCCAGCAGCCTAGAGGGGTTTGCCGCCTGGTGTGCTCAAACCCACCCGCACTCTATGGTGCGCGGGCACTTCCGGCTTCTCGGCCGCCGGGAGGATGAGTGTCGCCGGGGAGCGGCCACGTGACGCCCCGGGGCTGGGGCCCGCCTTCGGCCCGTCGGCCCTGGGCACCAAAGAGCAGTGAGTCCCGGGCGGGGCGGTGCCGGGCCCGGGGCCTGCCAGCACCTTGGAGACCGCAGCCGCGCCTCGCCCCGCCCCTGGCGGGCGCAGGGGTATCTCCACCCGCCTGGGGAGGCCGGGAGGCTGCAGGCGGGGCCCCGCCCCGGTGCCCGGCCCTGGCGGCTGGGTGTCGCTCCCCCGCGGGCAGGCTTTTCAGAGGGGCGGCGGCTGTTCGGCTCCCGAGGAGGGTTGCTAGTTTGGGCTGGCCCTGTTCCTGGGAGGTTTCATCACCTTGACGTAATCTTTAATTAAAGATTCCTCTTTAATTCCTGGAGACTCCAGGGCAAGCGGCTGGCAACCCTAGTCCCAAAGCCCATTGGCATTCATTGGGACCTTGGTTCCTGCCTCCCCTAGGCTGCCTTGGGCTCTGCGGCTGCTGAGGCCTGGTGAAGTCTTCGCTGCGGCTGCGAGGTGTCATCCCCAGCCCGGGCGGGCAGGCTGGCAAGTTGCCTTAGGGCATTAAAATAGCGATGTGGCTTCGGCGATGCAGGTGGTGGCTGGGTGCATGTCCCCTGGGATCAGGAAGGGTTGTACTTGGGTGCTGCCCATACCTTTGATCACACCACAAGTGCTGGCGCAACCCCGGCTTGAAGTGGTTTCCGCTATATACAATGTTTACAGTTTGGTTCTTTGGCTCTCAGCACCCCCACTAGGTCCCTGGATGACGCTGCCATTTATAGCGTGTGAGCTGCAGCAGAGCTAGCATATTTAATGTATTCCTTCCTGAGCTGGAAATCAAACCTCCCTGCTGATACCCTCTGGGCTTGTCTACACAGAGAAATTGACTGCTCTAGCTATTCCAGAATAGCTCCCCTTGTGGACACTCTATTCCAGAATAATCAGAGTGTGATTTATTTCAAAGCAGAATAGTTTACTCCTCAATAGCTATTCTGGGCAATTTCCCCATGTAGACAATTGTGAAGTAAAAATTATCAGCTTTTTGTAATTTCTCATTAATTAATGATATTTTCCCCAGGCACTAGATCTCAGCAAAGTTAGTTGCATCTCTCCTTGTTTCAGTCTTTTTTCCTTTTTTAATTTGATTGTAGAGTTTAGGAGGAGAGCATGTGACCTTAAGTATGTAGCAATGTGTTCTCTAGGCCTAGTATTTTCTCTTGAACCTGAGGAATGAATCCTTAGTACATTGTACAATTTTCCAATTATTCTTCATCACCTGCTACAGGAAAAAAAAAAGTTGTTTAAAAGAAGTTTTTTTGGACTCTGTGAAAAATACATCATGGTAACTGGTATAAAAATGAAAACCTTAGAAGGTGGTGGTTCTGAAAGCTTTTTATAATCCTACAACTCAAAAGCAGTTCCATTTTAAAATCCAAAATTTAAACATGAGCTATAATGTTTCAGGCTTTAAGCTCAATCTCAAGAGCAGTCAGAAAAATCTAATTTTTTCCCCTCAATGCAGTTCATATCTATCAACCTGCACCTTTTCAGTTCACTCTGATCATCCAGAGTTATTTGTATTGTGGACAAAATGTTCCACATCAGTTTGTATAATATACAAATAAACCTTTGACTGAGCAATACCATGGTGAACGTAATGAGTTCTAATATGGATCATAAAATCACTTAATATGCCATTCATTTGGTTCTCAGGTTTTGTAAGGATCAGATTGGCAGTGATTTCTTTTATTTTTGCTCAATGTTCTCAGAGTTTGTAAGGAGCTTCACACCTTTATGGATGCTGCAAGGCTCCAGAAAAGGAACATTAGAGCATATGAGTATGACAAACACCATTATAACCTTATTGATCTAACTTGGCATTAAAATGCTTATTGGAACATGTGCTGTCCTTGCAAGATGGAGACTTTTGATGTACTTTGGCAACTTTACACTGTTCCATCCAATGGGATCCAACCACTGGAGAATCTCCCCTGGGTTAGCCTTGGCATATAGTCACCAAAGCTATTCCCATGCCACCTCTTAAATATTGGTTGCCTGTATAGGAAGTGTGGTTTGGGATAAAGAGATGTGACTGGGGCTCCCAGCAATTCCTAGCTCCTACAACAATCTGTTGGGGCTGTTGGCAGCTAGTGGAGGTTATAACAGTCTGACCTACTCTGGAGGACTAACTCAATGTGCAGAACAACCCCAGGGTCAGGGGAATGCAAAACCACACTGTTGCCTCCCACCCGCATACCACTCCTGGGTTGTGCTATACACTACTCAACCGGAGCTGGAGATCCAGCCCTTTGTTTTGATGCACATGTCTAATTTGGGAAATTCAACAGTTTATGGGTTGGACGTGGGTTGTATGATATGTGAATACAATCTCCACCTGTGCCCTTTCTTCCTGATCGTTCATCTAAGTCATTCCTGTGTTAATTTCATATTCTGTCCTCTCTTCCTCTTTAGCTGGGACGCTGCATATGAAAGTGAATTACAGATTTTTCAGGAGAGTGAAGATGCTGGGGAAATTTGGTAAATAAAGAGAATAACTATCAATGGACATATGCATATTTTTATGCTTTTGAAAATATATGTAGTAAAAGCAAAATAAAAAACTCATTGGGTCACTGGGTAGTTCAAAGTATTAGTCATATGATACGGAGCTTTTTACCTTGGAGTCACCAATTCCTATTTGGCCCAAATCTGTTGTGACTGAAAATTGTTAGTTACCCCCTGAAAATTAGTTGTGTGTGCCATGAGTTGGTGGTTGCAGTCTGTTTTACTACTAGGCACGTACTCATATCACCAAGGACATCCATTATTATCATCAGAGGCTAAGAATTAAATAGGCAGCCTAGGGAAGCTTCCAATGCAGTCTTTATTTTATGTGGCCATAAAGAGGGCCTTAGTTTCAAGTACTGCTAATCCCAGTGGGTTTTAAGCCATTTGGTTTACTTAAAACGTAAACAAATCAGACTTGGAATATGATCTATATAGGTTGTTGCCTAGATGCTATAGTGACAGGTGCTTTACGAATGCCAGATAGGGGGAGAGATGAAGTACAGTTGCTGCTGTGCCTTTCATGTGTCCTAGATATGTTGATTACTCAAGCCTCTGTTTCTGATAGGTTTGGAGAAGAAAGCATGATTCGTTTAATCAGATGGATGGAAAAACAAAAGATCCCTCTGGACAGCTCCGTGCTTGACATTGGAACTGGAAATGGTGTTTTACTTGTTGAATTGGTTGGTATTTTGTAAAATTACAGAATCAAGGCTAAGAACAGAGTATATACATTTACTGCAAATGAGAGAATATTTGCTAGTTTCAGCTGATGCTGACATTATAAAAAGCAAACCAAAACTTAAATTAAAATTGCCATAGAGTGTTTTCCCATCAAGAGCACATTGGTTGTTGTGCATACAGTCTTTTACTTTAATTGATGTAGTTGTACTGATTGAAATTCACTCGGTTAGGGAACATCAGCAAATGAAAACTGGTAGTGTGTGATAGCAGCAGGTTTGCCATGCAGCCTAAGGGAGTTAGGCACCCAAGTCTCACTAAATTTCAATGGTGTTTGGACACCTAACTCCTTTAGGGACTTTTAAAAATACCAGCTCTAGCAAACTAGAGTGAAGTTTTGTTTTACTGGATGGAAGAGGAGCTATTCTTTTGCCAGAGCTGTTTAGATCAGGGATTCTCCACCTTTTTCTTTCTGAGGCCCCCACAATATGCTATAAAAATTCCACGGTGCGTCTGTGCCATAACAACTGTTTTTCTGCATATAAAAGCCAAGGCCAGCATTAGGGGGTAGCAAGGAGGGCAATTGCCTGAGGCCCCGTGAAGCTAAGTTGCTCAGGCTTCGGCTTCAGCCCTAGGTGGCAGGGCTTGGAGCTCCAGGCTTCAGCCCCAGGTGGTGGGGCTTCGACTTTCTGCCATGGGCCCAAGCAAGTGTAATGCCGATCCTGCTTCGCAGACCCCCTGAATGCTGCTCCCAGCCCCCCAGTGGGCCCTGGACCCCTGGTTGAGAACCACTGGTTTAGATTACAACTTCTTGTGAATGTCTTCTGTTTCTCTGAGTACTTTAAAGGGAACTGTAAATTGAAATCTAATCAGTTTCAAAAACTGTTATAAATAATTTCCGGTTCTGTACCAGCTCCTAAATTCCCCTGCCAGTGTTCGTAGATTTACTATGATATTTTCTTATATTTTAAAATGCTTTCCTCTGCTCTATTGCTGTGTGCAAGACCCACAATAACAACAGAGAGAATTGACATACTGTATATTGGAAATAGTGAAATTGATACACAAAGGGCTGTCAAATGCACAAAATAGAGACGTTCCCCCCTTTCATCTTGGTTATACTACCCTTAGCATTACTTGTGAAAATAGTAGTTAAAATATTTTCAGGCAGAAGTGTTGTTTTTTAAGTTGATGGTATCCCTTTAATTAAAAACAAAACAGTGATAATTTTTCTCTTGAGGTGGAAACAGAGTACCAAGTATGTTTTAAAAGCTGATATTGTTATTTCATAGGGGTACAATAGGGCATGAAGTTGAGCAATCTTCAGTAAGTTTAGTTATGAGTAGTTTTGTGTTCCTTTTCACATTTTTGATTAAATGCTTTGGTAGAATGTCCCAGCTGGTTTAGACTGAGTCAGTATATGGCATTCACAGTACTAGCACTTATCCATAGGCTGTAGCAGTTAAAGCAGAATTTAAGTTCGTGTGCAGCTCTTGTATTTTTTTTAAAGTTTATAGTCTCCATGAATGTGAGCCAATGCTGTCTTGTCTTCCTGAATCTGCAGATAGACAGAAACAGTAGCACCGAGAAGTATAACTGTCCCATCTATCTCATTAGAGATGTTAATTTGAAAGCTAATAATTCTAAATTTACTGTTAACTACGTTCTTCTGCAGTGAAAGTGTTTTTATTTTGGATCATGCTTGAGTATTCTGCCATCCTTGAATCTGACCTCTGATGTATCTTGTAAACATGTAGTGAATTTTTATTTCATATCAAGAAAGGTAATGATGACATGGGAAATCCACTTCTAAAGGCTATTAGCATTCCCCCATCCCCCAAAAAATTATCCCTCAGGATATAAAGTGCCCCAAAGTATTGTGGTTTGACCAGGAAAGTTATTTTTAAGTGAAGTACTAGTCTGAAAAATGACTGAGATGTTGATTGTTTACTCTCAACTCAAGATGAGATTTGCTCAGTTTATAAAAAAAAGCATGAGTTTTTCCAATTGGCAGCTCTGTAACCTCAGCCCAGGATCTGGAAGTAATGCTGGGATTCTTCTGGCCCATGCATTATCAACAGTAATAAAATTCTACAGCTGGAAGTTGGGACCTGATAATTCCATAGAAACTGCAGTGCTGAAATGAAGTTAATTAACTAAATAGGATGGAACATCTCTGGAAGGTGGTTGTACTGGTTATGTGGTGGGCTGTCATCAGAGCAAGAAGAGGTGAAGTGAAGTCATATCTTGGTTCCCAGGGGAAAAGTAGACATGTGTATAAACAGTCAGGAACAATAAGTGGGATTATACAGTAACTCCTCACTTAACGTAATTGTGTTCCTGAAAAATGCGACTTTAAGTGAAAGGATGTTAAGCGAATCCAATTTCCCCATAAGAATGAATGTAAATGGGGGGGGGGTTAGGTTCCAGGGAAATTTTTTTTTTGCCGTACAGTACTATAGTTGGGAGGTGCCCCCGCCTTACCCCACACAGGCACAGCCCACTGGCACTGGAGACAGTGAGGCAGGCAAGGAGGCTGAAGGTGCTGTAGGCTAGGAGAAGCACATTGCACTGCAGCAGCGGAAGCTTCCCCTACTCTCCAAGCACCAGGGGCGGGGGGCTCAACCCTCGGGCCGCCCACTCCACCCCTTCCCTGAAACCCCCACCCTTAACCCGCCTCTTCTTACCCCCCCAGCCCCCTTTCTCTGCATGCCGCGTCCTTGCTCCTCCCCCCTCCCTTCCCTGCCTCCTGCCCACAGCAATCAGCTGGCTTGCGGCATTCAGGAGGGAGGGGGGAGGAGTGAGGACATGGCGCACAGGCTCCCCCTCTCCCTCGCCTCCTGAACACTGCAAGCCAGCTGATTGCCGGAGGCAGGGTAGGGACGGGGGAGGGTGCATGCTGTGTCCTCGCTCCTTCCTCATGCCCGCGGCAGTCAGGTGGCTTGCGATGTTCAGGGGGCAGGAGGGTGGGGGGAGGAGCGAGGACTCTGCTCGCAGCCTGCCTCCTCGCTCCCCTGCTTCCTGCCCATCGCAATCACCTGGTTTGCGGCGTTCGGGAGGGATGGGGAGCCTGGGCGCCAAGTCCTCGATCCTCCCCCCTCCCTCCTGAACGCTGCAAGCCAGCTGATTCCCGCAGGGAGGAGGGGGAAGGCACTGATCTGCGAGGTCTGCCTGCGGGTGGGAGGCGGTGTGGGGGGCATAGGGGAGCTGATATGGGGGCTATCAGCTGTGGACAAAGCAGGCAGCCAAACGACATTGTAGCGAAGCATTGCAAAACTTTAAATGGAGCATGTTCAGTAATTGAGCAGGGACGTAGGATCGAAACAACGTTAAGCAAAAGTATATTAAGTGGGGAGTTACTGTACTAAGAAAAATTATTCCCATGGAGGTTAATGCCGGTTGAGGCATTAACTCCTGTACAGCAGGCTGTGTATAGATGAGGAAAAGCATACTGACAAAAGTAGGTGGCTCTAGAAGAAGTCAAGCAGACACAGAATGCCATATGCCAACATACCATAAGCAGGTACACCACATGAGTGACCATTGTGATGCTAACAGATCCTGATACCCATCCACAAGCCAAAGCACACGCTAGTGGGTACAATACTCACATTTGTTGCATGTATCATACAGGCACGGTGGGGAAACTGCCATTCTGCAAGTTCCAAGAGACAAGCTCTTGAAAACGGTTGTCCTTTCCTTTATTTTTTTCCTCTTTTCTTTCTGTCTTTGCTCCCCGTATTTGTTATCCCACCACCCACAATGTTGGGTCCTCTTGCTCTTTGACATATGCGTATTCTGAGGAGCCTGTGGACCTGCTTATTGAGTGTCCAGTGTTCTGATTCTCAGAGCAGTTGTGACTTCTCCTGCCTGTGTTTGTGACGAGCTTTTCTCCTTCAGCTACCTTTTCCTGGATACAGCACCAGGAATTTAGCCCATTCACTATTAATAGCAATGGAAAGACTGATAGGGCAATCAGGGCACCACTTATGACTCTGACCTCTCTGTTTCTTGAATAGCAAAGAGCAGAAAACATGTGACTCCCTATTAACAGAGATTGTCAGTACATTCTTTAATGAGGGAAATCTACCACCCAATTCAGAACATGCAATAATCTGGCAAACATTAAAGAAACCATTGCTCAGTGCTAGTGACCTTGAAAACTATGACCCAGTATTTAACGTCCTTTTTCTAAGCACACTAATCAAGAAACCAGCTAAAAGCATTTTCCAACATCAACTACCAGTACCATAGGTCAGGGCATGGTACAGAGACATCATTGGTTGCTTTGTTGTGTGATTTATTTTCCTCGCTGTGGAAGAGGGTAGTTAGTCCACATACGTTCAGCTGGAGCACACTGCAGTATTCAATATCATTGATCTCCAAACACTCCTGTCCTGTACCAAGAGAATGTAGGTGAAGCTGTAGGGTGAGCTGAAACTCCCTGAAGTGAATCATGTTGTTCCTCAAACACCAAATTGAGAGGGCTGGTTTGGGGACTGTTCTTCCACCTCCAAAGCCCTCAACTATGAAGACTTGCAAGGCTGGGTGTTCTGGGAAGACAACAGGGGTAGAAGTTTTAGCAGTACACAGCTTTTTGTCAGATCTCTCCATGCCAAATGTGAACAACACAGTCTCTCAGCTTTCCTGATGTTTAGCTAAAATTTAGAGACTGGATTAAAAGCAGCTAGTTAAAGCTGAACTCACAGAGGTTATGCTGTTAGGAAGAATGTGCTGCAAAAAGTGTGTCTTTGTATATCCGCTGCTATCCAGGGCATCAGCCTTCCTATTAAGTCAGTGCACAGCCTTGGATAACTTTGAACTTCTTAATGCCATTGGATTCCCAAATGGCCATCTTGTCATAAAAACACCTACTTATATCTGCTGCTGGCCAGAAGATCGCACCTTCCATGGTGGATTCAGACCTGGCCACTTGTGACATTCAGACTTCATTTTTGCAATTCATTCTATCTAGGAATGAAACCACACACTCTCTGGTAAAATGCCAGCAGGTACAAGATGTAGTAACTCATCTGCTTAACAAAAGGTTTGCCATTAACACATTACCTCTGCGCTCTGCCCTCTGCACTGGTTTATTGAGTACAGAGTCTAACTCAATGTCTGTGTGGCACAGCACGTAATTGGCTTGTGGAACTTGCTGATGATACTGAAGCAACGAACCCAGTAGCATTCAAATAAGGATTAGATGTTAATGTGAATAATCAGAATGTCATATGTAGTTACACCAGCGAGGATAAAAGGTATTAGGGATTTCAGTATGCTTCAGGACAAATCAAGTACCTGCCTGAATTTAAGAAACAAATTTTCCCGTAGCTATGTTATTGTATAATTGTCCAGTATGGAGGATTTACTCCTTCCTTTGAATCATCTGATACTGACCGTTGTTGTGATCTGTATGGAAATGCCTGTTTTCTTAGTTTCCCTTTTGGTGCAGATTAGAGGATGTATTATTGTTTTTTACAACTACTTCTGTAGCGTGTTACTTGTCATGGTTCTGCTCAGTTTTCCACCTATTGGAAGGAACTAGCTCTTAGTTAACAATTCTGTTGATGATGTACAAAACAAAATAGAATAACAGCTCATGCTCCCATAGCTTTTTTGGTTCTACAGAGGTATCAGGAATAAAAATGAGTAAAAGCTTTTTTTGTCATTAGGATGACTAGAATTGACTTGGATTATACACAGGGAGCAGACCTGCTGAGTAAGGATAGTTTGCTAGCACATTGAGTAAGATTCTCTCTCTTTCTCTAGGCAAAATGTGGTTACACTAATCTCACTGGAATTGATTACTCTCCTTCTGCAATACAACTTTCTCAAAACATAATAGAGAAAGAAGGGCTATCTAATATTAAATTGCAGGTAAGTGTTCAGAGAGATTATGTTAAGGAAAATAGAAAGCAATTGATTTTGAGAGATTATTCGAGTCACTTGATTTCAGACACATTAATATACTGACTACATTTTTTGAAATCTAATTGTAGTTCTGCTCACTTGAGGAGGACTCTAACCAACAGTTTATTAATATGTCTGTATTTACCAGAAGATTTCTTGGTTGGTGAACCAAATTTTACTCCCTTTGACACCTGTGCAAAACTCCCATTTAGTCGAACAAGAGTGTCATCCCTGAGCAAGGGGAGAGACTACATCACACTTTAAAAGATCAATTCTGTGTTCTAGATTATATACTCTGACTTTCAGATAAGGAATAGCAGACTAAATATGTCAAACTACAAAAAATTCAACAATGGTTAGGCAGCTGGTGTACAGAGACCACTGCTTTTCATGCTGACCACTTTTATCTCATTATTAGTTTGTGCTTTTCCCGTCTGGATGTTCTCTTTTCTTATACTGAGGGTAGGTCTACATTACAGTGGGGATCGACGCTCTGAGATCGATCCACCAGCAGTCTTTTTAGTGGGTCTAGTAAAGACCCGCCAAATCGACAACAGAGCGCTCTCCAGTTGACCCCATACTCTACCCTGACAAGAAGAGTAAGGTAAGTCGACGGGAGACCTCCCCGCCGCAGTAACTCGACCTAAGGTACGTCGACGCCAGCTCCATTATTCAAGTAGCTGGAGTTGCATAGCGTAGGTCAACTTACCGCGGCAGCGTATACATAGCCTTAGAATAGATCATAAACTCCTTGGGCTGTGTCAGTTTTGTTCTGTTTATATGCTGCCTAGCACTCTGGGACCCAGGTCCATGACTGGGGCCTCTTAGTGCTGCCACACTGCAAATAGTAAATAATACCGTAGAATGAACTCCCAAATACATTAAAGATTGTGAGGTGCTTAAATAAATAGGTAGGCAGGTAGCTGGGTTCAACTAAAGATTTTTGCATAATGCAAAGGGAGAATCAAATTGACATGGCATCAAAATTATGGAAAGAAGTTGCATTGTAAGCACTTCCCAAATAGACCTAGTGTAAGGAACTCATGCAGCCCATGTAGGGATGTACTTGTCTGTAAGGTACTCATGCAGCCTTTGCAGAATTTGTAACTGAATTAGTATAGTTTACCCGATATTGGTCATTGCCCACCAGAGGGTGCCCAGGCTGGCTATATAAGAGCTCAGCGAGTGCCAGTCAGTGTCTGCTCAGTGAAATGGCTGCCTGGCTCCTTAACCACTAGCTGCTGTGTTGTGTGCTTGGACTAAAGCCTGAAACTGCTTCAGCTGATCTCAAGTCTGTTGTGAGTGTTATCTTGTTCCATGACACTTAGATGTTGTCAATTTTTGTACCCTCACAAATGAAAGCACCAGTCTACATTAGAGATGCAGCATTTCCCAAATAAAAGATGATTATTTACATAGTTGTACACTTTTGATTTAGGTAAAAGACTTCTTGACTCCATCAGCTGAGCTATCAGGATTTCAGATTTGTATTGACAAGGGAACTTTTGATGCCATAAGCCTTAATCCTGACAATGCAGCTGAGAGGAGGAAGCAGTATGTGAAATCCCTCTGCACGGTATTGAAAATGGAAGGCTTTTTCCTCATAACCTCTTGTAATTGGACCAAAGAGGAGCTGCTAAATGAGTTCAGAGAAGGTAAGTAGTTGGGCAGAGTTATCTGCCAATTTATGGTTGTTTAAGGTTTTAAGTAGGTAAATGTTAATGTCCTTTCATTGCCGTGTTTATTCTATCAGAGCGGGATTAGATATCACAGTGATAAAACGTGGGTGTGTGTCCTGAGCCTTATCCTCACTACAGCTTCCATCGTTGTAGGCATGGGTATGGAGTTATGGCTCCCATTTTTACCAGTATAGATGCACTTTAAGAGTGAGGATTTTTTTATACCTTACAACCGCAGAGAACGAGAATTGCAGGCAAGTTATTATGGAGAAGAAGAGAATATATGGCTTTTTTCCTGTGGTCTTTAAAATAGATCCCCCATTCACCCACCCAGCTCACCTTAAAATTGGGATAACATTTTTAGCTTTTCTCTTAGTCACAAAGGAACTGGCAGTTGTAGGCTGTGACATTCCATGTGCACGCACATGTCACTTGCTCAGTGAACCTCCTGATGGGTCGGAATTCTTTTACTTGCTAGTCAGCTTCTGAATCTCATGCCTGAAGCTTGAAACCCAAGTGTGCCAAGAACTAGAATTGCTGGCAAATTCTTATCTCTTCTTTCATTAGTCTACACACTGCAGCTAGCTAAGATTTTATTATCTATGGAGGAGTTTCAGCTATATAAAGAAGCAATATAAGACACAGTACTATACACTTACATAGTAAATGACTTGCTTGTTTTCCATGTGAATTAAGAGTGGTTTGCAAAAGGTTATCCAAGGGAAGAGTAACATGACTTCTTAATAAAAGCATTAATTTCTGTCTGGCAGGATTTGAAATTCTGGAGGAGCTGCCAACACCCAAGTTCTGCTTTGGAGGGAGGATTGGAAACAGTGTAACAGCCTTGGTTTTCCAAAGAAAAAATTAAGGCCATCAATCTTAGACAAATTAGATTAGTTGAGAAAAGAAAAGTCTGCACTTCAAAGTAAACCTGATGCAAAGGAGAGAGAGAGAGGAAAACATCTCCAGTATTGTGTAAATAACTGCTCACTGAGTACACAATAAAACACAGTGCATGTGCTGAACTGCAATGGGCTTCCATAAAATTCAGGGCAAGTTATATAAATCTGAAATGTTTCTAGGGTAAATTCTGCCCTGGTGCTGTTTCTCTGTGTTATAGCTTCATTTATTTCAACAAAATTGTATGGGTGTAAGTGAGGAAAAATGTGGTACTCTAATTTTTCAGAGACCAACTAAAACTATTCACATTAGTTTTGCATTTGAAGTGTAAATATGTTTTCCTATTTATTTTTGATTTTGGTTTCTAGTGAACAGTTTAAAATAAATTTAAGCAGTAATTGAATCATACGAAGCAAGAAGTCTTATTTCTGTGGTGTTTGGCGTACTAATGAACATGCTTTTGAGATCTAAACACTGGGCAATATTTTATTTTATTTTTGTAAATGAAACATGCATGTTACAGTCTAATCCGAAATCAACCTTTAGTTAAATAAGGAGGAAAATGGGTGTAAAGACTGTAGCACTCACAAGACATTGTAATATAGTGCTTTGGGGCGGGATTTTCATAAGTGCTCAGAATTGGCCTATTTCTACTTCCACCAAAATCCATTGACTTCAGTGGGAGTAGAGTTAGGCTAACACTGAGTACTTTTAAAAATCCCTTCCTGAATCTCTAATATGTGCTCGCTAATACTGATCAGTACCATTGATCCAATTAAATACTTAAAAGACGCTGTTTGGTGTTATTACAGCTTCTCAATAGCAGATATGCTTACCTATTTCAATATTAATTTATAGTATGCTAATGTGTTATGAAGGGCCACTAATGAACATCTTCTCCAATGAATTTTGTATGACATTTTAGTTGCATAAAACCCAAACAGAGACCACAAAACCCCACATCCCCAGCCTAATAACCCTGGTTATATTTATTATTGTTTTTAACCCATGTTCATTTCTTCGTTTATTATTTTATATTTGTGGAATAACGATACAGATGCCTGGAGAGAGAGAGGAAAGAAATATTTTTCCTTCTTTTATGACTTGCCCCACGCACATTTTCAAATGGCAGTAAACATGACATTTTAAGCATCCAACAACTCCTATTAGGCAATTTGTTCTCATGGAAGAAGAATGTCATGTTTGCTCATCAAGGAAATGTTTTTCCTGGTTCTCAGTCTGAGCAGGTTCGTTGGCTGCCCCGCTCCTGTTCTAGTGCTCCCCCTCTGCAAGAAGTAAGGACCAGAAGAGCTGTACAGTAGCAGATCCTTCATCATTAACCTGCCCCCAGGGTGGCATTCCCGAATTCTGCACCTCCTTGCACAATGGAACTGTGCTAGTTCCACTGAAAAATGACCCAACAGAAGTAGAGAGCAGGTTTTGGTCCCAAATGAGAATGTTTCTTTATATGCTTAGGCAGCCTAGTATCCTTACCTACGTTCAAAGTTAAAAAAAAGTTAAATGTGGTGATGTTACCATTTGAATAGCCAGTGGGGTAGTATTTACTACCTCCCACCCAAAGGTTTCCAGCTGCACATAGGACTACTAGTGCCTGTAAGAGTTGCCCATCATCAGTTCCTACCTTGGATATATTGGTGAGATAACAATAAATCTTTGGAGAGATGTTCCCAAGCATTAAAATGTGGGTCTGAATTTTTGTAATAAATGTGGGATCAGGTGGATCTAATACAAGCAGATTTTAACTGACACACACACACACACACCAATATGGGGTGTTTGCCTATGAGGCTTCTGTTTTATTTCCATCTGTAATCTTTGCTAATCTAGGAGTGATATAGGGTTTAAAAGCATTAAAATAAATCAACTATGATCGCAAACTACAGGAAATTCCTTTAATCAACCAACAGGAATTTAACCATAATTCTTCAGTCCATAAGACTTCCATGGTTTAGGCCTGTTATTGCTTTGTTTTGTTTTTTAAAATGACTGATTTCTATTTTTTTAATATTAGATTCTGTTATCTAGATTATTTTTATCCATGCAGACTATATAAAAATATGAAGTCTCTCCAACTATTTATTCAAATCTTGACTTGAAGAATTCTTACAAATAAATGTGCATCAGGCAAAATTGGTGATAGAACTGAAATTGGATCAATCCTCTGACATTTTATTTAATTTTATTTTTTCAGCAAAGTTTTTAACAGTATAGAGTATAAATTCTCATCTTAACACTGGTTTGAAGATTTTCTATGGGCCCTATTCTCCACTGTGTGAGAGAGTTTCTTCTGGATGGTTTCCTTGGTGTGGGAAAGAGGTGGATCAGCTCCCCAAACCTATGTATCTTTGTAGGAAAAGCTAAGGCCCTGTGACTCATTGCAGTATTCCCTCCCAGCTCTCCTCAGCAGTATAGCTCGATAGGCAACAAGGCCTGCATAGATGCTACACACTGCGTTCAAACATCTCCCCCCACCTGCTCTCTTTGAAAGGGAAAGGGGTGGGGAGGGGTTTGGTAGTGCAGAGGAGATGCACACACCTATTCAACAAGCACCGTCAACTTGGAAATAATCTTTCCATTTGCAACTGTTGTACCTAGTATTGTTACAATTAACTCCCTCTCCACCCTCAAAAGATTACCGTAACTGGAAGTGTGTAGAGAGAGGAACTCCCCACCCAGGTTGCTTGCTTTGTGCAGCTGTCAGCACTCTGTGTATAGTCAGTTTCAATGTTTAATTGATGGTCAGTTGTGTTTCCTGGTCTCATGCGTTACTCGGGGATGGACCTTACCTGCGTGCTGTTCCTCAGGCTCTGTAAGAAGGTGTTTAACAAGAGCAGTAAAACTAAGAAGGAGGAATCAGTAGACAGGAAGTGGTGGAAGAAATGGGGTGGCCCAAGCAGGTTTGGTGGGGTTGGCGGGGAGGGATAGCTCAGTGGTTTGAGCATTGGGCTGCTAAACCCAAGGTTGTGAGTTCAATCCTTGAGCGGGCCATTTAGGCATCCAGGGCAAAAATTGGGGATTGGTCCTGCTTTGAGCAGGGGGTTGGCGTAGATGACCTCCTGAGGTCCCTTCCAACCTGATATTCTATGATTAATAGATTTTAATTCTAGAAGGGGCCATTGTGTCAACACAAGCAATAAATCTAACAGAGTGGTTTCTTCATCTAGTCTCGAGTTCTCCTGCTCTTGCGCATGCCCAAAAGACTCTTCTAATCATAGAATCATAGAATATCAGGGTTGGAAGGGACCTCAGGAGGTCATCTAGTCCAACCCCCTCCTCAAAGCAGGACCAATCCCCAACTAAATCATCCCAGCCAGGGCTTTGTCAAGCCTGTCCTTAAAAACTTCAAAGGAAGGAGATTCCACCACCTCCCTAGGTAACGCATTCCAGTGCTTCACCACCCTCCTAGTGAAAAAGTTTTTCCTAATATCCAACCTAAACCTCCCCCACTGCAACTTGAGACCATTACTCCTCGTTCTGTCATCTGCTACCACTGAGAACAGTCTGGATCCATTCTCTTTGGATCCCCTTTCAGGTAGTTGAAATCCCCCCCTCATTCTTCTCTTTGGCAGACTAAACAATCCCAGTTCCCTCAGCCTCTCCTCATAACTCATGTGTTCCAGTCCCCTAATCATTTTTGTTGCCCTCCACTGGACGTTTTCCATTTTTTTCACATCCTTCTTGTAGTGGGGGGCCCAAAACTGGACACAGTACTCCAGATGAGGCCTCACCAATGTCGAATAGAGGGGAACGATCACGTCCCTCGATCTGCTGGCAATGCTCCTACTTATACATCCCAAAATGCCATTGGCCTTCTTGGCAACAATGGCACACTGTTGACTCATATCCAGCTTCTCGTCCACTGTAACCCCTAGGTCCTTTTCTGCAGAACTGCTGCCGAGCCATTCGGTCCCTAGTCTGTAGCGGTGCGTGGGATTCTTCTGTCCTAAGTGCAGGACTCTGCACTTGTCCTTGTTGAACCTCATCAGATTTCTTTTGGCCCAATCCTCTAATTTGTCTAGGTCCCTCTGTATCCTATCCCTACCCTCCAGCGTATCTATCTCTCCTCCCAGTTTAGTGTCATCTGCAAACTTGCTGAGGGTGCAATCCACACCATCCTCCAGATCATTAATGAAGATATTGAACAAAACCGGCCTGAGGACCGACCCTTGGGGCACTGCACTTGAGACCAGCTGCCAACTAGACATGGAGCCATTGATCACTACCCATTGAGCTCAACAATCTAGCCAGCTTTCTATGCACCTTATAGTCCATTCATCCAGCCCATACTTCTTTAACTTGCTGGCAAGAATACTGTGGGAGACTGTGTCAAAACTTTGCTAAAGTCAAGGAATAACATGTCCACTGCTTTCCCCTCATCCACAGAGCCAGTTATCTTGTCATAGCAGGCAATTAGATTAGTCAGGCATGACTTGCCTTTGGTGAATCCATGCTGACTGTTCCTGATCACTTTCCTCTCCTCTAAGGGCTTCAGAATTGATTCCTTAAGGACCTGCTCCATGATTTTTCCAGGGATTGAGGTGAGGCTGTTTAAGATGAGCAAGGATTTCACTGTTAAGCCAAGCTCATCGCCTGCCATATTTACTATTTTTTCTACACATCGGGATGGTTTGTCCCTGTAACCTCAATAATGATTTTTTAAAATACAGCCCGCTGTCCTGGACTCCTAAACTCCTCATAAAGAGGGGAGCAGAAAAACCCTTCTAAACTGGGTTTAAAGAGGATTTTTTCTAAAAAAAAGAAAAGGAGGACCAGTTTGAAGGATGCTCTGTCAGAAACCTGATTTGTTTTAATATTTGGTTTTTAAAACTGGAGGTTTCCAGTGCGTCTTTAATATAAACTTCATCAGTTTGAATTTTTTTTTTTTTTATTAAAAGGCTTGTCATGAAACTACAGGTGCCTAGTCTCTACTAGAATTTTACTGTGAGAGAGCTAATGCACATTGATTATCCTGTGGTAAAAACACACCTTTTTAAACAGTGAAGACAAAGCCCTAGCAGACAGGACAAAGGGTGAGATGAGGAACATAGGCACAGAGTAATTAAGTGACTTAGCCAGTGCCACATGGCAGGTGAGTGGCAGAGCTGCAAACAGAATCCTGGTCTCTTGAATTCCAACCCAGTGCTCTAACCACTGGACACGTCTGTCTCTGTGGTCATTAGATGGTGTCTACTTTAATTTCACAAAAGGTTGTGATTGTATGGAGTTTTGATGAATAATCTGCCACTCCCCCAACGAAGTACAAACTAAAGCCGCAGCTTTCAAAAATGTTCCATATAATGTCTTTGTTCTCTGGTATAACTCCAATGCTATTCAATGTCTTTCTTTGGCTGTTTTTAATGATGGGCATTTTTGCTGTACAGTTTCTAAATCCTAGGAGCTCAGGCAATGTGCAGTTGAGGTTCTAGTACCAACCTTTACACTACCCTTGTTTTTTTACCTTTGCCCCACTCCTAGGCTACAGATCCCCTTATCCTGCCCCATTGAATTTTATACTTCTTCTACGGGCCACAGACCCATCCTGACCCACAAAACCCGTACCCCAAGTATGGACGTGTTAAACATTCCCCCACTCCATGCAGGCCAGAAACTCCAACATCACACATTTTACCCTTTGCCAGGGAAGATAAACAAATATACCGAATATTCCACCACCCCCATGAGAGAGTTATAGCAATTTCTTGCAGTATCCTGGACAAATCTTACTGAATTAAATTAAAGTATTTTAGGAGTGCAGTGTATTGAAAAACGTTTATGTACTATTGTGAGATTGTACATAACGTTTCTAGGGGAAGATGTGTAAACCCTGGGAAGTGTTATGAATTTCACAGGACTATTTGAAACAATGTGCCAGACAAGAATGGACTTTTCAAGTGAGTTTCCTAGAAAATCCCTAGGGGTAGGTATACACAAATGCACCCCTCTGGGTATGCAAGTACTCAGTGAAAGATTCTTTTATTGTTTTAATATGTTTTCTCTGTGATGCCTTCACCTTAAGAATAAATGTGCTTGCTTAGAAAGAGCTGGGTGGTACCTTATAACTGTGAGCACTTCTTCTCAGAGGCTAATAGCCTCTGAGAAGATAGAAAAGCAGGTGCGCTTAAGCAGTCTGACTTGCTGGGGAATTCTGAGTGCAGGCAAGGAGCTGTGCAGCCTGGAAAAATGCTGGCCAGGAGGGGGAGAGACACATGTCTCTGCGCAGGAGACGTGATGGCTGGGGACAAAAACCTAAGAGTTGATGCCCTCGGTGGAGGACAAGGAAGAAATACTGCTGCAGTTGCCCTAAACTGTGGCACACCCAACTACCACATTAAGGGAAAGATATTTTCCATTGATTTCTACCATTGTATGACCCCTGTAACATTTCCACTGCTGGGAAAATGCATTAGCATCTGTGGGAACTGGAGGCTGCTGATGGAAGGTAGAAACTTAGAGACTCAGGTGTCTTTGATCCAGGAGAATGCTGTGAGGGAGAGCCACTTCCCCCTCCTCAGCACAAGGCATGGCAGTACTAATCCTGGAGCCGCCTTTGTCACTGTATACAATAGTGCCTGCAGGAGCCAGGCACCTCTTTGCTCAGAAGGAAGCCAGGAATGATGGGAAATGGCTCAGGGGCTGTATGTGGGAGGGGTAACTAACAGTTTCGTCCCATAGTATGGCTATAGCTAACAGCAGAGGTCCAAGAGGAGAGCATGGCAGTAAGGATTCCACCACTATCGATACCCCCAGTGGGGGGTGTGTGTGTGTGTTGTGTGTGTGTGCACACGCACTGCCTGCCAGGATCTTGAGGTATGGGCGCCGGTCGCCAATGATTGAGGCAGGTGAGAGCACAGCTAAGTGGGGATGTGATTTTTTTTCTAAAAGTCATAAATGACCTGCAATCGTTAGGAAAGATCAGTACAAAATTCACAAACTCCATATCAGCTTACATTAGCAAAAGCACTGGGCGTGCTAAAAGGCCACAGGACTCCTTAAAAAGCAAAGTGAGTTAAGATCAGGTGAAGAGAAACTTACAGAATTATCCACACTTCTCATATAAATTATAGATGCACATGAAGGACAGGTCATCCGTCGATCTTGGAAGAAAATAGTCCTATGTGCTAGTTAGGATCCGCTTATAACAAGTTTGATGGATTTACATCAGAGTGATTTTGATTGGACCTAAAAAATACTCAATTGTCTGAGTGTCAAACTTCTAAAAAATATTCACCTCTTGGCAGGGACTGTGCATGAGAAATGTTTGGAAGAAAGCAGCCTTTAAAATCACTAAATATGGTGTGACTTGTGATAAAACCATGAGAGGTGACAACTCTGAATTCACCGAAATCTTCATAATCTTAATTTTGGAATCAATATAGTGAGTCCCTAATACCCCTGTTCAGATATAAACCAAGTACAATGCAAACAGTTGCAGTTTTAATCTGGGGCCCTCAGTAATAACCTGAAGAACATTCTCCTAAAGGAACAGAAAGGACGTAATTACATGCTTACTCATTTCTGGCCCTCTATGGAGCAGCAGCAGCCAATGAGCTATAATTCTATTAGTTTTAGGATATAATCCAATATCTTCTAAAAACCCAGACCCTCCAAAATGATTTCACTTTAGTCTGGCCAGATACTGAAATCCAAAAACAAAATATTAATTCCTTAACCTCTAAGCCTCTCCACAAACATTACACCAAAAAACAGCAGCATATAATAGCCTTTGAAAGTGATAGTTCCTGCTCCCCTAAGTGACAATTACCGTCATGCAAACATATCCCCTTACTTGTAAAAAATAGTATGGTTACAAATAAGTGGAAGTCAGAAACTAGGGGAGCATCAGCCTCCATTTTCAATTTCCTGGCTTTTGTTAGCTTATCTCATGACCTTTCTTATATAATATTTCCTTATTTTTAAAAAAACCCTGTGTGGCATTGAAGATAGGGAAATACTTATTTCAACTAAATGTTTTGTTGTGAAGAAGAGGGGAATTTTTATTTACCAAGAATCAATTATTTTGGGGAATATATGTACCCAGTGGCTCGAAATGAGTCCCATGTGTAGAAATGCCACTAGAGTTGTCCTCTTAAAAACATGCTTATTTCATTTATTTATAAAAAATAACCAGGCCCCTCCACCCCCCATTAGTAGAACAGGGAAGGCATGAACTAAATGGAGAGAAGTGACTGGACTGATCTGTGATAGGATTCAGAGTAGCAGCCGTGTTAGTCTGTATCTGCAAAAAGAAAAGGAGGACTTGTGGCACCTTAGAGACTAACAAATGTATTTGAGAATAAGCTTTCGTGAGCTACAGCTCACTTCATCGGATGCATCCGTGCATCCGATGAAGTGAGCTGTAGCTCACAAAAGCTTATGCTCAGATAAATTGGTTAGTCTCTAAGGTGCCACAAGTACTCCTTTTCTTTCTGTGATAGGAGAATGCCAATCAAATTGAAAAGTAAGATCTACAAGATGGTAATTAGGCCTGCACTTTTGTGTGTCTCTTAATGCTGGGCACTGAGGAAGAGCAAAGAGCGGATCTTGAATACAGTAGAAATGAAAATGTTAAGATGAATGCTTGGAGTTACAAGGGTGAACCATGTTCAGAACAAATGAATTAGGGGAAGTGTGAAGGTGTTCCCAATTGTAGAAAAGCTGAAGGAATCCAGGCTTAGATGGTCTGAGCATGTGAAAAGAAAATCAGAAGAATATATAGTAAACAGGGTGTTAAACTCAGAAATAGAGATTAAAAGAAGGGTTGGAAGAACCTAAAATTAGATGGGTGGATGTCATACAAAAGAATTTGATTAGCTATGGAGTTTCCTAAGAACTGCTTCAAGACATACTGGAATGGAAAAGAAGAACTCAAATTGCCGACCCCACATAGATGGGACTAAGGCTCAGTGAAGAACTAGGTCCCCATCCAAATTCTGGGATCTGGACAGTTTACTTTCCCAGTACAATTTAAAATGGAAGGGCCTGGTTTTCTCAATGTAAAATACATACAGGACCGCAAATAAAACGAGCCCCACAGCAAATGTGTCCAAGCCTTAATGCACTCCGACCTCAAATGCCTAGAAGATTATACCAGCTTTGCACTAGGCCCTGAAGATTTAACTGCTCAAGAGGACTGGGAGGGAAATAAATTCCAAAACTGTGGATCCCTCGTGGAGAATACCCTGCTCACAGCCCACTTCTTTGTATACGGCCTGATCCAAAGCTCATTGACGTCAATCTTTACATTGACTTTAGCTGGCTTTAGATTAGGTCCTTTGGGTCTGATGCAAAGCCTTCTGGAGTCAATAGGAGAACTTCCATTGACTTCAGTGGGCTTTGTATCAGGAACCCTTCCCTCCTCCCCCTTCACCTTCTGCTGAAGCGCATATCCAGCCAAAGACACACCCACCCCACAGCAGTCCTGCCATGACATCCAACTAGATCTTGGTTCCACAGGCAAAGTCTGAGGTCTGATCCTTTATCAGTTCATGGGCGGTGATTAGCCACGAACCTCACATTCAACAGTGATCACATAGCATACCTGTGGCAACTACAGCAATTGTTTACCTGGCAAAGTAACAGGAGGAAAGTATTTAATGTATTTTTAGCTTCTTTTAATATGAGTCAGCAGCTGGAAACAAGGAAAGAGATTCAGCAGCATGTGACCAGCCAAGTCCGTGTGAACTAGTAAATGTACCTGCTGAGAACCACTGCTCCAAAACATTTCTCAACCTCCCTTTTTAAAAGTTGGTTTTCCATTGATGAGTATAAATGTTTGTAGGCTTCAACTTGGTAAGGAAATGTTGAGCACAGCATATGACCCAGACACAGAGACTGTCTCTGAAAAGTTATCTCCACAGCCATTACAAGGTAGCTAGGCAAGGTGAACTACTGTGGGGGTGAATACATGCTGACCTTGCCTCGCTATCATATGTTACAAAAGACAGGTGCCTTTTCTCTACTAGGATGTTACAGTGAGATAACTATTGCACACTAGCCATCTCACTGTAAAAACCACTTGTTTGGCAGGGAAGACATAGCCTTACGTTGTAAGCTCTTTACGGCAAGAATTGTCTCATCCTATATTTAATCAGTATGGCCCTTATGGTTGGGCCTCAAGGCACTGCTATAATACAAATAACCAGTACATGCTTAGCTTAATAATGAAATGAATATAATGCCCACTATTTAACGGTAATAATTATATTTAAATGGTTGATCTTTGAATGCTGCCTTGATGAAAGTTAGGATTGTTGTTGGCTTCCAAATGGGTTTGCTATATTGAAGCAGTGCTATGGGGAGGGATAGCTCAGTGGTTTGAGCATTGGCCTACTAAACCCAGGGTTGTGAGTTCATGAGAACCATTTTTACATAAGGGTGAGTTCTTGAATAGTTTTTCCAGTACATTAGGTATAAGCTTGCTTCTCTTCATCAGTGATACTGATCTTTTACTTATGTCCTCATCCTGAAAGTATGCATATGGACAGTACTGTAGTCATTGCAAGGAAAATCACCTATCTATCTATGTTTTGTAGGGTACTTAGTACAGGACTGTCAAATTCATGTTATCTAGGGTTACAGAGAAACTGTAAATATGGTAATTAGAAACATGTAGCATTAATTTCTAGTGCTTTTGCACTGAAATTGCTTTCTTAATCTTGGCATGCAACAAAGCAAAGAACATCCTTTGCTACCTCAATAACAGTTTTATTTTATAAGGTGTTTTAAGTACTTTAACATATCAAATGATCTTCCGTAAAATATACTGAAAGACAAGGGAAAATAAATCAGTCTTCAGGCCAGTGCTTTGCATTCCCATTCCTTGCTCTCTTGGCTTGGATAATGAGATCGTAGGATTATACTGCCCAAATCTACCCCCTTTGGCTAAATCAAGAGGTTACTGATGGACTCTGAAAGAACACCTGTGTTATACTGCTTGGTTGGAAGTATGTTCACCATGATCCAGGCCTTGAGGAGAATAGTTTAGTTAAGTGGGGAAGTATTAATGGAGCCGTAGGGCATTGAGTGTGTGGGTATGGGGGGATTTGAGATGAAGTGGCCTCAAGTTGAGGGGAAGTGATCATCAACATGTGTTCTATAATGTAACTAAAGGAAATGTCAATGCCTGGCTTGATTAGCTAAGTAATAGCATGCAATAGCTTGGAATATGTGTCATTCTGATGAACAGTTTTTCTAGAATACTAGAAATTAAACTCAAGGTCGTCATGCAGAAAAATGATGTAGCCCCAAAGTAACATATAAATGCTGAATAATAGTGAGTGTGCAATCCACTGCTGGAAAGCTAGAGTTCATAAACATTACTGAGAGAACAGAAATCAGTTTCAACACAATTCCTCGAGGGCTTGAGCGTTCACTAACAGTGTCAGATGTCAAGCAGAGATGAGACTGGAAGATCCTGCGTTTCTTAAGGAATGTAAAATGTTGCTAGGACTCTCTGAATTATTACCTTTTACTTACAACACAGAGACTAGAAATTCTGATACATACCACAGCTTGATAAGCCACCAGCCATTCTAAAACCTTGATCAAGAAAAGGTGAGTTGAAAGAAGGCATTAATTTCTAAGGACCCTACTGTGCAAGGTGTGTTTCTTGGAACAGCTAGAGTCTAAAAAGGAGAAACATGCTGAACCTAGTAATCAGAGATCCATTTTTCCTTATTATTAATATTTACATAGCACCATAATTTTGCCTGGCAGCTTACATAGATTTTAAAAATAGATTTGGGTCCAGATTGAAATCAGTGGGAGTTAGGTTCCCTAACCTAATCTTTGAAGGTCTGAGTCTTGATCCCTACCACAAGGATCTCAAAATCTAAACCAGATTCCTATTGACTTAAATGTTCTTTGGATTGGACTTTTAGTCAAGAGAGCAAGTAGAATGTTGCAGAATACTAATAATACCTGTAATGACAGTTCAGGAAATTAGGCCAAAATTTTCTAACATGCAAAACAGGCATAAAGCAATTTAAGATTGCCCCAGGTGGATTTAAGATTGTTTATGTGATTTGTTTTGTATTTGGGGTAAATCTTGTCCTTTAAAAAATTGATAACATTTCTTAACAGATACATGCCTGTGAAGTGAAAATCCATGCTGCATGTGGCAAGGATTCTATGATGGAAAACAGGTTTTTAGGATTTTTGCTATCAGAGAACTAGCAAATTCCATAATTAAGACAGGATATTTCATGTGTCGACTGTCATAAAAACAGCACCACTAGCTACAGCCCTCTGTGCTCAGCAGCATCTGATTTAGAGTGAGATAATCTCCTTGATCCAGATTGGTTTTGTGAGATGGAACATGTTGATTATCTTGTGGATTTATAATGAAACAGTAGTTAAGATAGGACACATTTTGCAAGGATACCTGTGCTTCATGTCATTTGGATACTTTCCATTTTAGAATCACTTCTCACACTGGGGGTGGGATCTGATATAGGTGTCCATATTTGTGCTACTTGGGCATGGGTGCTGGGGATGCTCCTGCACCCCCTGGTTTGAAGTGATTTCCATCGTATACAGGGTTTACAGTTCAATGGCTCTCAGCACCCCCATTACACAAAGTGTTCCAGCACCCTAATACTTGGGCATAAACTCCCATTGACTTAAATGGAGCCAGGATTTGATACTAAATTGTTGATACCTATGATGATCTTGTGTTAAGCACTGAACTAAGACTCATGAGATTGGGGTTCAGTTCCTGGCTCTGTCACAGAGCTTTTCTGTCTTACCTTGGACAAGTCACCTAATTGCATGGTGCCTCAATTTCCCCTCTGGAAAAAGGAGATAATACTTCCTCATCTCATGGTCGGGTTGGGAGGATAAAACTATAAACGTTAGCAAGTGCTCAGATACTACAGTCATAGATAAGATATAGGTGTCATAAAAATAACACTTCTTCTGAAATGACTATCAATGGCAAATACAGCGCAAATAATCAGTGTGACAACATAACACACTGCATTGGCTCTGCATGGGTGGAAAGACTATCACAAAGTTTACACAGCCACAGGACTGTAATTTACTAGCAAAATATTGGGCAACAGCAAGTAAAGGAAATTGTATCTATCTATGGTATTTATCATTGTACTTTAGCTAAGAGCTATAAAAACTATGACCACAATATAATTAGAAAGGGTCCACAAAGGTCCATAACTATCTGTTTACCAGAGGCCTTACCCCTTCCAGCTGTTTTTCCTGTAAGAACTTCCAGCTCAAGAATTGCCTTTCCTTTTGTGGGTTCCAGGACTAGCTGTTCCAAGAAGCACTCATTTAAGGTGTCAAGAGACTTTATCTCTGCCTGAGGTGACATGTACCCAGTCAATATGGGGATAATAACAATGGGGGATTTCAGCTATCCCCATATTGACTGGGTACATGTCACCTCGGGACAGGATGCAGAGATAAAGTTTCTTGACACCTTAAATGACTGTTTCTTTTAGCTAAAGTACAGTGGAAGGGGTAGGGCCTCTGGTAAACAGACAGTTATGGACCTTTGTGGACTCTTTCTTTCTAGTTATATTGTGGTCATAGTTCTAGAAGCTAATTCTGGAAGGTAAACATGGGGAGTCACATTTTGTGCTGACTTAATGCAACTCCAATGTCTACACCCTAAATCAGCACAGAATTTGGCCAAACAAATCTACAGCCTGTGGCAGCTAGTCTCAGAGGGCTCTTCCTTTCTTCCTTCCCTTTAACAAAGAACTTTTATATAGTCCATCAAAACTGGGACTCTGTTTTTCTCCTTTTCAAACAGATCTAAAATGGCTAATCGCTAAATTTAAATAATACTATTTAAATAGATTGTTAAATACTGTCTCTGTGAAAGCATCTTGTTATACCTAAGCAAAAAGGTCATGTTCACCTTGATTGATAGCACTACACAGACAACACACTTGTCTTGAAGCATAGGGGACTGGTGGTGAACAAGGGCTATTTTTTGCATGGAGGTACGAGAATAAACAGAATGCAACTTTGTCAGGTTATGGGAAAGTGAAATTGCTGTACAGAGGCTGCGGATAAGTTACCCTATAAACTTTTATTACTTATCTGTTCAATTGGGAAACTATAAAAACACATCTTAAAAATTTGATCACCATGTTCTGAAAAGGGGTTTGAGAATGTTTTATTTTTATTATTTCTAGGCTGTATATGTGATCAGAAAAGCGCCCAGTTTAACTGAAGCTGAGGAACTGGATGGCAAATATCTGCCAGATCATTCAGTCCTTCTTCCTGTTAGTAAAGCACATTAATAATGTTTTGTCCTGTCTAATTTTAAATGTTCCAAGCAATGGAGCTTTCATCACTTCTTGTAAGAGTTTGCCTGTCAGGGAAATTTCCCAGATATCCAGCCTAAGTTTCCCTTTCTTAATTTCACCCTATTACTTGTAGTTACTTACCCCCTTCTGTTATGCTAAATTAATATTATTTCTTGGTGTTTGTTTAGTACAGTAGATTTGAACCCCAATTCAGCAGAACACTTAAGCTCATGCTAGGAACATGTGAACTATCACACCTTTTCTCCTAGTGTAGACATACCCTTATTGTGTATGATCATGAATCCCACTTGGCATTGGACCTAGCAATGAAGATAACCACCTTCTCCTCTAGCCCAAGAGGCATAGGCCTATGCTTTAGATGATAAAGGTCTCAGGGTTCACTCCTTGCTGACATCTGTGGTATTTGCATCTACATGTCCATGGTTTATGAGTATATTCTATGTATATTTTGTACTCGTTCCTACGTCCACTTTTAATTGTTATATGTAGCCTAGTTACTCATGCATAACATGCATCTTAATTCTTTAATTGCATTCTGTCCCAGGAAGAAGTCCAACTATATGTTAGATACAATCCACTTTTTACCAACGTAAAATATTGCTGTTAAAACAGGTGTATTTTGGAGACGGATTTTAGCAGCCATCTGAGCAGACATATCCTTGAGCCTTTGTAAACCTCTGCTCCTGCCTTCATCTGATGTGTTTCTACCTTTGGATTTGAGCAACAACCACTTCCTGGAAGGAAACACTGAATGAGATGAAAAATGGAGGGAAAGGAAAGGGAAAACCAGTGTTCTCAATCCCCAATCCATGGGGATTCTGAGTGTTCATTCAGATTTTCTTCTCTTTTTGGACTCTTCATTCCAGTGTATTAATGTCATGTGGCATATTTTTGAGGTGGTCCAGAGGTGAAAACCTGATCGTTTATTTGCTATGGGCAAGGTTCTGCCACCCTTACTTGGTGAGAATTATTCCATGCTGACTCTCAGAGATTACTCCAGTCCCTTTAACTCAACCTCTTAGTGGGCCTGTTGACTGGAAGACTCCTGTGGCAGCAGATCATTTGCTCCTGCCACAAATCCACCTGTCCCTGCACACAACTCTGCAAGTGGACTATATAGGGTATACATGTCCCTTGCAGAGCCTCCCCACATCCTAATCCCTTCCCTCTTTGCTCAGTAGACCATTGCTCTGAATCTTTAAAAGGAGCGGTGTGCTCTTACCTTAGTCCCCATTTGTGCACATCATAAAACCATGACACAATTCAGCATTGTCAGTGGTCTCTGCTCAAGGAAGGTTCAGAATAGAATAGCAGGAATTAGAACTGAGGTATGTTGGCAAAAAGGGTATGGGAAAGCTCTTAGGAGTGACAGTCTGATCCATATTCCTGTGATCGCGCCAGGACTCTCCCTTGGTGGCCTCACTTTCAGGAACACATAATTCACTCACATGCTTTGTTTAGTAAAAGAAGTGGGGAGAGGGAATAGCAAAGGCCTGAATAATTTTCCAGTGCAAAGGAGAGAAATAGTATCCCACTGCACTGTATTTAGGATGGGTCTGACGAGCCAAATGTTTGCAAGGGGATCAGAGTATGCCAGCAGGAGTCACTGTAAGCCTCCTAATGGAAATTTAGGAAGTTAACAGAAGTCTTCAAAATAATCAAAGATTGAGGTGAATCATTTAATTGCAGGTGATAACGAACATTTAAACAACACCAGTATTAGTAAGTTCTGCAGCATTCTTGATCATTTATTAGTTTTACTTCTGCATGATCTGGTTGCCTTTTCATTTTACTTTATTATTTTATTTTATAACTCATTTTTAAAAAATGTAATAAGTAAAGCTATTTCCTGGGACAAAGACTACATCTATCCTGCAGACTGAAATAACAAAGGTCTGGAGCAGTTTATATCAAGTTGCCTCAAATTTCTTAATCTCACTACCCTGCAGCAATATCTGTTGGGAGTAGTGAGTGGACCCAGGTATTTCCCTACTGTTACTTGCAATTCCTAATTGTTGGCATCATCAGTGGGACCCATCTTTAGTATAAGATCAGTGCTAACTCTTAATACTCTGAGAATGATGCATCTAGAATAATAAAAAGATTCCAATATGTGTTGGTGATGGTGTATTAGAATTGTATGAGCACACACAAGTCCAAGACCTAATTGTACAGACAAAGCCTTTCATTTTTTTATTTTACCTTGTGATACAAGCTTCACTGGTTACCTGATTAGACCTCAATGAACAGTCAGAAAAGCCACAAAATAAAAAAGTCTGGCCTGTTTGCATTCGTAAATATAATGAATTCCCAAGTGATCAAAGTGTAATGGTTCAGAGAGTTTTAAATTATAAAAGAGAAATAAAACAGGGGTGTGCTTCATAATATAAACCTTTTACTTTAACCCCCCCCATGCAAAATTGATTTAATTACCTTGTATAAAGCAAATGCAATATAGCTCAGAAGATCAAGTAATGGCAATTTCGAGCATGTGCCTGAAAACATAAATTCACTCACCCATAGATAATTTTAATTAAGAATTATTTACACTATAAATTAAGCCTGGATGCCTGACCTAAAGACATCTTATATACCCGTACTTAAAATGTTTTGCTGGACAACAGCAAACAGCAAAAGATCACGAACGTACTATGAGCGCTACTTCAGCTTAACAGAAACACCCCCGTTCCCCAGATCTGTAAACTGATGTGGGGAGCGATGCTCAAATACCACGGATCGGAAAAACCACGGCTCACCCCCCACCGCCCCCTTCCTCGAAGGAACCCGAAAAGAACTTTAGACTGATGGGTGCCAAGGACTGCGGCTGCCCCGGGAAATCAGCAGCTAGCCGAAGATTTGGTGTAAAGCAATGAGCCACCACCCTCCCGAAGAAAGCCGAGGCAAGTCGACGGCCCAGGTTTGGACTCCGAAACATGCTGCCGGGCTTTGCGGGTGCGTGCCCCAGCGCAGCGCGTTTCCCGACCGGACCCCAGGAGCTGAGGCCGCCGGTTGCAGATTGCCCAGAGCAGAACGCCCTCTCGCCACAGCCTCGCTGTAAGACAGTGACAAGCCCCCCCGGCCGCTGAGAAAAGCAGCTCCCAGCCCTGCCACCAAAGCTACAGGGTCTGCGCTGCGCCCCACGCTGAAGTCATCAGGCTGCTGACGCCAGCCGATGAACAGCCTGCAAGTGCAATACGGTGTAACCTTGATGAGGCGGCGAGGGCAGCAGCCCTGCCCTGCCCCGTGGTGCGTTTTAAAGGGACGAGTTGAAAACAGTTCAGGAAGTGACAAGCCTATTTCCTCTCGGTGAGCAGATCGGTACGAAGCACTCCAGATCCAGCAGGGGAGTCTTGCGGGCTCCTTCTGGAGACGGATGCTGCAAACCGTACCCAGGAGACCCACCGCCGGGTGCTGGAGGATGGGGACTTAATACAAAGAGACAGAGTAAGAGATCCCGCTTAAGATGGGTCGCTTTCTTAATGACACGCTGGGCATTCGCCTGGTCTCCTCTCCCCTTTTCCCCATCCCCCTGCCAGTGGTCTGGCCCTGAGCAGATATTGTTGCAATGTGTAAAATAGTAGAGCTGGGACACTTTTATTCTCTTCTCGGAGAGAGAGAGAGAGAGAGAGAGAGAGAGAGGCTGGCCTGATGGCTTGAGGTGGAGGCTATTTCTTTTTTGTTTCTCTTTGTGCTTGACTGGCTCGCCTGTATCTGAAGGGATGGGACAGGGAAGTGCCCGGGTGAGCCCCAACGAAGCAAGCAAGGGAGCAGGGTCCCACTGAAAGTCTGGTCCAGAGCGAGCGAGCCAGGGGATGATTGATCCTGCGGTATTCGTTTTATCCGGTTTATAACTTCATCTTTCTCGGCTGTCATTACAGAGCCGTTGTTAGGGAAGAGCGAAGAGGAGGGGGATGCGGTAGGGAGGGGGGCGGCAGCTTTCCGAAAAGTTTCGGCGTTATTACAGGACGGCGCTTTTGTTGCTTGAACTTTGCAGTTAGCCCAGAGATCTGGATACTGAGTCGCGCAGTTTTGTTTTGGTGTATTACTTTTGGACCGTGCGGAACCATGCAGTGGCTGCTGCTTGCCACTGGGAATTGCAACTGGCAGTGGGTTGGGACCCCTCCGTGGTTGGAGTTGTTGCTCTTCTGTTTGTGCTGGTTGAAAATTGCATGCTTTGCATTTGCACATGGCGATAGGATCCGTCCTTGAAAGCTTCTTGTAAAGTCACATTTTTGCAATACGTCATTGATTTGTCAGTCCCAGGGGAGTTTATTCCCCAAGATTGGTGGCTCTTCTCTGAGGGCTAAAAGAAAGAAGTAAATCTGATCATAGCCAGGCTTGCAAAGCTGACATGCGTTCTGTTGTCCCTGAGTGCTTTATAGTCCACTCCATAATAACATTTGTCCACAGTGCTCTATATGTGTATGTAGGGCCCACTGTATATTATAGCAGCGATATTTCCTGCAGCTACTTTAACTGGATATTGTGTCTCCTCAGGTGTCTCACTGCTGGGCTGAAATACAGCTCCTGGATTCTTTATGCCTCAGTGTATATTTTAGACATACTGTACTTTGATGGTGAACAAAGAACAGCTCTTGTCTGCCTATGATAAATGGCCTTCGGCCTCCTATAGGCTCGACTCTCTAGCATTATATATACAGTATGTTCTTTGACTATAGGGTACCCACTAGTAAACTGTACATTTTAACATTAGGTGTATGTCTGTCAGTGCTTTTGTACAAGCCAGAGTATACTTTCCTATATCCAAAGCAAATGAGTGCTATGGTTGGCTGTTGTCAAATATGGTGAGGATTTATTGCTCCCTTATCTTTTTGGGGGTTGTCTTAAGGCCAGTACAGCTGTTTGCTGTATGCTGACAGAGATATTCAAATGGCTTTTTTTCATAAAAACATGATAGCATACCTCCATGTGACTTCCTTGCCTATGTACTAATAGCTGTATTCACTGGTAATAGCAGACTGATTTCTTGCTGAGCCTACTTACAGCAGGGAAATAGATGGCGGCAGCATTAACTGGCCCATATGGTATATGATCTTGTTAGCTGAGAAAATCATGTATGTGAGAACTCATGACTAATGCTGACCAAAGTAACAGCTAGTCTTGTGAAATTATTATATTTGTTGTCAATTTTGTCATAGGCTCTGATTTCATCTTAATTCGAATACACTCTGTGACAAACCTGGTGCAGCTAAGATATTTGAGATTGGGTTATTACGTGTTAATACTCTGCACTTTTTCCACCATAAAATAAGTTGGGGATGGAAAGAAACTGTGTGTCTCCATATTTGTATTACTACCCCTTTTTTGGATCATGGGTATATTATATCTTTGCTGAAATGATGGAAGGTTGTGCTTTCATTTGTACTCCCAGTGGTACAGTGCATAAGGACTGCCCTGAGTTCAGCAGACTTTAGTGGTGAGTTGGCCATAGAGAAGCTGTATCAAGCTATAAAACCAAGCAAAATATAATGGTGAAGCTGGCATGTGCTGAGAGAATGGCATCAATTAGGTGCTTTGATGTACATTTGTTGCAGGAAAAACAGACAAATTCATATAGTCTAGCCAATGAGGGTTGGGGATGGAGTTGCCCTTCAAGAGTTTGGGCTGTAGCGAACAACCATTTCTCTTGTGTTAGAATTAATATGCTCTGCCTGTGTAATTTTTTTCCTGAATGTATCAATTTATTCCACTGCCCTTCCAGACTGGGAGTAACGGTTAGCACAGCTGAAACTTGAAAGTTCAAACCACCAGCTACAAAACTCTGATCCACCTAGCTGTACCAGGACTTAAATGCATGGCAGGACGGACATTTGACTGAATGTATTGCATTGACACACTTGCCAGCGCCATCTTTAGCTATTTAAAACTCTTCCCTTCAATGAGTCCCTCATTTCTTCACATTATTTCTTCCTGTTGGTAGCCATATTGTAGAATTTTACTTCCTGAATACCAGGGGTGAGGGGCGTATCTAAGTATCATTAGGTGAATCATTCCAACAGAGGGTAATGAAGAGCAATCTGACTACCTTTATAGTGAAGTCCAATGGAGTTGAATACATTTGGGTTTTACATATATTTAATTGGGTTCTGTAGAATTTATTCTACAAATCTGTGAAGTAGTTTAGCCATCCAAAGCTTACTATGGCAAGGATACATTTCTCCATTAAATTATATGAGATTGTTCAAAATACCTACAGAGAGGTTATCATTTTCTGTGTATTATTTAAGACTTTTCTCCCCAGGAGTCTTAAAAGATTTAATTTCCTTGACACCAAATAATATATATAGCGTTTGTAACAGAGTGCAAGCTCATGCACGATGAGTAGCTCAAAGGATTCATTTGCCATGCAGCCAGCATATATATCTATAGCTGTCTTCAGCTGGATTTGTAGTTTGGAAATGTACCCATCTGCTTAAAAATCCCTCTAATGTGACATAAAAAAAGGTATATAACATGCTGATAAAGTGAGCTTCAGCTGGAGATTCAAACCAGATGTGGATGTTTTCTTTTTAAATGCTCAAACAACAGTAAGAGTATATTTTGACAAATTAAAAGCTACTTGCAAATTGCAAAGGTAACATTATCTTGGAATAACTATCTTTGTAAAAATACTGAACACTTTGAGTGGCTTTACATTTCGTCTTCTATCCTATTTAGTTCCATCACCTTTTAGCCAGATTCTTCATCACTCTCTTGAAGGAGCCATTTTCTAAACAGCAGCGATGCACATGGCATCTGCATGGCCTGGTCTGCTCAGCTCTGTCCCTCTCCTGGCAGCACAGCTATGATTTCTGAACAATACACAGAATATTAGAGTACAGAATGTGTCACTGTAACAGTTCTCAGCTAACAAAGTGCCAATCCTGTAGGATAATAAGTGCCTTCAACCTGTGACTGATCTAGGACTAAATATTTACTAAGTCTGGTTGAAAAACCAGAAAATTTAAGACAGAATTTCTGTAGAAATTTTTTGGGTGGCTCAAAAAACCAAATTCTTGGTGAAAAATGTTGTCAAAATTTTCAAAATCTGAATGCTTTGATCAGTTCTATTATTTACGTATGTGGGGCCTCAGCCCACTGTAATTTTGGGGAGGACTATTCCACATATGGAGAGAAAGATGGAAACATTTCTTTGTCATAAAAAAAATAAAAAATAAAGGCACAGTGTGTGAAGTGTGTGTGGGGGGGGAGAGGGGGGAGAGAGAGAGTTTGCAAGGGGTTACAGACCCAGCCCCTTGGCCCCCCAGATTGAGCCAGGTGGATGAAGGGCACACTTTAAACACTGTCTTACCAAAGATGCTGCTTCTAGATTCCGATAGATTCTCCCCCCAAACCCCATTTTTTCAGGCCACTTTAAGCAGCACTGTTAAGGCTGTTTGAAGCTGCTCAGAGGTTTGGAATGTTAGAAGTAGCCCTGATGTAGCTGCATTAATAGGCAGAATGCAGGTGGGGGCAGTCAAAGGTGCATAAGTGCCATTTATTACATGCTTCAAACAGCTGCCATTTTTAAAAAACTGTCTGCCATATAAGTGTTTCTTTCTTTCTGTCACCGTCAGAGGTAGAATTCCCTCCCCAAATTAAACTGGCTTTAGAAAGGCTACTGAAGACACACATTGTACTACATACATTCACAGAACGAGATGATCCACAGCAGGAATTTCTTGCACTCCTTTACATTTCAAAAGTGGGAAGGCAATTTTTGTTTCTGAATCTGCAGATTCAATTTTTTTGTTTCCAGGTCAGATCTAAAACAGGAAGGTTTATATTTCCTGGTTCTGGTTTGGATACAGGCCCGGTTTCAGAGGACAACTTACATGAGACTTCTGTCTTATAAGGCGGATATCTTGTGAGGAAAAACTCAGTTATGCAGCACTATCTAATCTGAACCTAGACCTGAATCATAGTCCTGACTGAGCTCTGAACGTGATTCCTAGTATAAATGAATCAATATCTGATCCACTGCCTTCTAGAGCTCAGAATCAGTATATACAGGCTGAGCAGGCAGTGTACAAAGCAGATCCAGAATTGATTTAGGCTAGGGTTCTCATATATACATCTATATTATACAGTCCACTAAAATTATGTATGTAATTATTTATGTAACTTTAGTGTATTTTTTCAATATAACACGTTGTGATTCAATTTCAACAACTTTCATGGCACAGTAAGGCATACAACTTTTGCCAGAATCAATCTATAATAGATTTGTGAGAACATGTTTAAAGAAGCTTTTCCAGTGAATGAATAGAGGTGTAACTGTGTTTTATACACTGTGTCCATTTTATATTACTGTTCAAGTTCTGATTTTGTGACAGGCTGCTACATGTTTTGAGGCTGTTTCTTCCATTCTTTCCTTTCTCCCAAAATTCTACAGGGTTTCTCTCCCTCACTCTGTAGTGGAAACTCCTTAGCTATTTCTGAGAGTGGATGAAGGAGATATATTCTCTGTGCTATTCCTACAAAATCCCAGCAAAAGAAAGAAAAACGAAACAAACTAACAAAACCAATTTGAATGGTCTGATTCTGATTCACTTACACCCCCCTTCACACTGATGTGAAATTAACTTAATTTGAGTTCTTCGTGATTAACATCAGGCTACATCAGGGCAGAATTTGGACCAAATAGGTGAAGCAGTGAGAACTGTCAAAGTTGTTCACTGGTATTTAAAGGGTTTAGCCCACAGAGCCAGCCTAGGGGTTTGGGATCCTCTTGGCATGTTGTAAGAGGAAGGAAATGATCATTCCTGTAAAATACCTGTACCTAGAGGAACTCTGTATCTTAGGGTGAAAAAACACTGAGAACAAAATCTTGTTTCTTCTGGTGCCATGGAGAAGCAGGACAGCCAAGGTAGCATGAAAGAGCTAGGAGATGTTTGTACAGTGGAAAAGGAAGAGTGAGGGGCGTCTGTTTTTAGGAACAGAGACCTGTTTGGTTTCTTTTTGCCCCTGTTTCCCTGACAAGGAAGGGAAGGCGAAGGATGTGTGGCAGAAACAATTAGGGAAAACAAAAATATTTGAAGGGCCTTGGAGGACTTTGCATTTCAAAGGTTCCACTTTGTAGAATTTTGTATCGTATCACCATGGTTAAAAATTGTGACTGTGACAGCCATTTTCCCCTCTCTTCTGCTGGGGGGCAATGGCTGGGCAAGCTTGGCAATCTGTACCAGGAACCTGTGTTTTGCATTGCAGAGGTCCTTGCAAGGCCATTTAAGAAATATCATACTAACAGCCTCTTGTGTGTCTGATCCCAGGAGAACTAAAATATAAACTAATCAGCATAAGAGAAGGGAATTTTCCATCATACTACTCTTGGGAGATTGTGAGTGTATCAGCCACTAACAAGACCTGAACCTGAGTGGCTGCAAATAGATAGCAGAGCTCTACATTAGCATGTAGGAAAATTCAGATTTGCACAATAGCTCCCTGAATATTATGAATGCAATTTTATCAGAGTGCAGATCCCAGGCCTATAAAATTAGTGCTATTCAGAATGCAGACCTACTAGCATGTTTGTTAGACTAGATGCTACAGTGATGTGTGCATTAGAAATGCCTAGGAGAGACAGCTATGACATTTCAGAGAGAAATCTAATTCATCTATCTACCTACCTGCTTTTATGGCCCTCTCACCACACGCTCTGGACACCTCTGTAATGATAGAATTCATTATATGTCATGTGGACCATGGACCTGATTTTGACCAGGCTCACACTGGTGTGAATCAGGAATATCTCCACAGAAGTCACTGGAGCTGATTCCCCTCTCACACCAGTTTCGCAAAAGTTTTTCTGTCTTCCATTGAGTTACTCCAGATTTTTACTGGAGTAAGGAAGAGCAGAATCAGGCCCAAGAGCTTCCGTTTTGTACTCTTATTTTGCATATCAGTAATGTGCATGATATACACATGATGAGGGAATTTATTGTTTCATAACAAGGTTATGCTACAAATTCACAGCCCAGCCAACTCTGACCTAGCTATTTGCTTAGGCCAGTAATGCAGAACATGGCTTCGGTACAGTGAACCAGCTAACAGATCATGAGGCTGTTTTGATTTTTTTCATACTTTTATGGGTTGTCCACCTTTAGAAAGACAAAATTTCCAAGCAAGAGTTTAATTTAGAAGTTCAGCCCTGTTGGTGTGAACCTCTGGACTTC